>NC_072440.2:105045312-105350625 GCF_028878055.3 Symphalangus syndactylus | reverse complement strand
CCGATATAGATTTAGATTTAGAAAATGACGCAGGTAGTACAGAGAGTTCCCATAAACCTCATGCCCAGCCTCTCCTGTTAACATCTTGCATTAGTTTAGTACATTTGTCACAATATTAAACCAGTACTCTTATGTGCTTATCAATTCAAGTACCCTGTTCATTCCAGTTTCTTGAGTTTTTACCCAGTGTCCTTCTTCCGTTCCAAGTTCTCTCATTGCATTTAGCGGTCTTGTCTCCTTAGATTCCTCTGCACTGGGACAGTTTCTCAGGCTTCCATTGAAGACTTTGACAGTTTTTGATTAGGAATTTTGTAGAATATTCTTGAATTGGGATTTATTTGATGCTCTTCTCATAAGAAGACGGGTTATTGGTTTTGAGAGGAAGATCCTAGAAGTGAAACCTCATCACATCCTGGTGGGGTGTGGTCACCGTCAACACCATCCGTGTGCACGGTCACCCCTGATGCTGTTGGGGTCACCTCACTGAGGCAGTGTTTGTCCTTTGCACATGTGTGAGCTCCTTTTTCCACCCTTTTCTAAATTACACTCTTTGGAAGGAATTCATTCTCTACAGCCCACTTCAGAATGAGGAGTTAGGCTCCACCTCCTTGAGGGTGTAGCATCTACGAAAATTACGTGGAATTTTTCTGCATGAGAGATGTGTCTTTTCCCTCATTTATTTATGTGAGTATGGGCTCATGGGTATATATTTTCTGTTCTGGGCGGTAATTCATGCTACTCTGTTGCTCTGTTTTCTTCAGCTACAGCCACTGGGAGCTTTTTCAGTTGTCTCCTATACTGTTTGGACATCCTCCAGCTCAACTTGAATGTCCTGCCCCAGTCCTAGAATCAGCTGTTTGTCCAGTGAACCCTAGTTTCGGTAACTGGAACATTGTGTTAGAATCAAGATCTGGGCACTAGATGTGCTTGTTGAAAACTAGGATGTCATTCCTTCTGTGCCCTGTCAGCTGCTAGAACAAGGAAACATATGTATATACACTAACCAGTGTGTGCACACAAATCTGTACATATTTCTTTATGTAGCCACCTGAATCTGTATTAAGCTAAACATGAGTTCCTACTGATGAGGCCAACTCTATTCCATGAGCACCCTTGCTTATCTGAGACCTTCCACTCCAACAGTGAGAAACCTGGATCCCACTCTCTGCCATCCCTTTACTTATTTGTTCCTTTCCAGTGTAAAGGGACAGTGGCTTCAGAATTGTTAACTCATGCCCTGCAGCAGGCAGCTCCGTCACCTGGAGAGCAGTGCTTATGAACTTGGCCATTGTTATTACAGGTTCGGCTCATTCCCGAAATTATTCCGGTCAGCACCTTTCCCCCACCCGCTTTTCATACAGATAGAACCTTTGTTACAGTCTGCATTCCATCCTGCCATGCCCCTGACCTCCTCAACGATTTTTTTTTAAGTTGCATGCATTAAGGATCACCCTTTGTAAAGTTCTGCTTTATGGGTTTTGATAAGTGCAGAATGTCACATATCTATTATTACAGTATCATACAGAATAGTTTTATTGCCCTGAAAACGCCCTGTACTCACCCATTCAAGCCTCCTCTGCTCTCCCAGCCCTCCCGAAGACACCAGTAACCACTGATGTGTTTGCTGACTAGGGTTTTGCCTTTTACGGAATGTCATATAATTAGAATCATACAGTAGGTCCCCTTTTCTTAAAAAAAAAAAAAAAGAAGAAAAAAGACCTTATTTTTTTATAACACTTTTAGGTTCAAACCAAATTGAACAGATAATACAGAGTTTCCATACACCCATCCCGACATACACACAATTAGCTATTAACATCCCATATCACAGTGGCACATTTGTTAACATGAATGAATATACATTGATCAGCATTCTCTCCCAAGGTTCATAATTTCCTATGGTAGTCAGTTGGGGTTGCTGTAACAGAATACCATTGACCACGGGGCTGAAACAACAGAAATTTATTTTTTTGCAGTTCTGGAGGCTGGAAGTCTGAGAGGAGGGTGCCAGCGTGCTTGAGTTCTGGTGAGGACATCCCCCTGGCTTACAGAGGCTGCCTTCTTGCCGTGTCCTCACATGGCCAAGAAAAAGCATGGGAGCTCTCTCATCCTCTTTCTGTAACTCCAGTCCTGTTGGATGACGGTCCCACTTTTATGAGCTCATTTAACCTTAATTCCTTCCTAAAGACTATATATATTTACACACACACACACACACACACACACACAGGTATATATATATAATATAGATAATATAACATAATATATATTATATAATATAACATTTATATTATGTAATATATATTATAATACAAAATATATATTATATAATATATAATATAACAGCATATATATTATATATAACAGCATATATATTATATAACATATATGATATAACATATTATATATATTGCTATATACATATATAGAGAGAGAGATTGCTACACACATACACACACATACACATACACACACATAGATATAGATATATAGACTTCTAGATGTGCTAAATCTCCAAATATAGTCCCAATGGGAGTTTGGGCTTCTACATACAAATTTGCCAGGGGGATAAAATTTGGTCCATAGTTTACGCTAGGTTTCACTCACCCTTAGTGCTGCACATTCTGTGGGCTTTGACAGGTGGATAATGACATGTAGTCACCATTACGGTTCACACTGAATAGTTGCTCTCCCCTAAATACTCTCTGTGCTCTACCTGATCATCCCTTCCTCTCCATGATCCCTGGCAACCACTGATCTTTTTATTGTCCTTATAGTTTTGTCTTTTCCAGAATGTCCTAGAGTTGGGATCATATGTGTGTAGCCTTTTCAGATTGACTTCTTGCATGTAGTAATAAGCCTTTAAATTTCTTCCATGTCTTTTCTTGGCTTGATGGCTTATTTTTTCAGTGTCGAATAATATTCCACTGCCTGGATATACCATAGTTTACCCATTCACCTACTGAAAGACAGCTCGATTGTTTCCAAATTTTGGCAGTTACGGCTGAGCTGCTATAAGCATGCATGTGCAGGTTTTCATGTGAACATAAGTTTTCACATTAGCTGGGAAACTAGGAGTGTGATTGCTGGAAATAGTTAAGTTGTTATCATTGAGTGGGCATCATCTGCTTGGGAGGAGACAGCATCCAAGACAAGTTTCCTAAAGCGTCATGACACCGTACACTTGAACAAGCCAACTCTTTTACAGCCAACTTTCTACTCAGCCACAATTCTCCAATTTCTGCTGCTGCTGACAGCTCCATATTACGAAGATGTAGCTTTTCCCAGCCACTGCCAAGCTGTATGTGCTCAAGTTAAGCCCAGGAAGCTCAGAAGCAAAACTGAAGTTGGTTTGTCTTGTATCTCTACAAATCCAAAAGGCTCCATCTCATTCAGCTGATGAGGATATACAGAGGAGGTGTAGCACAGTAAATGGCTGTGTCTTAGGGCCACACAGACTGTGACTAAATAGCCCTGTATGTTTGTGCAGGTTACCCTAATCCTCTCTGAACCTTGTTTTACTCATTGGTAAAATCTGAATAATAGCAAACTATCAAAGTCTCAGAGTCAATTGTGCAGAGAAATGAAGTAGTATATGCAAATGGTGAACACAGTGTCTGATGAACATGTAACAGTCTCTCTCTCTCATACATACACATACACACACACATACACACACACACACATATATAAAATTGTTGTTATAATTATGGAATAGCTGCTGTGACCACTGTCCAGAAGGCTAGAACATAGTTCCTCCCCTTGAATAATGTATCATCAAGTTGGGGAGATAAATTCACACATATGACAGACTTTGAAAGCCACACTTACCCAGAAAGACTGGGGACATGGTAGACTTCCAAAGCCACACTTACCCAGAAGAAATGGGAGTTACTATGAGAGTCTCGCCCAGGGCCTTGTAGACACGACAGCGGAGTTTTGGTATTGTTGGAGAACAGTGCACTTGGTGGGCTTCAACCCACACAGACTTGAGTCAGATGGACTTGGGTGGAAATGCCATTGAGTGGAGTGATACGGACCAGTGGTTCTCTGGCTTCACTGTGCATCACAGTCCCTGCCAGGCTCACGGAAACAGGTTACTGTGCCGCCCCACCCACCTCCCCAGAGTTTCTGTTTTAATGAGTCTAGGTTGGAGCCCAACCAGTTACATTCCAGCAAGTTCTCAGGTGATGCTGACACTGCTGTTCAGAGAGCGCTGCTTGAGAAGCCTGGTGGACCACACACAGCAGAGACCCAGAGACAGGGGAGACAGCTGAGAGACGTGAGAAATCAGAGGAGACGTCACACAGCACCAGGACTGATGCTGGGTGTGAAGGGTTTGTAGGATGTGGAGAAGGGATAAGGAAGGAAAAGGGAGTTAGGCTGCGGAGGAAACATGAGAGGGTCCCAGGCAACTGGAGGAGGGCAGGGACTTGCTGGAGGAAGGCATGAAAGTAAGAGGTGGGTGACGACTGGCTGGCAGCTGCCTACCTTTCCCAGGTTTGCTTTGAAGGAGTAAAGGTGGGAAGAATAGGGGCCTACAGAGGTCCATAGCCCTGGGGCTCAGAGATGGGATAGTTTTGGCCAAATAACCACCTTGGACCTTACACGAATCTTCCGAATCTCTCCACAGTGGACTATTTTCTCTTCCAGCTCTCTCTCTCTTCCTTGTGTCCACACCTCTTTCATCACAAGGCACAATCCTTTGCACAGTCTCAGTCATGCTTAATAAGTAAATTGCCTTCTGCACATTTTGAATTGCTTAAATTGAATAATACTTATAATTGACCAGATGTTCCTAAAACAGTTTGCCATTTCACATGACTTGACATTCACATTAGGAAAACAAAGACTGTGCTTTCCTTTATTGTGCATTGTGATTCTCTTAGTATAATCTGATTGCAGGTTCACAGCTGTTCACTGTTTGCAAAATCATATTAAGGCCATCCTGTGTGTAGGGAAGGTCCATGATGGGTTTAGACAATATAGACCCTTTTTTTTTTCTGTAAAATATATCCTGTTGTTGTCACCATTTGAATCAAGATTTTGAGCACAACTCAGAGACTGTTTATTCTGTTGGGGAAAGAATAGTGATGTGATTCCTGGAAATGGTGATGTGACCTGCTTCAAATCCAGCTCACGGGGCTGGCGGGGAAAGTGGGAGGTGAGGGCCATGGGCTGACCTGTGCCCAGGGCAGGGGAAGCCACTGGGGGCCAAATAGAAATCATGGTCCAGGCAGAAAGGAAGTCAGACAGATGGAACCCTGTACGCCGTGCCAGGGGGTCACAACAGAGAGGCAGTAAACAGGAAAAGGAGCCCAGATCTGAAGCTGGAAGGAGAGAGAATTGTCTTGGGAACAAGCACGATGGGGCAGGGCAGAGGTCCAGGACAGAGGCTGTAACTGGCTTATGGGGCAGGGAACTGTTCAAGTGGGGTGGAGGCGGGGATTCCAGGGCCCTCTGTGGAGTGGTTAAGCTCTGCCCTTGGGTAATGCGTTCTCGGGTGACGTCCAGGCTGGGAGCATAGTGCATGGCTGACGATAAGGGAGGAGGCTTTAGGAGGTTTTCATGTTTGATTCTTCTACAAATTTTCTCCATTGGATTGAACTTCCTAAATGACTCATTTTACCATATGATATCTCTTCCCAACAGCTTGTTTTATCCATTTCGTCTATGTAGGTAAAAGTCTAAGCTTGTTAACCTGACATATCATAATGACTTCCACTTACCAAGCTCCTAGTATCTATATATTAGATATATTATTCTAATATATTACTTCTTACTTCTCACTCACTCTTCCCAAGGCTACATGGGTGGTGATGGTTATATAGGCTTTACAGAGGGATAAAACAAAACAAAAACAAAAATTAAGTTCACAGAAGTTAAGTTTAAGTTATGTAATTTCTTCGACATCACATAACCAAGTGGCCAAAAAAAGGAATTTGAAGCCAGGTCTGCTTGACTGCAAAGCGTGAACTCTTTACCCTACAACTTCCCCAACAGCCGGACAGAACTTGTACCCTGTGCTTTTTCAACATTGTCAAAAACAAGCTCTCCCCAGATCTCCAGGCCAGAGGAGCCAGTTGCTAGCCACTGCCCCCTTGAAACTTTTCCAGCCCTGACTGATTTCTGCAGCCTGCCCCAAGCCTCAGTGCCTGGGGTGAAGGTTTGTGATCCGATTTAGGGCCAGCTAACATTTTAAAATATAATTATCACATTGTCCAGTGAACTTTAAGAGATGCTACTTAAAAAAATTATTAAGTATTAAAGCAGAAAAAAGATACAGAGAAATCAAAAGAAAAAAGTCACGGCCCATCAACCTAGGACCCAAAAAAACCCACGTAGAGATTGAAAATGATGACAATCATAAGCATAAGCATAAAATTCAAGGTGTAGAGAAATGATCCAAATGAAAGTGACCTTGGGGAGGCCGCCTTGATGTCTGTACCCCCTGCAGCACCAGAGAGCTGTGTGACGCCTCCAATTATCTCACTCCTCAGGACCCACCAGCTTGAGGTCAAATCGTGATGCTTGTTTAAACTATCTTGAAAGTGCTAGCCAGTCCAGCGGAATTTGTGTCAAAGAGTCCTTTTGTAACAAGGAAGACACATGTATTTTAGACTGAGTGACTCGCAGGCATCAGCTGCCCTTGGAGGAGGCCCCTCCGACTGTGGTCCACTCACGCCCCAGACGCTAAAGGCCTGCGCGGATTCCCGGTGCAGATCCTGGGTGGCCTTCAGTCACCCCCTCAGTTGCTTGAGCTCTGATAGTCAGGGTTTCCTCCCCGAATCTGGCTATTTCCGCCTCTCATGTCCTTCATCACCTGTCACTGGGCCCCATCTGCTGGGTGAGCTTTCAGGATCCTGCAGGCGCTTCCTTCTGGGCCAGATGCGTCTTCTCCCTCCTGGTAGAATTCTCCCTTCTCCCTCCGTGTAGAATTCACCAGGTGGGTGAATTCTCCCTTCTCCCTCCGTGTAGAATTCACCAGGTGGGTGAATTCTCCCTTCTCCCTCCGTGTAGAATTCACCAGGTGGGTGAATTCTCCCTTCTCCCTCCGTGTAGAATTCACCAGGTGGGTGAATTCTCCCTTCTCCCTCCGTGTAGAATTCACCAGGTGGGTGAATTCTCCCTTCTCCTTCTGTGTAGAATTCACCAGGTGGGTTTTCCTAACTAAGTATTAACTCAGTGACACCCAGTGAGGAGTGAGTCATAAAACTTAAGAAAGGGATGATGTAATTTTTTTTTTTTTAAGTTAGGACAGCTCCTTGACCCTGGGAATAAGCTACTCAAATGACAGTAAGTCCCACACCTACCTGTGGTGCACAGCGGCATCGTCAAATTCTCTTTTAAGCTGTGGCTGAAGGAGACATCACAGGGGAAGGGGAGTGTATTTGTTAGGGTCCTCTAGAGGGGCAGAACTAATGAGATAGATACTTATTTAAAGGGGAGTTTATTAGGTAGTATTGACTCACACGATCACAACGTGAGGTCCCACAACAGGCCCTCTGCAAGCTGAGAAGCAAGGAAGCCAGTCCAAGTCCCAAAATCTCAGAAGTAGGGAACTGACAGTGCAGCCCTCAGTCTGTGGTCGAAGGTCCAGGAGTCCCAAAGCTGAAGAACTTCGAGTCTGATGTTCAAGGGCAGAAAGCCCAGCACAGGAGAGCGACAGAGGCCAGAAGATTCAGCCGGTCTAGTCTTTCCACGTTTTTCTGCCTGCTTTTTATTCTGGCTGTGCTGGCAGCTGATTAGATGGTGCCTACCCTGGCTGAGGGTGAGTCCTCCTCTCCCAGTCCACTGACTCAAATGTTAATCTCCTTTGGCAGTACCCTCACAGTCACACCAGGAACAATACTTTGCATCCTTCAATCCAGTCAAGTTGGCACTCAGTATTAACCGTCACAGGGAGGAAGGGATTTTCCTGAGCACTTGCTGTGTGCGGCCAACCCTTTATGTGATTTGCTTCATCCTCAGAACACCTCTGTGAGAGGGGGTTATCAGCCCCCTCATGTGGATGAGCCAGCCGAGGCTGAGAGTGGTCAGGGAACTGTCTGGGGCAGTTCTGTGTGATCACAAAGCATAGCAATGGTTCTGCGCCTCCATGTGGCCCTTGTGCCCTGTCTTCTGGTGAGAAATGCTATGACATTTCTTCCTTCTGTTGGATGTCTACCTTCTTTCCAGCTGCCCTGAAAACTCAAGCCTCACAACCCCCACCAAACCCTTCTGCTCTGACCCTTCCACCCAGGCTTGTCCTCATATTCGCCACGTCTTTAACACTGGAGAACAGTTAAATCCAAGCAATATGTATTTTAGCAAAGGCTTCTCTTCTAAGATGGCTAAGGTTTTGCCCCCCTAGGTTAGGAGCCTGGTTGGCAGGTGTCTTATTAAAATGCACATCAGTGGGAGGGAGGGAAGGATGGGTGTGAGGGTGAGTTGTTTGCCATTTTGAGGGCAGACATGAAAGTTACTGTCAGAATGGTAAGGGAGCCACTCACAGACCCAAGGCAGGCACCCCTGGTTAAAATTTCTCAGAGCTTGGCAGGCCGCGGTGGGTGGATCATGAGGTCAGGAGATCGAGGCCATCCTGGCTAACATGGTGAAACCCCATTTCTACTAAAAATACAAAAAATTAGCCTGGCGTGGTGGCACTTGCCTGTAGTCCCAGCTACTCAGGAGGCTGAGGCAGGAGAATTGCTTGAACCCATGAGGCGGAGGTTGCAGTGAGCTGAGATCGCACCACTGTACTCCAACCTGGACGACAGAGCGAGACTCCATCTCAAAAAAAAAAAAAAAAAAAAATTCTCAGAACATCCAAATGCCCTAGGCCCCATCAGCAGTCAGTTGGCCACCGCCCTGGGTCCCAGCTACAGCCAGGAGACCCTTGCCGTGGAGCAGGTGGATGCCAGGGGTGGGGAGGTCTGACCTTCCGTGCTTCTCTCGTTTCAGACTGTTCTGCGATGACCACAGCAAGGTACCGGCCCACCTGGGACCTGGCCCTCGACCCGCTGGTGTCTTGCAAGCTCTGTCTTGGGGAGTACCCAGTGGAGCAGATGACAACCATAGCCCAGTGCCAATGCATCTTCTGTACTCTGGTTGGTCTTTTTGGATAAAATATATGTTACAGTGATTTCAGGATGAGCGTTTTGCTTTCATTTGCAGAGACACTAGGCAAACCTTTGGACTACATTTTGCCTGACAGTGGAGTCTTCTTGTTGAGGCCTTCACACAGTTCTTGGAAGAATTATTCTGTTAGTCAGGCAGGCTCCCAGAGTGGAAGATTTCCATTACAGTTGCTTGTGGTGCAAAAGCAATTGGTTAAACAGAATTTTAGAAGCTCATGATAACAATTCACAAAACTTACCATAGCGTATGTTCTCCTTGCTACACAGCAAAAGCTTCCACACCTTATATCAAATGTATTTTAATAGTCACATGTCTGAGGTTACGGCAGTGCTAACCTATTGATTGTGTGTAGCTAGAATATTCAGTCCTCAGTGTCATCTTTCACTGGCTTAGTGCTAAACTAGAATATAGATATTTTAAAATCACATTTAATATTTGTTATGATGTAGCCAACATTCTTTTGGGGCCAGATGATCCTTCGGGGCTTATTGAATATGGGGACTTCTAAGTCAAGCATTTGGGGTTTGGGTCAAACTCAAGCCCCAAATTTTATCTATCAGAAAAGATAAATGAGTGTGTGAGGTTTACTTTTAGTTAATCTCATTGAATTTTACTTGTTTTTTCTGTCCATTCAAGGGATGAAAAAAGAAAATGAGTGCATAGAAGCTGGAAGTAGGACGGTAGCTGCCCAGGGTCTGCAGGGAATGGGGAGATGTAGGTCAAAGGGTATGAAGTTGCAGTTATACAGGTTGAATAAGTTCTAGAGACCTAATGTACAGCATGATAATTATAGTTAATCATACTGTTTTGTATACTTGAAATTTTCTGTGAGGATAGATCTTAAGTATTCTCACTACACACACACAAATTGGTAACTCTGTGAGATGATGGATATTTAATTAGCTTGATGGATTTATGATGTATACACGTATACAAAAAATGAATATCAAAACTTCACATTGTTCACTTGAAGTATAAAATGGACAGTCTTTATCAATTATAACTGAAAAAAGCTGAAAAATAAAACACAATGTTTATCATTTTAAAAAGTACAAAAAGGAAAAATGAAAAACTGTCTTCAAAAAAAAAAAAGTTGCTTCTGAATTTAACTGCTGTTGTATGTGGATGGTGTAGACGGCTTCCCTGTGGGTTTTTCAAATGCCTGGATTATAATCTGTCACTCGGACAGTCTCTCTCACCCTGTACACTGATGCGTTCATCTTTCTTGCATAGATTTCAGACTTTATTTCATTTGCACCTCATGATGTCCTTGGTATGTAGGCACAGCAAATATTTTTATCTTTGTTTTATAGACAAGGAGAGGGAGCTTTACAAACATTTATGTCTATGTCTTCTGTTTCTTGTTTATGCTAGATTCAGCCTTTCTTAAGGGCAGAAGGATTTCTGGCCCATTCTGTATCCACCTAGCACCTAGTTTAGTGCAGGACCCAGAAGAGCTAATCAGTAAAAGCTCACAGATTGAAATGAAGTGTATTGATCTCAGTACTGTAGTTGCCATCCAAGAAATATGCCTCATTAAAGCACCGGGAAGATAGCTCCAACCTGGAGGAAAGGAAGTTGCTTTTGACATTTTTCTGAGATAGAGAAGGATAGGAGGGAGATTGATCTCCATCCTGTTAACACCGTGAATGGGGCTCATTGTCATTTCTAGATGAGTTAGGACGGTAGAACCCATCAAGATGGATTGAATAACTAGCTTTACGCAAAATCGCCTCCTCTTGCTTGAAAGGACATCTTCCCAACTGATCGAATGGCTCCCCCTCTGCCAAAAATGCCTTGTGGGGGGTGGGGGCAGGGGGCATTTGCGGTCTCTGCAGTCGCCTGCCTGCTGTCACAGGCCATAGCTTGTGTTCTTACCCTTGAAATAGTTCGTTCTCCCTGGCTTTTTTGCTGAGGCCTTCATTTTTGTTATTGTTGTCTTAGTTTTCTATTTCTAGAGAATTGTAGTAAAAACAAATAAGCCACTTGAATTGAGACCAAAAGCCTAACCAAAGTCAGTGGATGTGAAGGAAGAAGCTAGCACTGTGTTCTCCGAAAGAGGCTGCTGGGAACACCAAAAAAACAGTGACACTGCAGTGATTTTTTTTCACAACTATTTACCAAAATTTAAAATGTTGAAATAGTTCCATCTCTGTCCCTAGCTCGCTGTAGCATGAAGAGAAGGAAGCACCTGTGTGTTGAAGATTGAGAAGGGAGGAGGTGTCGGGGTGCTCTGGTCGCTTTGGTGGCGCCTTCCCCTCTGTGTAGGCTGCAGGTCACCCCAAGCTGGGGGCAGGCCATGGGGAGGAGCCCCGAGTCTGTGGCCAGAGGAGTTGCAACTGTCCTTTTCTGGGGGGTGCAGACATGGAAAGGAAGAAAACTGTGTAAGACTGAAAGGAGGCACTCTTAAAAAAACAGTTACTACAAAATTACAGTTGAGTGCTGAAGTAACTTTATCTCAAGGAGTCCGGGGCTGGAGGGAAAATCATGGCATTTGGAGTCAGGTGTCCTGGAACTGAAATGCCAGCTCTATTTCTTCCCTGAGCAGGCCCCATTTACCCCATCTGTGTAATGGAGATAAAAATAGTTTACCTCAAAGTTCAAGTGGAAGAACATGTGTGAAGTCATGTGGTAGGCAGTCAGCAGGCCTAGTTCTTTCTCATTTTGCTTCTAAGTTTGGGTTTAGAACTGCAGGAATGAAAACAGAGTTTGGGCAGCTCTCCCTAAATGTCTTCTGAAGAACATTTATCTCAAGAGATGCACTCAGAAATGATTTGTGTGGTTCAGTGGGTTTGCTAATGACAGACACTGCACCCTTGTCCACATCCCCCACCACCAAGGCATCCCAGATGCCCAAGAGCAGGAGCAATGTACCGAGACATCCACAGCCAGAGACATACTGTCTACTTACCTGTGTTCCTTTAATGTATTTCAGCGTGAAAGGGACTTGCCTAGCAATTGCTAATATGGCACTTCCCTGAAGCAGGGTCTCCAGGGCTTTCCTTGGTTGCAGGGTGCCTGATGGCTTCTTTGTGATTCTCTGGAGGTCACAAGAGCCTGTGCACACGTTCCAGGTGCTGTGCTAGGCCTTGGGAGCTTGGGGGTGATGAGAGCTACCAGATATCTTAAATTGTTCCATTTGGATTAGTGTGAAGTCTAACTTTAGAAGGCCAAATGTAAAGCTGAACATTTGTGTGCAAAATAGTGACATGTAAGTATAACCAACAAATTCTGTGCTGGGGCACTGGCTGGAGAGAAAGGATTGTGGACACGTATTTTGAAATCAGGCTGCCGTTACCCACCATGAGGGCCAGTCCCATGTTCGTTGTGTCAATCAGAGATGCAACCTGTGTGTAGAGTGACCTGGGAAATTCCTTATGGGCTGAAATCTAAAATGTAGAAGATGTTTTAACTTAAAATGGGACATATTAGAGCTGTTTAGGTCTGTCTTATACGTGTGGCATTTGACAGTTACACTGAGAATGTTAATGTGGTGTTATTGCTGGCAGAGTTATTTGCATTCAGACAGCTGCTGGAACTAGAGATGATACTCTCATCCCAAAGGTGGGAACACGTGAAGCTCAAAGGGAGGGGCTGTGGTCCCATCCCAAGACACAGGTCCTTAGTTATCTGGGAAGGTAGAAATGGCTACATTTCTATTAGTTCTTAAAAAAAAAGTCTAGTGAAAGTTATTTTTTAATCATGACAAGATAGAATAAGCCAAATAAAACATATATATATACACATATTTTTATATATATATATATTATGTTTATATATATAATTATATATATAATTTTTTTTTGCTTTGAGCTAGAATTAAATCTATTCTTATACCAGCTATTTATTGGCAATTAGGAATTTTGCCATTAGAACCCAGATGACAGGATTTTGATATATAACCATGGAAAGTTGTTACTTAAAAATGTAACTTTTGGCCAGGCACAGTGGCTCATGTCTGTAATCCCAGCATTTTGGAGGCCGAGGTGGGAGGATTGTTTGAGCTCAGGAGTTTGAGACCATCCTGAGCAACATAGTGAGACCTTGTCTCTACAAAAAATAAAAAAATTAGCTGGGCGTGGTGGCAGACACCTGTGGCCCCAGCTACGCAGGGAGCTGAGGCAGGAAGATTGCTTGAACCCAGGAGGTCGAGGCTGCAGTGAGCCATGATCACACCACTGCACTCCAGCCTGGGCAGCAGAGCAAGACCCTGTCTCAAAAACAAAACAAAACGAAACAAAGTAACATTTAGTAGACAGACTCTTTCCCATGCAATGCATAACAGTAATAAAAGTGACTCTTAGTGGTTTAAATAAAAAGTTGGGACCAGATGGTTGGTTGAGTTGTGTGGTTGAACATTGCTGTGGGATATAGGTTCAGATCTCTGTTCTGCCTCTGCTACCTGCTAACTGTGATTTTCAACAAGCATCCTAACTTCTCTGTGCCTTGGTTTATTCATTTCTAAAATATGATCAACCTCATGAACAAATTAAATGGGACAATGGGTATGAGGTATTGAGCAGTAGCATGCCTGGTGATAAATAAGACAATATTATTTCCTTTTTTTCTATATATTTGCAAGGTCATTCACCTGGTATACTGCAGGAAAGCTACGTGTAAACCCTAAGCTTCTGATTATGTAACATATTAGGAAATAAGTGGCATTTCCTCACCTAGAAATTAAGCTGATTTGGGGGATGGTCTTCCTTTGAACGTCTTTATGTCCCTGTTAGCTTTGCATTATGTGTACTGCACATAGTGGGTGCTTTTTCATGCACATAGTGGATATTTATTTAATTTTTCAAACATTTTTGAACGCCTGGCTTGTGACAGGTGCCCTGGATACGTAGGTAAGACATAATCCCTGCCCCCTCTGATCCCTTGCTTAGCGGGAGATGCAGGTGTGAGCTGCGATCATTTGGGGCTTGAAGGGCTATATTTGCAGTGTGGATAGTGGGTTACAGCACAGAGAGAACAGTGAATTCTGCCAGAAATACCCAGGACGGCTTCAGGGGCATTTGAACTATCTCCTTGAGAAAGCATGAACGGATAGAGCCACCACGGTGGGACCAGCGAAGAAAAGAGGGTGTTGGGGTATGATGGGTCCAGATTGAGAGGACTTTGCTAAGGTTTCTACTAGTCTAAAGCTCAGCAGAGACATACAGTCATGTGCCACATCGCCATGTTTTGCTTAATGATAGGCCACATATATAATGGTGGTCCCATAAGATTACAGTGGAGCTGAAAAATGCATTCTGCCTAGTATTTACTATTCTGTACTTCTTTTTAATCATTATTTTAGAATGTACTACTACTTATGAAAAAATAAGTGACGTGTAGAACAGCCTGAGGCAGGTCCTTTAGGAGGCATCCAGAAGAAGGCATTGTTGTTAATCTCTTATGAGATGACAGCTCCATGGTGTTACTGCCCCTGAAGAACTTCTAGTGGGAGAAGATGTGGAGGTGGAAGCCAGTGACATGGATGGTCCTGACCCTGTGTAGGTCTAGGCTAATGTGTTTGTGTCTTAGTTTTTAACAAAAAAAGTTTAAAAAAATAAAAAAATTTACAAATAGAATAAAGCTTACAGAATAAGGATATTAAATACATATACACACACATATATATTTGTACATATATATATTTGTACTATATATACACATATAGATTTGTACAGCTGTGTTCATATTTTAGGCTAAATGTTATTATGAGAATAAAAAAGTTGAAAAAATGAAAAAGTTTACAAAGTAAAAAAAGTTACAGGAAGCTAAGGTTAACTTATTGAAGAATGGAGTTTTTATGTGAATTGAGTGTAGCCGAAGTGTAGAGTGTTTATAAAGTCTGTAGCAGCAGTAATGGCTGGGCCTTCACATTCCCTCACCACTCACTCACTCACCCGGAGTAGCTCCCAGGCCTGCGAACTCTATTCATGGTAAGTGCCCTATATAAGTATATGATTTTTTTACACCTTTTATAGCATATTTTAAACCTCTTCTGTGTTTAGAAATTTAGATGTGCAAATACTTAGCATAGTAGTTTAGATGTGCAAATACTTATAATTGCCTACAGTATTCAGTACAGTAGCCCAGCACCCTGTACAGGTTTGTAGCCCAGAGCAAACGGCTGTGCCAGCTAGCCTAGGTGTGTAGTACGCTATGCCACCTAGGTATATGTTACTACACTCTATAATGTTTGCACAGTGACAGAATCGTCTAAGGATACATTGCTCAGAATGTATTCTCTTCTTGGACAGCTCATGACTGTAGCTGGCAAGGACTAGAGGGCTGCAGACTAGCTGTATGTGAGCAAAGCCTGCAAGAGGGCAGCATGCTTTGTCACCTGCCATGTGGCCACTCTGAGCCTTCCTTGGGTCATCAAGGTTGGATCTAAAGGGGGCATGCATTTTCTCATGATCCCCATTTTTCTGCATGCTTTGTTTCCATCAGTAGCCATTGTTTGGCTATTGTGTGGGGACCGCATGTTACAGTAGAGCAGGCAATCAACTGGAAAACCGTGAGTGTCGCTGGTTCTCAGATTGGCTCCAAAGCTAACGAATGGGGAACCTTGGGCAAATCCTTTAACCTCCCTCTCTCCTCTTGCTTTCTCATCTCGGAAAGAAAGGTGGGACTCTTTGGTCTCTAAACTGTGAGTTACATGGACTTTGTCACTTGCTGTCCCACTGCCACTGCCTTTGCGTGTGCACTCAGATTCTTCCTGTGGCCTGTGTGGACCCCACAACTCCATGCAGCTCAAACCAAGCAGAGGCCTCTTTTGCTTTCATCCTCATCCAGGGTCTCCTCACTGTGGTAGCAAAATGGTGGTGGCTGCAGATGTCACTTACTCCCCTGTCCATAGGTGGGGAAAGAGAAGGTCCCTTTCAGTAACTCCCATAGATAAAACAGAGACTTCCTTT
Source organism: Symphalangus syndactylus (assembly GCF_028878055.3). Lineage (NCBI taxonomy): Eukaryota > Metazoa > Chordata > Mammalia > Primates > Hylobatidae > Symphalangus > Symphalangus syndactylus. The sequence goes on along the minus strand of NC_072440.2, from coordinate 105,334,594 downwards.
CCCAGCAAATAACCTTCTAGCTCTATAGGCTGCACCACCCTATCTGATCCTACTTCTGGGTCCTTAAGATGGGATCTAGTAACTGGCTTGGAGTCTGGCCCGACTCTAGGGTCCAGTCCACCAGACCACATGGCCAAGATGGGCAGAGGAATTTCCTGAAAGAAGTTCAGGGTGTCCCTTCCAAGAGGGCAAAACTGCGACTCCACTCTTGATTTGAAAGTTATCCTCTATGGGAAGGGCCTCCCTGAGTGAAAATGCCTGGCATCATCTGGTCCCTGCCTTTTCTTTTGCCTTTTTCTGCCTTTTTCCCCAGCTTCCTAGCTCCATTGCGGGTGCTCCTCCCCCTTTCTCAATTTCCCACACTAAGCCATCCTAAACTACAGGGCTTCGATGTTTCTCAGCTCTTCAAACATCTGGGGCTTCAACTTACAATAGCATTTCACATACTGTGTGGTGGTTGTGTTCACTGATCTATAACTTCCACTAAAGGAGCTTTTTAAGAGAAGGGATTTTCTTGTGTTCTGCTTTTTCATAAATGTTGGCACATAGTGGCCCTCCAAAAAAATGTTGATGCTCACACATTAATACTTGAGTTCCAAGTGGCTTAAGGCAGGTAAGAGTGAGGTGATTCTCTTTCTTTTTTTTTTTTTTTTTTTTTGAGGTGGAGTCTCGCTTTTTCACCCAGGCTGGAGTGCAGTGGCTCAATCTCGGTTCACTGCAAGCTCCCGGGTTCACGCCATTCTCCTGCCTCAGCCTCTCTGAGTAGCTGCTACTACAGGCGCCTGCCACCACGCCTGGCTAATTTTTTGTATTTTTAGTAGAGACGGGGTTTCACCGTCGTCTCGATCTCCTGACCTCGTGATCCGCCCGCCTTGGCCTCCCAAAGTGCTGGGATTACAAGCGTGAGCCACCGCGCCCGGCCGAGGTGGTTCTCTTTCTAGTCTTACTTTTACGATTACAACTGCTGTTGCTATGGTTTTATCTCTGCGTTTTCTGTGAGCTGTATCTAAGAAATCATAGGGTCGTCAGATTAAGAAGAAACTAAATATCTTACACTGTGATATTGGCCTGCCCTGGTAAGAGTGAATGGTGGGAAATAGTTTTCAAAGTGTCCTTCAGCTCAAGGTCCCTCTGTTCAAATGAAAGTCTACACAAAAGCCTAGTATATGTAGAATGGTTGAAACCAAGCTTGCTCTTTCAGTATGGAGTTCAGGCACCAGGAGGCTGACTGATCATGTCTGCTCTGCAGGCTGGCTCCTAGGGGTTCGAAGGACCATGGGTGGGCTTCCCAGGCATCTCTTCTGGGGTCTGAGAGGTTCAGAGATGCGTGAATCCAGCCATCAGAGTTGCCTCTCCTAAGCAGAGGGCCTCCTTTTAGTCTTGGTTTTTCAGATGGGGAGAAGGCTGACTTGGAGGGTGGGGTGACTTTAGGGTGCAAAGGATGAGTTCCAGGGCTGTTGCAAAGAGCTGAAGCTTCCAACTGCCAAGCTGGCAGTTTCCAGCTGCCAAGATGCCTGCAAAGTAAAGAGCTGCCTCTGCAAGTCTATTCCATGTTCCCAGAACACAGAACAGTTTCCCGACCTCCTTTGTCTTAAGACCAGCACCCGTACCCCTCAGATTCCCTGCTGACAACTCACAGGCTACAACCAGACTTGTCTTCATTTTTATCCGTGGCTCTTAGAATCCTTCTAAAACTTTAGCTTATTGCTTCATCTCACTTCTCATAAAAACCTGTGATCATCCTGATACCAAAGCCTGGCAGAGACACAACCAAAAAAGAGAATTTTAGACCAATATCCTTGATGAACATTGATGCAAAAATCCTCAATAAAATACTGGCAAACCGAATCCAGCAGCACATCAAAAAGCTTATCCACCATGATCAAGTGGGCTTCATCCCTGGGATGCAAGGCTGGTTCAACATACGCAAATCAATAAATGTAATCCAGCATAGAAACAGAACCAAACACAAAAACCACATGATTATCTCAATAGATGCAGAAAAGGCCTTTGACAAAATTCAACAACCCTTCATGCTAAAAACTCTCAATAAATTAGGTATTAATGGGACGTATCTCAAAATAATAAGAGCTATCTATGACAAACCCACAGCCAATATCATACTGAATGGGCAAAAACTGGAAGCATTCCCTTTGAAAACTGGCACAAGACAGGGATTCCCTCTCTCACCACTGCTATTCAACATAGTGTTGGAAGTTCTGGCCAGGGCAATCAGGCAGGAGAAGGAAATAAAGGGTATTCAATTAGGAAAAGAGGAAGTCAAATTGTCCCTGTTTGCAGATGACATGACTGTATATCTAGAAAACCCCATCGTTTCAGCCCAAAATCTCCTTAAGCTGATTAGCAACTTCAGCAAAGTCTCAGGATACAAAATCACTGTACAAAAATCACAAGCATTCTTATACACCAATAACAGACAGACAGAGAGCCAAATCCTGAGTGAACTCCCATTCACAATTGCTTCAAAGAGAATAAAATACCTAGGAATCCAACTTACAAGGGATGTGAAGGACCTCTTCAAGGAGAACTACAAACCACTGCTCAATGAAATAAAAGAGGATACAAACAAATGGAAGAACATTCCATGCTCATGGGTAGGAAGAATCAATATCGTGAAAATGGCCATACTGCCCAAGGTAATTTATAGATTCGATGCCATCCCCATCAAGCTACCAATGACTTTCTTCACAGAATTGGAAAAAACTACTTTAAAGTTCATATGGAACCAAAAAAGAGCCCGCATCGCCAAGTCAGTCCTAAGCCAAAGAACAAAGCCGGAGGCAGTACGCTACCTGACTTCAAACTATACTACAAGGCTACAGTAACCAAAACAGCATGGTACTGGTACCAAAACAGAGATATAGATCAATGGAACAGAACAGAGCCCTCAGAAATAATGCCACATATCTACAACCATCTGATCTTTGACAAACCTGACAAAAACAAGCAATGGGGAAAGGATTCCCTATTTAATAAATGGTGCTGGGAAAACTGGCTAGCCATATGTAGAAAGCTGAAACTGGATCCCTTCCTTACACCTTATACAAAAACTAATTCAAGATGGATTAAAGACTTACATGTTAGACCTAAAACCATAAAAACCCTAGAAGAAAACCTAGGCAATACCATTCAGGACATAGGCATGGGCAAGGACTTCATGTCTAAAACACCAAGAGCAATGGCAACAAAAGCCAAAATTGACAAATGGAATCTAATTAAACTAAAGAGCTTCTGCACAGCAAAAGAAACTACCATCAGAGTGAACAGGCAACCTACAGAATGGGAGAAAATTTTTGCAACCTACTCATCTGACAAAGGGCTAATATCCAGAATCTACAATGAACTCAAACAAATTTACAAGAAAAAAACCACCCCATCAAAAAGTGGGCGAAGCCTATGAACAGACACTTCTCAAAAGAAGACATTTATGCAGCCAAAAAACACGTGAAAAAATGCTCATCATCACTGGCCATCAGACAGACAAATGCAAATCAAAACCACAATGAGATACCATCTCACACCAGTTAGAATGGCGATCATTAAAAGTCAGGAAACAACAGGTGCTGGAGAGGATATGGAGAAACAGGAACACTTTTACACTGTTGGTGGGAGTGTAAACTAGTTCAGCCATTGTGGAAGTCAGTGTGGCGATTCCTCAGGGATCTAGAACTAGAAATACCATTTGACCCAGCCATCCCATTACTGGGTATTTGCCCAAAGGACTATAAATCATGCTGCTATAAAGACACATGCACATGTATGTTTATTGCGGCACAACTCACAATAGCAAAGACTTGGAACCAACCCAAATGTCCAACAACGATAGACTGGATTAAGAAAATGTGGCACATATACACCATGGAATACTATGCAGCCATACAAAATGATGAGTTCATGTCCTTCGTAGGGACATGGATGAAACTGGAAACCATCATTCTCAGCAAACTATTGCAAGGACAAAAAACCAAACACCACATGTCCTCACTCATAGGTGGGAATTGAACAATGAGAACACATGGACACAGGAAGGGGAACATCACACTCCAGGGACTGTTGTGGGGTGGGGGGTGGGGGGAGGGATAGCATTTGGAGATATACCTAATGCTAAATGACGAGTTAATGGGTGCAGCACACCAACATAGCACATGTATACATATGTAACAAACCTGCACATTGTGCACATGTACCCTAAAACTTAAAGTATAATACTAGTAATAATACAAAACCTGTGAAATAGGCAGGATTCTCCATCTCATGAGAGGACTCTGCAGCTCATAGACATGAAGGGGCCTGCCCTGGAGTGAGGTGCTTGCTGGAAAGCCTGACTCAGTTGTACCTGCTCTTTGCATATCTGCCACTCTTTTTTTTTTTTTTTTAAACTTGTGGTATTGATGAACTGAAGTGCTATTAGAGAATTGCACATACCCTAATTCACACACACATACAAAGTGCTTTTCTCGGTGGCATCATTCCTTTAATGAAAAGCATTTTCTCCTCGTGTTGCCTCTGAAATCATGACAGCTATGTTCTGTCCCAGTCTAAAGCCCAGATCCCAACAATCTCTGTTACCCATAATGTAGCCCAGAACCTCCATGAAGCAGAACAGCTTGATGAGGGTCTGAAGTTGTCGTAGTTCCTGCACATTAATCTTGGCAGAGGACTTCACTCAGAGCCCAGGGATGCTGTAGTTATAACTTTTTCTAACTTGGTGTGTATTTTTCCTAATCAAGAGTATGAAAAACCAAAATGCTGAGGATGAACAATTCTCTACACAATTAACAAGAAATGACAGTTTGTAACCTGATGACCAGGATAAGTGGCAAGCCAGAAGATCGCAGCCTGTGCTGCAAAATGCTCCTGGGAAACTGACACGTGTCACCAGGACTTGTGTTTTGGGAAGGGACACCGGCCTCCTCAATGTCAGAGGGCAGGAGAGGGTAAAGGCCCTGTGACTCCTGCCTCCGATGCCTGTACTGGCCTCAGAGGAGAGTTGTGGCCCCGCTACCCCAACCCTTGGTGGTCTTCACAGGTGGGTCCTGGTACCCCAACCCCTCGCCCCTTCACTGTCTCCCTCCTTCACTGGGACCACTGGGACCTCTGGGGCCAGGCTGGCAGCCACTGTCCTCTCTCCATGGCCACCTCCCCAAAGCCTCCCATCCTCCCTTCCCTGTCCATGGCCTGCCATTCCAACAGTATTCTCTGAAATAGACACTTAGTCTATTTAAGTGGGGCTCCTAACCTTCTCCCACCCTCTGACATTGAGGAGGTGGGTGTCCCTTCCCAAAACACAGGTCCTGGTGACAACCATGGGCCTATATCTTGAAGTAGGCTGTCTCTGCACTAGAAATTTGATGTCTATTAAGGGTCCATGAGAAAATGCCGATTCCTGATACTGGCTTTGCTCAGAAAGTGAGCCAAGGGATGAAGGGCCACTCTGGAAGCCTTTGCACACCCTGCCCTAGTTAAGGTCAGAGAGTGTCTTCCTACCTCCTCAGAACTCTGCCGCTTCCTACCTGGCAAGGATCCTTGGGATCTGCTTTCTCTCCCCATTTTGTGGATTTGACTGTTCACCCCAAAACCCTCCTCAGTGCTTTCTTCCAGGAGGCCTGTCTAGGACCGACAGCAGGTAGCACCCTCAACCCTGCCCCAATGTCGGCAGGACCCCTATCAATCTCCCCAGCCCTTTCTTATACAGTGGGTAAAGAGCAAACAAATAAAACTTTTGGTTTCATGATGGGATGGAATGATCCTCAGTTGTCTGGAAAATTCAGGTCTTCCCAACAGAGGCCGAATTAAGAAAGTGTCACAGGATTACAACTTAACCCTCTGCTGTTACACATTCTGAGCAGTTGCACACCTACTCACATTGTGTCACACTCGGCCTCTCAAGCGCATCTGTGCACGTGTCCCCTTCTGTCCAGGTCTTAAATTCGCACACGATTTCACAGACACACTCATTTCACCTCCAGTAAGAGTCTGACCCGGGGATCATCCGTCCTTAACTTTTAACCACCCTCAACATAGTACACTTGCCAAGCCACAAAATGCCTTTCACCCAATGTGACAGCCTTGGTGTGGAGTACATATATATTTGTTGAAGTGACAGGCTGAGTCCCTGCCTGTTCCTGCCTCTGATGTTGGTGCTGTTTGTGTGCACACCCTGCTACCACACTGCGTCTGTTCTGTTCCACTGGTCTTGGTGATGAAGCCGTGGCTGGGTGAAATATGCATTTTTGCTCCTCTGTGAATCTGGGTTGTCATATTGAACAGATAGAACAAACGGGCCGCGCTTCTCTTGCAGCTTGTTTGGAAGCTGAGGCTGCAGGAGCGAGCTCCTTGCTAAGGGGGGAACATGCATTCTCTCGGAGGTCTTCCCTCTCCGCCAGCCTAGCACTGCCTCCAGAGGTGAGGGGAAGGCAGCTGGACAGTTCACTCGTCCCTGTGAGATAGTGGAAAGCACTATCCGCTTGTGGTTGACGAGGGGAAGGAAAAGCCCAGTGGTGTCCCTAGAGAGCCAGATCTTCCTGGCTGTCACCCCCGTCTCACCCTGCCTCTGGCTCCCCAGGCTCAGTCTTCAGATCCTATCACTGCCTCTTTGGCTGCCGCCCAGACCTCAGGACACACAACTGTGAGAACAAAGAGCGGCCTTCCTCCTTTTTGGCAGCGAGTGCGTGGTCACATGTGCAGGCCTCCTCGGGAACGTCCAGCTTCTGGTGGCTTTTGTAGACTGCGGCGTAGCTGCAGGCCCGGCTGCAGGTTGTGCCCAGTCCCTTACCCTCCAGCTGTCCCCTCACAAACACTTTCCCGAAGCCCTGCTGACACAGTGCCCTGATTGAGAACCGCAGGCCTGACCTGTCACACTGGCCTCCCTGCCCCGAGTGGGTTCTTAAAAAGCAGCTGTGGATGACACAGGCCCCCTCCCGACACGGTGCGCTCTCCACTGCCCGCAAGAGTGAGCCCTGCCGCTCCGCTCAGCACTGCTGCTGCCTCCCAGCCCACCGCACCCCATGCTTCCCTGCCCCCTGGACCAGATGCCATTCCCGAGCACACCCCTTCTGGTGGAGCCTGCTTCCCTTTCTCCTGACTGCTGTTTGTCTTGGACAAACTCAACACTGGAAGGGGCGGTTTCTTCCCTGTATAAGGAGATGGAATAAACAGCCTCTGCATCCAGCCCTGCGGCCGTGCCTTGCTCCTGAGACCTCTGAATGGCCAGGGAGCCAGGGCTCTGGGCATCCTCCTGGCCTCCACCCCAGGTCCCTGCATGACTTCCCACAAAAACAGGTGTTCAGTGCTAGCTGCTGAACGGACTTGAGAATCCCAGATAAGTGACAGACTTGCTACTGCTAACTTCCCACCTGGAGTTCTTGAAAGAGAGCATTTCACATGAAATCATTCCGTCCACATCTTCACTGAGCATCTATAGTCACCAGCCACCGTGTGAGGGCCACACAGGGCCCAGAGGCATTACCCCTGGCCTTATCTACACTGCAGATGAGGTGTGCACTCACCCTCCACATGGGCTACAGGGGGCCCATACACAGCATGTGGGCTGGAAGGCTCTTTGATGATGGAAATAGTGCATGGGTAGAATGAGGTTAAGTAGGTGGAGGATACTGAAGGGGTAAGAACTAGTATTTGCCAGGGCCTTACTTTATATAGGGCAAAATCCACCCTTCCAGCAAGGATGCCACCTGCAAAGCAGGATCATCTTCTTGTTCTGTAGCTGAAGGGACTTAGATACCTTAGGAAAAAGGTAACACGGGAGCAGCATGCCGATCGCGACCTGAAGCAGCTGATTGTGAGCCTGCCTGCCTCCTGCGCACCACCCAAGGCTGTGGTGAGAGCACAGGAGATGGCGGATCTAAAGGCTCCACAGAAGCAAGAACTCATATAGATGGGAGTATTTATTTTACGCATAAAGTCTGGGGCTTTTTTTTTTCAAGAACTTTATAAAAGCAAACTTTATAATTTGAACTCTTCAGCTTGTGAGCGAAGTCGCTGTCCTACATCCTTGAGGAAAGCGATCCTTGCCAGAACACATACTGTGCAGCTCGCTGGGCAGTTTGCTCCAGGTTCCCAGGGCCACCCAGTGAGAGTTGCCAGGGGGATTCCCGTGAGGCTGTCCTCAGAAGGGAAGGCTGTGCAGGGGGTCATGCCTCCAGCCTCCTTAACCACAGCCCTCTAGCCTGTGCTGAGGACCTGGCTTGTATGGCCCTGTGGTGGTGGTGTGTAGCTAGCACACCTCTGTTTCAGGGCTCCAGCCCTCCTGCTGGGGCTCAGAGGAATGCCTGTTGCCAGGTGTCTGGCTACTCTGTGTGTGTTCTACTCATCTTTGTGTCCTTCCATTCACCCTCTGTCTGCATGGCTTTGATTCATCGCTTGCTATTTGCCAGCACTCTGTTAGGTGTGGGGAATAGCAAGATAAATAATTAATAGTTCTTGCTTTCAAAGAATTCACCATCTACTGGAGGAGAAACATAAACAGACCATGGATTATTGATGGCTCTAGAAAGGCTGAGAGAAACCCTTGCGGAGTGTGTGAGCAATATCCCGGAGCACCACTGTCTCCGGGGTACTGGAGCTGTGGACTGATTGTCCTTCTATCTGCCAAGCTTATCCCACAGTATTAGGAAGTGGAGGCCCTGGGAGACAAAGGTCCATGCTAGAGCCACATGTCCGCTAAGTGGGTGAGCTACAATTTCAAGGCAGCCTTGTGTGTGATTCCAGGGTCTTTGCTCCCAACCACTGTTCATGGGGCTCTTGCTGCTTCAATTTGGACCTGCCTACATGTAATGCTTGTGTTAATAAATCATGGATCCCAGATAAGCACCTTTGAGCACTGTTTCTGGTCATTTTCTCCTGCTTTTAGGGTCATCAGTAGCCAGCAGGCCTTTGTGTGAAAAAGCAGACAAAAATCAGACTTGCTGTAGTTTTAGGCGGGGCAGATATTTCTCTGTGGCCGCTTCTCCTTGGCAGGAAACTTCTGACGCACTGGAGGTATATTAGCAAATCAGCAGTGCTGTCTCCTCATCAGGTTTCAAAGAGTTGGAAACCAAAGTGGAAAATGAAATTCCTGGAACATTCTGTGGCTTACCCCCCTTTCTTCTCTCTGTGTGGCTGATGCCTTTTTTCCTGCAATGCCTTTGACCCTCTGGCCACCTTTTCATCTCTGGGAAGCCTTCCCTGTTCCCACCCAGGTGGGACCCCTCCTCTCTACCCCTGTAGTGGCCTGTTAGAGCCTCCCTCCCCCCTTGAAGTGGCCCCACGAGAGCACGGAGCACAGTGCATTGTGATGATGATCTGTGCACGCCTCTTTCCCCTACACTGGGCTGTGTGGGTCTTGATAGCATTTGCAGCATTGCAAATGGATCATTGCATTTGCAGCAGCATGAACATGAACATACAGAGGAGAGGTTCTCGGGGTTGACTGACACTATGCCCCTTTAAAGTACGTACAATTCCTTGTTCTACAAAAAAAAAGTTTATGAGGTAAACAGAAAATACGTATTGAATGATTGCTTTTGAAAGAGTTCTTTTTTTTAAAAAAAATAAATTGTATATATTTGTGGTTTACAACATAGTATTATGGGATACATATAGATAATAAAATGGTCATATAGTGAAGCAGCTCAGCATATTCATCATCTCACATAGTTGCTTTTTACAGTGATGAGCACCTAAAGTCTACTCACGTAACAATCCCTGATATGATACAGTCGTATTAAAGTTAGTCCTCATGTTGTATGTTAGATCTCTAAACTGGCTCATGTAAAAGTTTTCAATTGAGGAGTAAGTATGCAAAAAATTTAAAACAGACAAACATAAAACCTCACCAGCCTTGGAATCAGCCACATGTGGGTTTGAGCCCTAGTGCTTCTATTGAGCTGTTGTCAATCTCTCTGAGCCTTGGTTTTCTCATCTGTCATGGGAGCGTGGTAACATGCCATATGACTTTTGTGCATGTTTAGTGAGCTAACATAGGTAATGCGATTACATAGAATCTAGGACTTAGAAAGCATTTGACTACTGATACCTATAATGAGTGCAATAGTAGGAAAATGTGTTAGTATCTGCTTTTAGGCTGTGTATTTTACAGCAGTTTCTCTGTTTACCTATTTTTGTGCTCATTTCAAGACATCTTTGTGCAATTAGAATGAAAACCATAGCTTGTGAGTCATGACCCACTTTATATCTGGAAGAAAGCTGGGCTTGTTTTTGATGGATGCAAGGTCAGGCGCTTGGAACCTCATCTCTCTTTATATAGTGAACAAATTGATATTCCCAGAACATAATCCTTTTGCAGATTGTACAGATAGCTGCATCCTGATGACACATGATATTCATTCTTGGGTAGCTTTGAAACCCAGACATGACTCACTACTTGTTGCATGTGGGTGTACGCTTCATGCCAGTTTTAATTGTTGTATTTTGCTTCTTAGGAAGCGTCATGTTCTATCATTATGTACTGATCTGTACAATATTCTGAGAGTCTTCAGCATTGTGTGTTGGTTTAAGGCATTCCAGTATCCTCCAGAGACCCAATTTAGACAAACTTCATAATAGAAAGTAAAATCATGATCTTGTTGCTAAGGTTTTGGGATTTTTAAATACCTATAACTGTAAGAGACAAATCACATAAGTAGACAAAAAAGAGCCAACAGCCACTATTTACTTAGCTGGTGCTGTCTACCAGGAATTATGCCAGGTGCTTTCATAGATTACTGTCACAAAAGTGCAGGAAGATGGGCATTCTGGTTTTATTGTCAAGTGCAGGGAGATGGGCATTCTGATTTTATTGTCAAGGGAGCTGTAGCTCAAACTCTGACTTGAGGGACAAGGATTGGTTGAGCCTGTCTGGCTCTGAAGCCTACAATCTTTCTCCCTTGTCATGTGGCACCCAATCATAAACAGAAAGTTCCACTCATCTGCCAACTGTTCAGCTCATTGTTACAATGGTTCACCACTCTAGTAGTCCACAGCGCCACTGCCACTTAACACGTCAGCGGATGCTTCCTAGAACCAGGCTGCAGCCCTTCTGGAGGCTGGGTGTGACTCCTCTCTTGCTCATCATCTGCCTCTCCCTTGTTCTGAAAGAAGTCTTTGCATTGGTTTTAATGAATTTATCTCTGAAAATTCTGCCAACTGGAGTCTCACGTAGAACTCCAAGCCTGGGCTCGTCCATACTGACTACTCTGGGAACTGTCTTCATAAACCTTAGGTTGGCAAAATGTAGGTTATCTGTGAAAACCTAAGTTCGGGGCCACTGCAATCATCAGAGCCCAGGCAGATCAAAAGAACACAGGCTGGAACACAGGGTTCAGTGTGGAGCCACCAACATTGTAATTTGCACTTGAAGTTATAGCTCTTGAGAAAAGCTTTGGGAAGTGGCTCTTTCTGAGGACCGCCTTGATTTTTATTTTTTAAAGAAATTGCAGTCTGGAGTCTTCAATGAATGAAATATTCTATTTTGCTAGGATGGGGAGAATTACCAGTTTAGATCAAATTACTCTTTATATATCAAGCATATACTCTTTTCTGTGTATTCTAAACTTTTTCCCTTGCCTAAGACTCTTAACACTCCACTGTGAGGTAGGTTAAACCACTCTAAATTGCAGATCAGGAAAATAAGGATGGTAGAGAGAGAGATTAACAGGCTCGTTCTAAACAAGGAGGTAGAAGGAATTGCAGTTGAATTTCCGTTTAGACCCATTTATTAGTAATAATCATGCATTCTTGTAATAAAACGGATTATACATTTTAGCGGAGAGGTATCAGCTTAGCACACATAGCTTATGAATTTTTCTTGATTAATTGCTATTATATTTTAATAATGGTATTGTAATATTATATATTATTGCTAATATGAACTTTAAATATACTGGGACTGTGATTGAAGTCGATTTGGGGATGCCATTGTGGGATTTTACATCATTTTCTATGCCCTTTGAGTTCTTATATAAGCTCTACATCTAGTTTCTCTTGGTAGTGAGCCTAGCTGGCAAAGCCATATTGTTTCTTCTCATTGCTGTTTATAATATGCTTTTCAGGGAAACACTGGATTTCTAAGACTAGTAGACTTTGTAAAGCAGGAGTGAAGACCACAGAATATTTTATATTAACTCTACCTCATGTCCTTCACTTCCTCTTGTTTTACTTACTTCAGGCTTTAAGCAGTGCCCCCAAGTAGGTAAGGTAGGTAGTGAGTAATTGCCAGATAAGTGAGGCACCCTGAGTGAGGAATGCCAAATACAGTTGAGTTCTCAGCAGGGAGATCATGGACATTTTGTCTGAGCAAGCTTGGGTTCACATCAAGGCTCTGGGTACTATCTGTGTAAGTTGGCAACTTCCTCCTTTGCTGACTCAGTTTTCACATATGAAAAATGGAACAGTCATACCTTTCTTGTAAAGATGCTCTAAGGTTTCAATGAAAGACTGGGAGATAAAATATTTAATGCAGTGCCTGCATCTCATAGGCATTTGAGAAATATTACCTCCCAGCTTCCCTTGCTGCCTTTCATCTTGCTTTTAGAATTCTTGGCTCTTGTGTTTGCTGAGGTTTTGTGCCAGGATCTAACCCATAGCCTTAGCTTTGTGATTGAGCATACAGTCCCTGGCACAGAATGGGTACCCCATAAATAGTTGTTGAATGAATAAAACCTCGAAACCTCAAATGTGTTGGTTGCTGTGGGCTACACAGTGAAAATATTAAACTGTAATGGAACGATGTGCCTGGTCCTTTTTTTAATACATCATGGTTTCTTCAGCATTAAGGAGGTAAAGATGTTTATAGACACTTCTCTGTTTTTCTTTCAGTGCCTGAAACAGTATGTTGAGCTCTTGATCAAAGAAGGATTAGAAACCGCAATTAGCTGCCCAGATGCTGCCTGCCCTAAACAGGGCCACCTACAGGAGAACGAGGCATGTGCAATTGAACAGACTGGGCTGTTTCATGTGCACTGGCATGCACTGCTGAACTTGTCAGAATAACGTGGGTTTTGTTTGGGTGTGCGTTGCATTATATTCTAGCCCTCAGCTTGTTATCATTCCTGTTTGCATTTTTTTTTCCTTAGATTGAGTGCATGGTTGCAGCTGAAATTATGCAAAGATATAAAAAGCTACAATTTGAAAGAGGTAGGTACCTGGTATATCTGCTGGTTATGATTCCTGTAATGTATGAATGTGGATAATTTTGTGGGGAGTTCTTTTGGTAGATATGGTTATACAGCATTTGATAGGAGTGAAAAAGTTGATGTAAACTAAACTTCTGAAATTAAACTGACATTCTGGATTCTCTGAACAGCTCACAGTTTGAAGACCTTGTCTAGTGATCTATTTGGTAGCAGGAAGAATTTATGGAACACAATTTGTTTATAAGGATTGAGGCTCCTGGGGGAGGCTTAAAGATGATGGCTGTCATGAGGTATTATATTTCAGCCAGCTTAAGGCTGAGTTTGAGGGCTATACTCTTGGACTGGCCCAGAATTTAAAAGATGCAAAGTCATGGAGGGGATTCGTGAGGGTAGGCATAGCAGAAATTACAGTAATCCCCGTCCTGACAACAGTCCGAGGGTAGGTGTCCTGCCTGCACTTACTCACCACTGGACACAGGCCTAGATAGTAGGTGCTGAATGAACAATCAAGTCCCTTATCCTAGTAAGTGTCACAACAACTCTGCAAAGCTAATTTGTCATTATCTAATAAACGGATCCCCAGAGAGGCTAACTGACTTGCTCTGATGTCTAAATATAGTGGGTGCTTTGGGACCACATCCCATGACCCTTCGTCGTGAGCCCTCCACTGGGCCCTGAATAGTCCTCCTGGCTGGAGCAGGCCTGATACAGACCCAGGGGTCCTCTGGGAGAGCAGTGTGGCAGGTGCACACAGAGCAGAACACGATTCTCAGGATAATACTGCAAAGCATTAAGCCTTGTGGAATGTCCAGGAGAGGTCTTTAGCTCTGCTCTCTGAAATACTCGGGGTCATACAACGAAACCGTAAATAGTCTGTGGACTCTCTTTGGCTTTGTTTTCATATCTATTCTGGGCCCCAGGCTCGTCTGCTAAAGAGCAGAGTGACAGATGTGTGCAGGCGACACTCCATATGCAGAACATCATTGTGAGGACCCTGCAGGCGGATTCTGAGTTTGGATTGCTGGCGTCTGCTCTCCCTCTCCCTGCACTGATTCTCGGGTTCTTGACCTGAGCAGGGTCTCACCACTGAGACACAGCCCTGGAGGATGGGCTTACATGAAAACACGGCCAGATGGAGACCAGAGGACAATATCCAGAGACTCCCGCTTTAGCTGCATGCAGAGACCTGTTGTTTGTATATTTTTGCTTTTTAAGAGAAATGCTAGAGATAGCTGGGCCCAGTGGCATGTACCTATAGTCTGAACTACTCAGGAGTTCAAGTCCAGCCTGGGCAACATATTGAGACCCTGTCTCTAAAAAAAAAGAAAGAAAGAAAATATGTAGCCCGCTTGAAAAAAAAAAAAAAACTCAAACAGGATTTTTCATGGCATTGACATTTGTTTTCAACAGTGTGTTTATTAAAGTGTCGCATATCATTTGCTTTGGGGCAGTTTATAGCTTTAATATAATGCCATTTGGTACAAAAGTCAGCACGTAGAGCAATAAAATTGATTAATTTGGATTTCTGAGACTTTCAGGCTCTTCTGAGAATATTTTCCAGAGAGAATCCTGACAGAAACTGGCTGTTGTTTGCGTTACGAGAATATGAACTTTCTATGACATTGAATTTAATTTAAAAATGCAGCTGGGTACATTTTTCAACCTAATAATTTTAACTGTTATTTCTTTAGTACTTTGGCTTAGTCAGAAAATCTTTTTTCCTTTTGCATAAACATGAAGCCAACTTGGCTTCCGTTAAAAAAAAAAATCTCTCAAACCTCTCCCTTTAAAGCATTTTACTAACGTTATGTTAAGTTTTTTTTTTAAGTATTCAGACTTCATACTATAAAAGACCTGTCTAGATAAAACGTTAGAATGTCAGAGCTAAAATATAGTTATGGATTCTAGCCAGCACCTTGAAAGAGTTTGGAGACAAGATCAGAAAGCAGATTTTGACTTTCTCTATGGCTCTAAAATCTAGTCAAGTAGAGGACGCCCTGGAAGAAAACTGAGACAGTTCAATGATTTTCTGAAAACACTGAGTTACCGGAAAGTTCTGTGGTTAGGTCATGTTGTGCACACTGTCTGCACTTAGTCTTAGAATGTCTCCTCTGATATAACAGCCTTGGTTTTAGTGTCAGTGTCTCCCCTTCTGGAGCTCTGGGGCAAGCAGGAAGCCGGGGAAGGGGGCCAGGAAGCTGAGTTTTCATTCTGAACACCTCCTCACAACTGGCTCACTCCAGAGTCTGGGTAGGGACAGATTCTTGAGCGAGGGGGAGCGGATGCCTCTTGCTGCGTGGACCCCTCTCTCCATGCTACACTCGACGCCCGTGCCCCTCTGAGACCCGGCGGTGCTGTGCTAAGGGTGTCCCTGCGCATGTGCCTCTATCTGGAGGCTCAGCCATCCCAGAGACAGGACTGTGGGTCCTCATGCCTTCGTCCCACTGCCAGCCCAGTGCCTGGACTAGTGAATGCTGACGTGAAATCTCAACCGTGTATTGTTTTTTTTTTTTTTTTTTTTTTAAGAAAGTAAAGCTCAGAGAGATTAAATAATACGATGGGTTATCCACCTGTAATCAGGCCTGACTAGAGCTGACTCCTGAAAATGTTGCCATCTCACAGCAGGATCAAGCCCACCACCCCAGCCCCGCACCAGGCACCCGCCCGCTGGGCAGGGTAGTAAGTGCAGGGATGAGAGGGGATGCTGGGTGCATTGATCTCTGTCATGTACTTCTGAAAGGAAACTGTTTTAAAAGGAAAGCCACCTTTTTAAAAAGTTTTATGCATTTTTAAGCAGGGAGTTCTTAGAGACCTGCTTCATTAATCTGCCATGAATACACCTCTGGGAGAGAAGAGTTAACATTAGTTTCCTCTAGTGCGCCAAAAAGTATATTATTTGCTTTGTTTGAAAATGTGTCTCATACACACACGTATGTAGATTGGGGAGGATAATGCAGAATGTTAATAGACATCTATGCCTGAGCCCCGGGCCATGTTCACAGGGTGTGACGTGCCCCGGCAGCACAGGAAGGATGTTTGCAGTCGGCAGTCTGAGTAGCCATTTGTCCCTGACCTTTTCGATAGGGAATGTCTCCATGTGAGGACAGGCAGTGCCGTGTCACAGCTATGTGAGGACAAAACTAATAAGATTTAAATCGTTCCCATGGAAACCTTAGCCAGATCTTCCCTGCGTGCTATCCTGGGGGGCCTTTC
Source organism: Symphalangus syndactylus (assembly GCF_028878055.3). Taxonomy (NCBI): domain Eukaryota; kingdom Metazoa; phylum Chordata; class Mammalia; order Primates; family Hylobatidae; genus Symphalangus; species Symphalangus syndactylus. Next base: position 105,318,230 of record NC_072440.2, on the reverse strand, counting down.
GTGATGGGGGCATGTAATAGCACCCCCAACTGTTGAGCCAGGAGGGTGGGCAGGAGGCGTGCATGACAGTCACGTGCATGAAGAGACTGAGACCCAGCTTTGGGATGTCTGCTCCTTGCTGATGTCAGAAGCTCCTCTCTGCACAGGAGGGGTGGGGACAGCAGTGGGACGGAAGGGTCCCTAGCAGGCAGCGCTGCCCTTCTGGATCTAGCCCCAGAGCTATACCGGGAGGAGGGCAAAGAGCGGGTGAGGATTTCTCTTCCCATGCAGTGTGTTGTTTAGTGCACAGAGCACTTGCACCCTCCTGCAGGGCTGGGCAGACGCGGGTCTCCTATCTGATCAGGGACATAGCTGGGCTCACCCCACAGCACTCACAGACGGCAGGCAGAGAGTTGTTGGAGGCATCGCAGGGACGGGATGGGAGCGTGACCCAGGCCAGCTGCCTTTAGCCTTTGGCGTTTCCTCCTCACTGCTCAGTGTGGCGCTCAGTGCCCCAGGCCGGCATGTGCACCCCCTCCTTGCTTTGCTGTGACTGTCAGCTCAGGGGAGCCCCAGGCATCTGTCCCCACACATGTGAACCACAGACAACAACTGCTTTTTCTCAAAAAGCCATCTTGTCAGACCTGACAGCTAGGAACATTCTTAGAAAAGCAAACGCGGAAACTATCAACAAATAAGAGAAGAGCTAATTTTGTCCATTCATTCAGTATGAGGAGCGTCCTGGGGATTTGAGATTATTATAACGAAGAGAATTAGAGTACAGCACCTGTTCCTGACCTCCAGCATTCCTTGTTATTATCAAGTTCTTCTTAATCTTCTACCACCCCTAACATTCTGACAGTTTTGTGCTGTTGATTAATTCATGCTTAAAAACAAAGGCAGGGGGCAGCCAGATGAGATCAAGGGTCAGCCAGCCATGGCCAGCGGGCCAAATCCAGTCCTGCCGGTGGCCTGCCGCTGTCAAGTTTTGCTAGAACATTCATTTCCAGGTCACTGTGTCTGCTTTTATGCAACAGCAAAGCCCAGTAGTTGCGACAGAAACCCAGACACAACATGGTCCTCAGACTTAGATGATGACCATCCGACCCTCTACAGAGGAAGTTTGCCAGCCCCTGGATTAGATGACTCGATCGTTTCAAAGCTAGACCCTACACAAGATGGTTTGTAGAGAGCTGAATCTGGCTTCCCCGTGTATTTGGGGAACACGGTAAACACACAGAGCCTTGCACATACCTATGCGTGTGCACCGTCAGGACACCCAGCAGGTGATTTGTCATTAACTTGCTGCTGGTCCCATGGCAATGCGTATAGGTGAAGTCCCAGTCCACGTGTGGCACCAGCCTGTTGTGGATTCCAGTGAGCAGGAATCCCATGTGTGATGCAGGTGAGCGGGAGCTGCCAGGCTGCCAGTCACAGGGCCCAGACATTTGCAAGGACTTGTCATTGCCTTTCAAGTCGTCTCTGAAACTCAGTTGCCCCAACTACTTCCCAAGAAGAACCCCGCTGAAAACTTAGAAACCAGTGGCCTACCAGAATGCCTTTGGAAATAGCCCACATTGCACTGGCCTCGGAGAGATTTCTGGCAGAGCCTTGCTGCTCCCTGGGGTGGCCCTTCATCGACAATTTGGCATCATGCTGGACAAGAGGGAAGATGAAATGAACAACCAGTCTCCCTACAAAGGGCAGCCAATAATTTAAAGAAATGCAATTTTTGGACAAGGATGTGAAGAAATAGATGTGTCAAGGTGTCCTGTTTTTAGAAATCAACTTCGTGGCTAATTCCATTAAATTGGGCTTCTTAGAAATGTGCGCTGTGATTCGGAGAGAAAATCTGGCCCTTGAAGGGTTGGTTTCACTCCATAGTTAACTCACGGCTTGGATTTGAGAAGGGGAGGCCATCTTAGGCAGGTGAACCATTTGGTTAGAAGAATAATCCAGCCATCTCCGTTCCCTCTTCCTTTCGGTCTTCTAACAGCATTTTCCTGGTGCTGGCTGTGTGCCCAACACGGGGCCATCAGGGGCCCAACTTCAGAAAGCTGTCCCCTAGGGGAGGCAGATGAGCAAGCACCATGTGCATTGCTCAGAGAAACCCAGCAGGCTTCTGGAAACTTGGGAAAACTTGGGAAAACCCAAGCTTTCCAGAATGTGGAGGCCTTTGAGCTGTGAGCTGAGTCTCAGAGGCAAGCAGGGCTGACCCAGGGCTCCAGGGGCATTCCAGGGGCAGGAGCACCATTCCTGAGGGAAGCCTGGGTGTCTGGAGTTCTGCTGCATGAAGGGAGAAGTTGGGAAGAGCTATAGTGGAGGTGGAGGTGGAAGGGCGACTTTGGCAGTGCTTTGGTTGGGGCTGGTGGTGCTGGCTGTATTACCTGGACGTGTTCCTCCCTGTCCGTGCACTGAGGGGCTCCTTCCTCTGAAGCCCACATGACTTTCTGGCTTGTTTGATTTGCCCATTTTGTCTCACTGTACCAGAGGTGCTGTTTGATCCCTGTCGGACTTGGTGCCCGGCGTCCACCTGCCAGGCTGTGTGTCAGCTCCAGGACGTGGGGCTGCAGACCCCCCAGCCAGTGCAGTGCAAAGCGTGCCATATGGAATTCTGCTCCACCTGCAAAGCCAGCTGGCACCCTGGCCAGGGCTGCCCGGAGACCATGCCAATCACCTTCCTCCCCGGGGAGACCAGGTACCCTTTGTACACAAGCTGCCACCAAAGGCGTGGGCTGTGGGCCAGGAGAAGCAGGCATGCTTTCTTCCTAAAAGTGCTGTTGCAGTGTAAGTGGTTGTGGCTCAGTCAACCCTAACACACACTGTACCTCTTGAGCCTCACTCAAGCCTGTCATTATTTGTATGTCTATTTATTTTTGAGAATTGACTACGTACCAGGCACTATGCGAGGCCCTGGAAATAGAAAGGTGTGTGAGAACCACACTTAACACGGCTTGGCTGGAATGACAAATGCATGCGTGGTTTGTTACTTTTCAGGGTTTCAAGTCCTGCAGTACCTAAGTTTCTGTAAGACTTCACTGTGTTGAAGGTGATCTGAAATGGGGATACAGGAACAAGAACAGGAGTAGGGTGCACTGGTCGTAAATACTGTCCAGAGGGGATGGGAAGACACTCCCTGGTGGCGGCCTCTACCCTGCAGCCATAGTCGGGCTGTTTGCCCAGGAGAGTGCTGCCGCCCCGTGCTCTGTACTTTGACATTTCGTAGGTTGATGCATAGGAAGTTGATCATATCCAGGTCTTTTTGTCCTACAAAATCCGCAAGGTCACGTGGTTCCGCTGGATACTTGCCCCTGTTCCTGTTGAGTCCAGGATCCTCAGAGAGGAGCTTCCACTCTGCCCCCCACCCTCCCCAGGGTGTGCTCACCAGCTGCTTCCTGTGCGCCCCTCTTCCCATTCCACTGTCCCCAGCTCCCGTTCCTTTCCATGTGACCCCTGTGCCCTGTTCTAGCCCCAGACCCTCTCAGGGTCCCTGCCACACACCCCTGCTCTCCTTCCGGGCGAACGTCTCTTCCTGTGTCTGGAGCGCCCTGCTCTGCCCTCCTGCTTTCCCTGGGGGCTCCTGCCACACTTCAGGTGGGGATCACATCCCTTTGTCAAGCTTCCCAGTTCCCAGGACAGGGTTGGGGCCTCCACCCTCTGTGTTCCCCCTGAGATTGTCTGCATTGATTACAACCCTGGACGTATTGGATTTGAGTTCTTCCATTGACAAGGCCGATTCTGCCATCAGGGCGAGCTCCTGACACACAGGGCCTGTGCTTTTCTGAACAGCCTCCATCAGGCAGGCAGCTGCAAGCACGAACCACTTGTACTTATACTTCACTTGTACTTGGCATCTTAGAGCTTTCAAAACTTTAGATGGAGGCTGGTGAGTGTTTGGAGGCTGATGACTTAGTTTTCTTTATCTGTGACATTCTAGTCTCATTTAAATTATTCTCCAAAGACAATCTAAAGCAAAATTCAGAAATCTCATTTTGTGGAAATTTTTAAATCAGAAGGTGTCACATAAAAACCGGAATTTCTGGCTTATCTGGGAAATCCGAACCCTGAACCTCTCCGAGGCTGCCTCCCCGTGCTGGCAGCCAGTGCAGCAGAGCCCCAGCCCTTGCTGGAGGTGCCTCTGGGGCAAAGCCCCACAGTCCTCACCACTCCTTCTTGTCCCCTGGAACTGAGGCTGCCTGTCAGCTGCCATTTATAACTGAGAAGACACTCAGCTATTTTTTGTATTGGAGGGTTTTTTTTTTTTTTCGTTAAATCTTCTCCTCAACCATGTTTTTATCCAGCCCCTGACCACTTCTCTCATTAACATCACCTGCCCACCCCTTCAAGATGCTCGGCCACATGTAGATTGTGATTAAACTGTCCAAACTCTTGTCTGCTTTTATAATTTGAGTTTACAGTAAATGTTATTAGTAATAATTTTAAATCCAATGCAGATACTAGGAAATATTTGAAAACCATTGTCTATTCCATGCAAAATTTTATGCGTAGCACAGTACTCCAGAACTGGCATATTTTAACTGTTTTCATTTTGAAATGTCTCCCTATGAGACACTGTACACGCTGTTCCTGCCGCTTCTTTCAAAATCAGCTTGTGAGTCACATGAGAAAATTGGTTTCTTAGCTTTAAGGTCACACCTGGCTTTCAAATCAAAACAATGTTATCTAACCTGAAAACCAACCTTGATCACCAGATTCGGTGTCTCATGACTTCCAGCTCTTTGCAAAATCAAAGTCATTCTCAGAAGGAGGCCAGGGCTAAGGTTTGCTCGGAGCTGGCTCTGTGCTGGATCCCTCTGGAGACATTTGCACATATGTTATCTCATTTGCTCCTTGGAACAGCCTTAGTTCATTCTTTATCACATTATGCGTGACCAGGTTGGTCTGTAGTTTGCTTTTAAATTGGAAGCATTTGAGCTAGTGATAGTTGTGTTATCTTTCAGTAACAGTTATTAATAATAACTACTGTTTATCGAGTGCCTGGTACTTATGTGCTGGCTTCTGTGCTTAACATGTGCAACCTCTGTAATCCTCACAACAGTCTGTAGAGATCGACGCTATTAGCCTTATTCATCTGTTTTGCAGATGAGACACATAACACATAAATCGCACAGCTAGGATCTGTCTGTCTCAAGACTCTGTGCTCCTTATGAGGAGAACATACTGCTTCTCTCATTATTTCTTACTCTGTTGCCTTCTACTAACGGACCAAACAGTCCCGTTCAGCTGGAATGTGCACCCCAAGTGGAGGATTGTTCACTGCCAATCATCAGACAGCTCATACTAAAGTGAAACTACATTTAATGCTCATATCGACTAGAAGCTTGTGAGAGATCCTTCAGCCAGAATGCACTCAAAATGCCAGAATTTGCTCAACTGCAGTGAATATATACCCATAAATGTGTTAAATTCTGAAAAGGCTACTCCAAGAAGGAGGGATGCATTTTCTCCTGCTGATATTGGTTTGATTTAGTGAGTTCAAACAATATAGCAAATGGACCCCCATAATCAGTGATAACTCCTCTTAACAGTTTATCATTTATTCCTTCAGATGCTTTTATGAATATTCTTACCCATCTTTTAAAAATTAACAGCATGAGGTGAGTCATACCTAATGTCTGTGTTACCTTTCTTTAGCAACATCGAACTACTGCTACCCTTTATCAAGCACTTCATAAAAGCTGCACCCTGCACTGTGCTCTTGTCACGCGGAATCTTTTCTCACGGTCACACTGATGAGAAAACTAGGGCTTGGAGGGTTGCTCCATAGCTAGTTTGTAGCAGAGCCAGCCCTGACCTCAGCTTAAAGCCCTTCTTGCTAACCCTGCAGACCTAGCCAACTTCTGAGGAAAATAATTTCGTAAGAAGAGCCAGGTGGAGCTATCCCAAGTAAACAGTGTGTGTTTATGTGTGTGTATTTGCAACATTTATTTATTTTTCTTATAACTGCAAAGTATATAAAATTTATATCAACGCTTTGGAAAGTAGACAGCTCTGTGAATAAGGACACAATATTTGACCTTAACACTATTATTCAGATACCTCCGTTATAATGAGCCTTTCGCTGTATTTTCTTTTGTTTGTATACATATATCTCTAAATTTAGGTATGTGTTGATGTTGCTGTAATTTTTTAAAAATTTTTTCTAACTCAAAGTGGCTGATTCACAGTGTTTTGGTTAATTTTTTTTTCTGGAGTTTCTGTTTCTTTGTTTTTTGGTTTTTGTTTTGTTTTTTCATTTAATACCAAGAAAACTCAGTCTGTGAAGTGGAGCCGATGCTTCCAGCATAGCCAGTGCTCCTGGGTCTCCCGTGGGATCCGTCTGTGCAGAGTCCTCACGGCATTTCTCCCACAGTGCTGCTTTCAAAATGGAAGAGGACGACGCGCCCATCAAACGCTGCCCCAAGTGCAAAGTCTACATCGAGCGAGACGAAGGCTGCGCTCAGATGATGTGCAAGAACTGCAAGCATGCCTTCTGCTGGTACTGCCTGGAGTCTCTGGACGTGAGTGTGGCCTTCAGCTTCACCTTGCGGCTTTTAGCTTTGAGGTTTAGATTTGGAATGAGAAAAATAGACCAGCTGTTTCCTAAAGAGCTTGGTGCCTACTCCTGTGTAACAGTGAAGGAACACCGTTTGGTGTTTCTCCTGGGTTTGTGAAAACATTAACTCATGAGTGCCATGGGGACAGAAGCCTTTGTGACTCGTATAGTTCTGGGGCCTAAACACTTCATGCAGGTTCAGGATGCAGCCTGGGATTTAAAGAGGTTTTAGGATTGTAGGTTTTTTCTAAGCGGGGACTGTCATTGTCAGTTTGGGCTGCTATGACATAATATCATCGATGAGGCAGGTTAAATGACAGACATTTATTCCTCATGGTTCTGGGGGCTGGACATCCAAAATCAGGGTACACCAGATTTGGATCCTGGGTTCCTGATCAGAGCTCCTCCTCATGTTCAGGATAGCGAGGACAGACAGAAGCGGGGGCTGGGGAGCTGTTGGGCTTGGTGCCAGTCTTAAGACCTCATTGACACTCATGTCATCTACAGGGCAGGAAAACGTGCAAGCCCTTTGCTGTCTGGCAGAATGGAAGTTCTGGCCTCATACGGCAGCCTTCTCCCAAGTATGCTCACTTCAGTGTCTCTCAAACACACCATACTGTGTGTGCCTGCAAGAGCCATGTCCCTGACAGGAGGGCATAACCTCCCAGGCCCACACTTTTCTGGAGCTTTGAGGCCTGATGCACAGGTTGTTGCTATTTAGCTTCTCATTCTCCTTCCTTGCCCATATTAGGGCGTGGGCATCTTGCCAAAATGATGAAGCTACGATTTTAGTTTTAGAATAATTTATTGGTTCATACTTTTTTAAGAACTATAATTAGGCCGGCCTCGGTGGCTCATGCCTATATTCCCAGCACTTTGGGAGGCCGAGGTGGTCAGATTACCTGTGGTCAGGAGTTCAAGACCAGCCTGGGCAACATGGTGAAACCCTGTCTCTACTAAAAACACAAATTATCCAGTCATGGTGGCATGCACCTGTAGTCCCAGCTACATGGGAGACTGAGGCACAAGAATTGCTTGAACCCGGGAGGCGCAGTTTGCAGTGAGCTGAGATGGCACCACTGCACTCCAGCCTGGGCAACGGAGCAAGACTCCATCTCAAAAAATAAAAATAAATAAGTAAATAAAACTATAATTAAATAGCAGACCTACTTATTTGTTGAAACCATTGTAGCTAGGACAGTCCAAGCAAATCAAGTCGTGTTTCATGAAGGGATATATTTATGTCTGTTCTGCACAGCAAGGATGAATGTATCCAGTCCATCCAATAATAGTATTAAGCCATTCAGGTCTCATTGAAATAAAGGGGGGGGCGGGGCGGGGCAGACAGTCAGAGCAAGTCCATGCTTCCCGTGTTAGCATTTCATCTGTCCGGAGACTGTTCTTTCTTATGAGTGTTTCCGGGCAAGCGTTCATACCGTGGGGCTATCTCAGAGCAGTTCAGCTTGGCACACAGTGGCCGAGATGGGTCACCTCAGGCCTCCAAGGTGAAGGAGAAGTGGTTCAGACCAATGGGCAAAGTGGAGTGAAGCACAGGCTGAAAGATTTGTCTAGAAGAAAATGAGTGTCTCTTTGAGATGGAATATTACATATGGTAACAGGTCTGTAATATAAAGGCTACCTTAAAAAATTAGATTGCTTCTTTTGGAATTGTTCCTTTGAAAGGCCTGTTGTCTCTTTATGAACTTTAAATTACTAAATGAATAGTAGAACCTGATGCAGCTGACCAAATCTGGGTAAAATATCATCATCTTCTATCCTGAGGCTTCATTTTTACTTCCTAGGCAAGCTAAATGAATCAGCGTGGCAAGATGAATTTTCTTTAGCTTAAGTCCCCAAGGGGATTTGTGGAGTGACATCTGAAGCCTTACCAAGTTTTTTAGGGCCTTCAAAGTCTTATTTATGTATTTATTTTTGTATTTTACTGTATTCTAGTTTTTTTTTTTTGAAAACTGATCATTGAGTTATGTTATCGTATCTAATATCTGGCCTGCAATTTATTACTCTTTGTAACTTTCCGTAAAGAAGGAAGAAAGTGAAATGTCAATTTTCCTACACCTTGTCACAGAGCCCCGTGCGGATCGTTTAGGGGCTGCATTAGAAATGGACTGACAGAAGTTTGGTTTCCCCAGGCTGCTTGGACCGAGTGACAGGGACTAGGAGGGAAGCTGTTGTTTTTCTCCTTCCAGCACAGAAGTGTGTCCTCTCTGCTCTAGTTCCTGAGGAAGGCCCTCCCTGTCCAGCTCCACCCTACAGCAGGTTCTGCCTCTTGCTAATGGAGAGGAACCAGGCCGCACTTTTCCTCCATCAGAGACATCATCCTCACGGCCGTGCAGAGTTTCCTATGTTTTCTTTGTACATGAAGAAAAATGACCCTGTGGCCAGAGGAAGCGGACGTGAAGGAAAGGGAGTCTACTGTTGGAGCCCTTTACCAAAGACATTAACAGTGATTTAGGACAAGCACATAAATGCACGGCCTGAATCCAGCCAAGAGCACTCAGAGGAGAGAGGAGGGCCTTCCATGGAGCTTTTCTCTCCTGTTTCCCCCAAGCGTGCTTTCTGGCACATGCAGGCATCCAGGAATTATGAATATTTCAGACCACCTTCTCCCCATCGTGGTCCCTTACTCCCTCTCCTCCCCTGCTTCCCTCTCCTCATCTGCACCTGGCCGAGCCCATCTCCCCTTGAATCCTCACTGCTTCTCAGCTCTCAGTGCTGGCCCAGCATTTGCTATTTACTGTAAAAAGGGACATGTGCAGTTTCTTTCTTTTATGTATTTTTTGGCAGTAGATAGTTAATGTTTATTGAGGTAATTGTTCCAGATCGGCATTATACAATTTGCTGTGGATACCTGCTTCTCTTAACACACACAGTATGTCTGTGAGTTGGAATGAGGAAGGCCAGAGAGGTTTATCTTTCTCAAACTGGTGAGGAAGGGAACCAGCCATCAGTCCCTGATCTTTCAAACTCTAAAAACCATATCTTTGTGTTAGATCAGGCTGTGTCAGAGTGTGAGTGGACATTTTAAAGCTGAAGATACTAGAATTGCCCTGGGGCATTTGCTCTTTCACCAACCCTCTCCCTGATTGCAGCTTCCCGGAGCATGCACCATTGTTTCATCCCACCCCAGAGTTTAATGGAACTTCTCTGAACAATAGGAGGAAAGTATTCCCCATCACAGAAATAGATCCATGTTCCTGCAGCTCCTGGGATCGTTATGCCCCAGGGCTTCATCAATAAACTAAAAATCACAAGTCAATCATTTCTACACTGTGAAACCATATTTGAGTGCTTTTATCAGGGGATAAGAAAAGTGCTTTTTAAATAAACATTCATTTTGTTCATGAAATCTGGCTGCATGTCAGCAACTCCACTCCCTTGGACCCCACGCGGGTCTGGTGAGATGAGGGCGGGGGGCGGGGTGGGGGGTGAAGTTCTTGACCTTGAGGAGCTCGTCATCTCCCTGGCGAGCCCCATAAGGCATGATCCAGACACATTGCTATGAAGGAGGTTGCATGGCTAAGGGTGTAAAGTCCCTGGCGGCCCCAAGGAGGAGTCAGCAGGTTGCTGGGTCTGGGGGCCAGGGGGTAGCTGAGGACTTGAAGGTTGAGTGAGTTTGTTCACCAGAGAGGACAGAATGTGCTGAGCCAGGTTACTGCCAAAGACCTGGGCACGATGAAAGAGGATGTGAACTCATACGTGGCCTGGCCAGAGATGCTGGAAAGATAAGGTGAGGCCCACACGACGGCCCCTGTGTACCAAGATCAGGGGCCTGGCCCCCAGCAGAGGCCTTGCTTCCCAAGGGTAGGATGGATCAGAATCACTTAGGAAGTGTGAGGACTGGGCCCTACCTCAGACCTCGGAGTCAGTATCTTCAGCTTCCAAAAGCTGTCCAGGTGACTCAAATGTGCAGCCAGGCTTGTCCATGTCTGCTCACAGAGATCAGTAACCACTTCTCAACTGGGTAGTACACAGGATTTGGTTTGCGTTTCAGAAAACAAATTCAAAAACATTTAAAGAGCCTGCAGTGCAAGACATTGTGAGAGGCAGTCTGGAAAATGGAGAATGAGCTCATCTCAGTGGTGTGTAAATTAATATCAGCGCAAAGGAAATTTCGGTTAAGAGTTCAAGGAGGAGAGAACTCACAGTGATGGAAGTGGACAGAAATAGCTTCGTAGAAGAGAAAGGTGTGGCCAGAAGTGGCTTTATGTTTGCCTGCTCCTCCCCTTCCTCTCACAGATGGGGTGTCTAGGCACAGAAGCGAGGCGGACAGTGGTAGCTGGGACCCCAGCCCCCAGCTAAAGCCTCTTGCTACTGCACCTGTAACAGCCAGGATTTGATAGCCCTCCATTCACTGTGCATTCAGACACCAGGAGGCTTGACCCCAAAAATCAGCAAACTCAAGGCTGGTGTCCTCCCGACAAGGAGAGGAAGGCCGGCTGCAGCCCCCAAACTATCTTACCAGAGTTGATTGAAAGGAGCAGAAGGCCGTGACCCGTCCTGCTCCTCCTGGTTTTCGGAAGAGTGACTTCCTGTTCCCTCAGGCACATTGGGCCCTGTGTTTATTTGCTCTTTTCTGAAAAAGCAGCTGTCTGTTTACAGCCTCCCTTAAATGAATCAACAGGCTTTCCCCTCCATGGCACCCTGTGCCTCGTCATTTCCTTCATTGATCAGGATTGAAAACGGCTCCTCCTGGTCCGGGAGGCGCAGAGGGCTTGGTATAGAAATGCCATTCCCCTCTCACCAGTGGGTAGTCGTTGAGATCTGGGTGCCAAGCGCTGAGCTGGGGAACACACTTAGAGAGACTAACATGTGTGAGGGTCCCAGCTCCAGGAGGTGGAGGTGGGGTGAAGAACACTTGGAGGGAGGCATCCACAGGCGTGCCCGGAGTGCAGAGGGCCGCCGCCCACTCAGTATGGTCTGAGAAGATGCAGATAGAAAGTGCTCCCTGGGCTGGATCTTGAATCTGAGGAAAATCAAGTGGCCTGAGTGGAGAGGAAGCACTTTCTAGGTGAGAACCCTGACCTGACGGAGGGGGATGGGCCAGCAACAAAGAAAATCATCCAATCCTGGGAATAGCCCTGTCACTGCAGCAGGAAGATGCCAGGGCAGAGGGACTCTGGTGGAATCACACACAGCCGGGGCCAGCAGGAGCTCTTTGGAGCAGCCGTGACCTGTGTGTTCAGTAGCCCTGTGTCCCCATGAGATCCCTTCTCTCCCACAAGCTCAGAAGCCAGCCACTGTGCGGGGAGGCCCTTCTTTGGGCTGGGCCTGAAGTCTGGTTCAAAGCTCTCTCTAGAGCCCAAGGCTGTGCTGTCCAGGGCTGCTGGCTGATGAAGGAAGGCCCTTGGGAGGAGCGGCCTGGGCCTTCAGTGGCTGTGCCAGGTGTTCCCGGGTGTGTGCCCTTCCCTGTGTCACCTCCCTCACGTCTCCACTTACCATGAGCATAGGAGAAGAAATGCATCAATGGCCGTGATACTCACCGAACTGAGCAGGAGCCACTCGTTCATGCCGTCTCTGTCTCTGCCCCTCACAGGATGATTTCCTCCTGATACACTACGATAAGGGACCCTGCCGGAACAAGCTGGGCCACTCCCGGGCATCTGTGATCTGGCATCGGACACAGGTAGGAGGTGATTCGCCTGGAACGTTGATCTCAGAGACTGTGTGTGTGTGTGTGTGTGTGTGTGTGTATCTTTAGTGTTTCCAGACTTGCCTATAGGAGGAAGCTTTCCTGGATAGAAAGAGCTAGCAGATGTGCTTCCTGCTGGGTTTTTGCTGGTATAGGCTTATCCTTATGGAAGCCCTGGCCCAAAGTTAGTGTCAACGCACATCACATTCATTGTCTGATGGGTCTTCAGCATCAGACTTCAGATCACTTGCACGGGCCTCATGGCCTTGGTCATGACCTGCTGACCGTGTTTAGGTCATCCTTGCCTAGCCCTTAACAAAGAGCTTTCTCTTGAGGCCCTGAGATAAGCAAGGTAGTAACAGGAATGGATAACAAGGAAGGAGTAGAAAAATTCCTAGATCAGTGGTCCCCAACCTTTTTCGCACCAGGGACTCACTTCTTGGAAGGCAGTTTTTACACAGACTGGGCAGGGCGATGGATTTGGGATGATTCAGCATATTGCATTTATTGTGCACTTTGTTTATGTCATGATTACATTGTAATATATAGTGAAATAGTTATACAACGCACTATCATGTAGAATGAGTGGGAGCTCTGAGCTTGTTTTCCTGCAACTAGATGGTCTCATCGGAGGGTGATAGGAGACCATGACAGATCATCAGGCATTTAGATTCTCATATAAGGAGTGTGCAACCCAGATCCCTCGCATGCTCAGTTCACAACAGGGTTTGTGCTCCTACGAGAATCTAACGTCACTGCTGATCTGACAGGAGGTGGGGCTCAGGCGGTAATGTGAGCAGTGGGGAGCAGCTGTAAATACAGATGGTTTGCTCCTTTGCTCCCCCCGCCCCCCACCACTCACTCCTGCTGTGCACCCTGGTTCCTAACAGGCCACAGGCAGCTACCAGTCCATGGCCCAGGGGTTGGGGACCCTGGCCCTAGGTGGTAATGCCTGTGCAGCCTTTGGAGTTGATAAAGGACCCTCATGTTGGTTAATATTAACTTGTGCTTTCAACACATATTTATTGCCTACTGTGTGCTGGGTACTGCTCTAGGAGCTGGAGATATACGGTGGTGCATGAGACAGATACCTCCTTTTACGGAGGCTACATTCTATTTAGGGACAGAGATGATAAACCAGCAAGCGCACAGAACCTAATAGATCAGCTAGAGGTGATGTGATGGGGAGATGGTCAGAGGTGATGGCAGAGACAGACCCTTTTAGGGCTTTTCAGTCCACAGAGCAATGCTGGATCTTGTGCTGGGTGAGTGGGAAGCTGCTGAGGGATTAGTGGAGGAGGCACGTTGGCTGCTGCTCCCTGCCTGCTCCTCGAGAGGCAGGAAGGGCTCAAGTCTGTGACTCCTTCACGACATTTCTCAGGAGAGCCTCTGAGGCAGATGTGTCAGCCTCATCTAAAAGATGGAGAAACTCAGTCTCAAGGCAGTTGCCAGGACGAGGGAAAGGTCCACCTGCAACTCCACTTCCTGGACAATCTTAAATGCCGACCACGTGGCAAAGTGTATGGGCGTCCACAGCAGGGGATAAGACACGCCTCCCATCAAAGAGCAGATGCTGAGCATTCTTGACCTCGCAGGCCGTCGGTCTCTGCTGCAACTGTCAACTCCACCTGGCAGCACAGAAGCAGCCGACAGTACGTCAGTGAGTTACCTTGGCCATGTTCCAGTGAAACTGTTTACACAGGCAGGTGGAAGTGACTGGTGATGGTTGCATAACTCTGTGAACACACTGGAAACCATTGAGTGTGTGTACTTTATCTGAATTGCGTGGTACAGGAATTATGTCCCAATAAAGCTATGTGGATAAACAGAACAGATGATGAAGCCAGGTTTGGCCCAAGGGCCGTGGCGTACTGCCCTCTGGTCTAGAGAGTTGGTTTGAGCTCCTCTGACTGTTCTGTCTGCACGTGGCCTGGCATGGCTTGAATCCACAGATCTGCTCTGGCTGCTGTGACAAAGCACTACAGACTGGGTGGCTCAGAACAGCAGAAACGTATTGGTTCAGTCCTGGAGGTCAGAATTCTGAAATCAAGGTGTCAGCAGGGCCCTGCCTGCTCTGAAACCTGCAGGAGAGTCCCTCCTGGCCTCATCCAGCTTCTGTGGTTTGCCAGCCATCTGCGGCATTCCTGGACAGATCAATGCGTCACTGCAATCCTCCGTCTTCCTCCGGCTGCCTCTTCCCTGTGCATCTTCACCTCGTCTTCCGTCACTGTCCAAATCCCCCCTTTCTATCAGGACATCAGTGGTATGGGATTGAGGCCCACGCTAATCACCTCATGGTAACTTGATTGCATCTGCAGAGACCCTGTTTCACATTCTGAGATACTAGGGGGCCAGAACTTCAACATATTGTTTTGGGAGGACACGATTCAACCCATAACAACACCTACATCCGCCTCCCCACACAGCATAGAAACTGCCAGGAGGCTGCATTCCTCTTCTGTACTTGGTTTTCCCTGGGCTATAGGTAGGGGGTGACTGGGTGCTGACTCGGGGGGCCCGGCATTTGCACAGCCACCGTGTGAGTGGATGCTGTTGTGTGCACCTTGGCAGAAACTGAGTCACAGCTTGGTGAGAACTTGGAAACCATTGCCCAACTCTGGCAGTTTCCCTGTAGAGAAGGTGAGTTCCGAGTGAGAGCAGGTGCTTTCCACAGGCACTCTGACTGGCTGTTGCTGGGTGCTAAGCCTCCCACATACTCAGGCTTACCATCCTCACATGTATTTTGCTCTGGAATCTGCGGTGTGAACAGGGCTCAGCCAAGCCAGCCCACGTGTGGCCCACGTGGCTTTGGCTGGGGCAGCTCTGAAGCCGGGCAGGAGCCCCTGCAGGCCCACGCCCCATGCTTCTGGTGCTTGATCTGGCTGCTGGCTTGGGCCTCAGCTGGGGCTGGCAGTCAGATATCCTCACGCCATCGTGCCTTGGAGCTGCCAAAGGCCCAGTGCTCTGTGAACCCGGGACAGCCTGAGCATGGGTCTTGGCGGCCGCATCTTCCCTGCTCCTCCAGGCTCACTCTGAACTTCTTTGGCCTGCAGCGCCCGTGCTCTGCCTGCCTCTCTCCTCTGCCCTGGCTGTTGCTGCCACCTTGGTCTTCATCACTCTCTTCCTCTACTTCTTCTGTGCCTGCCCAGCTCTGCACATCCGCATTCTAACCCTCTCTGTGGCCCAATCCAGGTGTGACCTCCTCCGTGAAGTCTCTTGTGTGTGACTGTCATCCAAGAACAGCCCTCCCTCCCACATGGCCCCACCCCACTCTGGTCATAGCCCAATGCTCATCTGTGTCTTATCTCTTAGGATACAGAAAAGTGCTCTTGAGAGCAGGGACCTGTTTTGCTCATCTTTGTAACCTCTTTGGCACTGGTCCTGTGCCTGGGACACGATGATTTTTGGAAGTAGTGCACAGGCAAAATCATGAGTGACCCGTTTGGCCGTGGGTGTTGACTCGCAGCCCTCTCCACAGGGCTGATGGTCCTCGTGCCTTCAGCAGCTTTCTACACTTGGGGAACTTCACAGGGGCCGGGCAGGAAGCAAAGGGTTGCTGTGTCCCCATCCTAGGAGCCATGAGAGCTGCTTTATTTTCTGGTTCTGCTCCTGGTGAGGAGAAGGTGGAAGTGGATGACTTGGAGCTTGTTCGTCCCCATTCAAAGACAGGAAGAACTGTTTTTGTTTCTCCTAGGGAGGGACAGGAGTAACACCACCTCTCTAATGACACCTAATAGTTCTTCCTTTCTTCGAAGGCAGAGATTGCAGTGATCCAAGATCGTGCCACTGCACTCCAGCCTGGGTGCCAGAGCAAGACTCTGTCTCAAGAAAAAAAAAAAAAAAGTTATAGTTCACAAAAGTGCAGTGGGACCTGGAGCAATAGTGTTTGGGGAAGCAGAGCAGCCAGGAGTGTCAAGGTGCAGCAAGCGACAGCGTGCAGCCATTTGAGTGGACGCCCACCCTCCTTAGGAACCCCAGCTTTGCTCGGACTCATCTCTGTCTGCCTTTTGGAAATGAGTCCCTGTAAAGAGCTCACTTCTGCCACCTCCTGCCTAGTTTTCAGGCTTCCGGCATCTCCCTTGCCCTGTCCTTCCTCTGGGCTACTACAGCACTGAGCGTGCTCCCAAGTGCAGTGCTGTGAAGGACACCCGGTAGCGCCAGGTGCCTTTGTGGCACGTGCACCTGCCAGGCTGTGGGAAACTTATAAGATCGCAAGGCAGAGTGAGACATTAGAAGCCAAGAATTATTTCTTGTTGATAATTCAGCAAGCTGGAATATTCCAGAAAAATAGTATGAAATGAGTGGCACCTAAATCAGACCATACGGGTCCTAAATACTGGACGTTGCAGAAAGTGCTTTGAAGGAGGAGAGGACAGTGTGAGCAGAGGCACAGAATGGGACACTGCGGGGCTGGCTGGGGAGCCTTTGGGAGTGCAGCTGATGGGAAGTTAGAGGCAGAGTAGTGATTGGACTTGGAGAGGGTGTGGTGTCATGCTGTGGACTTAAGTCTGTATGGCACTAGGGAGCCACAAAAGGTTTTAGAGCAGCAGAATAAAATGCTCAGACGGGGCATAACCTGAAGACTTCTGCTGAGCCTCTTGGTCCTCCACATTTGGCCTCGCTTGTCATCTTCATCTCTACAAAGCAGAATCTGCCGGCCTTGTGGCCTCAGAGGAGCCCTGCTCAAGATGGCCTGCTGTTCTGCCTTCTCCACTCCT
Source organism: Symphalangus syndactylus (assembly GCF_028878055.3). Lineage (NCBI taxonomy): Eukaryota > Metazoa > Chordata > Mammalia > Primates > Hylobatidae > Symphalangus > Symphalangus syndactylus. Next base: position 105,301,327 of record NC_072440.2, on the reverse strand, counting down.
GTGTCTCTCTCTTGCCCGGTTTTGTTCCTTCTCCCTGTCAAGCTATATCCCTCCCATCCATTTTTAAGGCTTTGCTCCAGCTCCTGCTTCTCCCGTTACCTGTCTCTAAGTAGCCCAGGCCGCAGCACGTGCTGAGCAGCGTCTTTGGAATCTTACTTGACTGTAGCCCACAGGGAGACATGTACCAGCGTGGTAACCTTGTAACCCCTAAAACATCCCTGTGCACACCCACATCGACATAACTGACCCACTGTGTGCTCTTGCATTTTCTGTTTTGCTCTGTTTACTAAAGTCCTCATTTTGACCCACCAAATTGCTTTACCATCCTACAAATGGGGCAGCTGGGCCACCCTCTATCACTGACCCTGCTGTGGGTTAGAACTTCTTGCCTGAGTCAGGTTTCATTGGCTTCCTGGGGACACATTTCTCTGTCACGCAGGGGCTTGCTCCACTCAAACCTCAGGAGCACTCAGAACATGCCCTGAATTCAGTGTCCTGTGATTCCCAACTTTCAGGGTCATTTTGAAAGGTTCCTTCTCCCCAGTTCTTCCTGCCTTTAGATGTGAAGCTCAGTAAGATTATTCTAAGAGACTTGGGGGAATTCCAGCATGTCTCCTTGAGATTGCAGGCTGCTTTCATTATTTTTTACGGGAGCAGAGGTTTTATATGCCACTTGCATCTTACCTGGCACCCTTGTCAAACGGATAACAGTGCTGTAAAGGAAGAATTGTCTTTGTTGCATAAAGTTATTGTACAGTTTGTTTTATCCCAAGTGATACATTTGTTATTCAGTATAGCAGAGTCTCCTGTTGAAGCAAATGAGCATGAGAACCAGCAGAGTGGCCGCGAAGGCGGGGTCACAGGGTGGGCAGATGTCTCACGTGGGACTGACTGTGCAGTTGCTGGAGTGAGCGTGGGTGCTGTGAGCCGCACCTGTGCCCTGTCCCTCTGCCCTCCTGTGCATTCGCTGTACATGCGATTGCATGAAGTGCTTGCTGGCCTTTTTCTAGCGCTACCCCAGAAATCAGCCATCATGTGGAGAAGCATTTCATTTTCACAGGAGTAACCTTACTTCCTTAGGACATCAGCATCTGACAAGGGAGCATCTTACCCAAAACCAGCTCTTCCTTCTCTTCTGAGAAGTGAAGGGAAACTTTCATTACCTCAGTCCACCTCTGATAAAGAGCTCATTTTTAGCCAAAGGATGGCATTTACTAAAGCCAGCTGATTACTGATCTTCTGTATTCACACGCATCCGTGGAGGGGTGCACAGGGATAGTTTCAGAGACTGAGCCGAAGGACCAGGTGTTCCTTCCAGAAATGCTTATGTCCTGGAAGCCACATGCAGTGACTGTTCTAAGGGTATTTCTCACTGAGATTAGTGAAATAGGCACGATCTATCTCTTGTACTTACACCAGGATGCTCAGCTCTGTCTGTTTTAAATAAACATTGGACCTCTGGATTAGCTTTTTGGGTATAGATTTTGCATCTGTGAAATGAGAAAATTAGACTGGATTATAATCCAGGGATCAAATATGATACTGTGATTCTGAACCTGTCTGTGCCACCTTCGGGTACCTAGTTTCAGTGAATTAACAGTGTTCCGTTCACCTTACCAGATCTCAGATTTTGGCTTAGTTTTCCAAGCCCTTGAATGTGGTTTGTACAAGAATTCTCTGGGGGCAGCCATTCAGAACCTTGTCAGTTTCTTTTCAACTGGCTCGTCCCATAAACCTGGGTCAGACATTTATTTTGAGAGGTGTCGGGCTGTGCATGGGAACTTAGAATGGTTTGCAGAAAGGGTGTTCTGGCTTTAAGTAGCATACATCTAAGAAACTTCATGGGAAGGGGTAACTGTTCCTTTAAATCTTAGGGTTTGCCAAGACAAACGAAGCTGTGCTGTACAGATTCTCTCTGGAGCCTGAAACTGTTTACCCATCCCTCTGCCGTCTGTGATCAAGTATCTGACACACATCCACAGCACACACACAGAGTGGTTCTTTCTGCTTTGTGATATTTGCTTTCTGTCTCATTTTTTACTGCTGGCTGCGTAACTCTGGCAATACCTGCATCTGCCTGTCACCAACTGGCAATACGTTGGGTAACCCAACTTCTCAAACAGCAGGCAAATTTAGAGACGAGGTAGACGGAGTGAAAAGCGAAGATGGTGTGTGACTGGCCAAGAATGTGATCATTTGGTCCAGAATTTTGGCATGATTTTGACTGCAAAGAATGTGTGGCTCTTTCAAGACTGACAGTTGTGTGCCAGGTAGTCGAGGTTGCTCAAAATTTCCCTTCAAGTAGGGTAGAGCTTACTGCATGTTTTATGCATTCTGCATATCAGCGTGCACATGATTTCAGTAAAGCACAACCTGAATTCACACTGGGTAGTTCCACCGTTGATATGTTGTTCAGACAAATGAACGTAGCCAACTGGGCAGCAAGCATGGATTCCCAGCATTAGCACAATCTAATGTATAAATGCAATGTGGCATAATTTATTAAATACAATCTAATTTATAAACGTATGCACGTGCATGTGTATGTGTTGGTGTTGACTTTCAGGAGAAATCTCAGTCGAGGTATACTTTCTTCCACACATCTGGGATGCTTTAGTAGAGTCTCATATTTTAGGGCTGATAATGGCCCATAAAGATCTTTTACTTCATTTGTTTATTTTATAGAGGAGAAAACAGACCCAGGGACAAGTGAAAGCTGAGTTGGAATGAGAACCATGTGCTAGTGCTTGCATTTACTGGCCACACTGAACACTAGGTGGCGGTCTAGCCCCGTCTTCGCTCTCAGTTCTGCAGGCTGCATACCTGGGTTGGGACTCTGCGAATGGCGAGGCCGGCTGGAAAGCAGGCTCTGTGCCTCTTTGACCAGCCGTGCTGCCTGACTCAGATGATGGCATGTCTGCATTTGAGGCTTATTTCTTTTGGCCTTTACTCATAACTAGGGATAAACATGTTTCCAAGCAAAAATCAAAAATACGTAACAGTCAGTATTGGGCTTTAAACTCCAGGAAGGACGGGGGCCAGGTCATTCTCTGATGCACCATGCCTGTGTCTTTTCTATTTTCTCGTCGCAAATGCACTATTCCAGTCTTTCTTCTGTAGTAACAACCTGCTTGTCTCCATTATCTCAGCCACCTGCCATTGGAAACCCTCCTTTTCCCTAGCAAATGGTGTCTGTCACTCACATGGTGGGGTGTGTGGGGCTGTACCCCTGGAACCTGATGGCAGTTTCTGTAGAATGTCTTGTTATCAGTTGATTGGATCTTGGTCTTTTTCTGCCAGACAGGGTGTTCCTCGAGGGCCAAGATGTATGCACCTCTGTATTTGCAGCATCAAGTGCAGTGTCTGGGTCAGGGTGGCTGCTGAGAGGAAACTTGTTAGTTAATTGGATATATAGATGTATGGATGTTTGAGTGTTTAGATGGAAAAGGGTGGAGAGAGAGAAGGAAGGGAAAGGAAGAGGTGGAAAAGAAGAATGAGGGAAAAATGAAGGAAAAATATATAGTGGGTGGATGGATATATAGTGGGCAGATGAGTGGGTGGGTGGGTAGATGGTGGGTATGTGAATGGAAGGGCATAGACTGGTGAATTGGTGGGCAGATGGATGATGGTTAGATGGATAGATGGGTGGGTGGGTGGATAGGTGGATGAATAAATAGGTGGTGGGTGGGTGAGTGGGTGGATGGATGAATGGGTGGATGGATGGATGGATGACGGATGGATGGATAGACGGATGAGAGTGGATGGATCAATGGATAGATGGGTGGATGATGGCTAGGTATTGATGGGTGGGTGGATGGTTGGATGGATGGGTAGATGGATGGGTGGATAGAGAGATGGATGTTGGTTAATGGATGAATGGGTAGATGATGACTAGATGGGTAGATGGATGGATAGATGGATGGGTGGGTGGATGGATGGATAGAGAGATGGATGATGGTTAATGGATGAATGGGTAGATGATGACTAGATGGGTAGATGGATGGATAGATGGATGGGTGGGTATATGGATGGATAGAGAGATGGATATTGGTTAATGGATGAATGGGTAGATGATGACTAGATGGGTAGATGGATGGATAGATAGATGGATGGGTGAGTGGATGGATGGATAGAGAGATGGATGTTGGTTAATGGATGAATGGGTAGATGATGACTAGATGGGTAGATGGATGGATAGATGGATGGGTGGGTGGATTGATGGATAGAAAGATGGATGATGGTTAATGGATGAATGGGTAGATGATGACTAGATGGGTAGATGGATGGATAGATGGATGGGTGGGTGGATGGATGGATAGAGAGATGGATGTTGGTTAATGAATGAATGGGTAGATGATGACTAGATGGGTAGATGGATAGATAGATGGATGGGTGGGTGGATGGATGGATAGAGAGATGGATGATGGTTAATGGATGAATGGGTAGATGATGGCTAGATGGGTAGATGGATGGATGGATGGATGGACGGACGGACAGACGGACGGACGGACGGATGGATGGATGGGTAGGTGGTTGTGTGGTTTACACTTTAGCTCTGGAACCTACAGACCAGCCCTCCTTACCTCTACCCTTTGTTTCTTTCTTCCAGGTCGTGGGCATTTTTGCAGGATTTGGGCTCCTGCTCTTGGTGGCCTCACCTTTCCTACTCCTGGCCACTCCCTTTGTACTTTGCTGCAAGTGCAAGTGCAGTAAAGGTGATGACGACCCATTACCCACCTAGAGGAAGCGCGATGCTGGAACACATCCCTGCCTCCGGGAAGTGTGGCTCTCCCCCAACCCTCCCTACCGTCCCCCCCTCACTAAACATCTTTCTTGCCTTATGTGCCCCATTGAGCTTCACAGTGTCAGGCTGGACGCCGTGATTTCAGGGACCTACGTCACAACGTTCGCTGAGGCCCCAGGTGTGGTGGGGAGGGGAGGCAGGTGTGGGTAGGGCACATCCCCACAGATCAATCTCTGCAGATGACAGGGAGGTGCTGTGAGAAGTGCACCAGGCAGCTTTCTCTCTGTGGTAGACTAGGCATGTCTGGGGATGGCCTAAGAGACTTTCTCCTCCTTGGCTTCTAGATGGCACCATGTTGTCAGAGAAGTCTTTTAAGGACTGCCACTCTCTTCAGACAGAATCTGATTATTCCAGCTTGAGAAAAGCACTCTGTTTATGACAACTGTTTTTATTACTAATGGCATTTAGTAAAATCCTTTTTAGAAGGTATTTTTTTTCCAACTGAGTAGTGAAAATCAACAAGGTGCATATAAACCATCCTATGCCTTTCTCGAAATGTGCATTTTAAGAAGTTATAGTTAAACGACTTTTCAGGAGATTTAGAAAGCCTTATGCACTCTTTGTGTTTTTCTTGAAACTTGCTGTAATAACTTTTTGAACGCTGTAAGCTATGTACTGTTATAAATGTGGTTCCTATATTGTTGCATTTCCTTGATAATATTGACATGTTTAAAGGAACATCTCATCTCCATTAGATTTGCCTTTTGTTGTTTTCTCTCTTTGGTGATTCAGCTCAGCTCATGGGCCTCATCCCTTCTCTCTCGCTTTTTATTGTATTCAATCCAACTGCTTTGCTCAGAAATGGCTCTCCTCCGAATTGCTGCCGTCTGGCCTCTGGCCTCAGTCTTCAGGTAGACAGTAAGAAGAAAGCATCCTCATTGATCCGCAGACGTAGGGCCTCTTGGCAGAGGCTGGAGGACTCTGGGGGCTAGGGAAGAGCCTGCTAGATTTTCACATTTTTAAAATGCTCTGGTCATTTTGAGAAATCATGTATCTTACACAGTTCCAAGTCCTATTGCTAACCATTTTGCTCTTGTTGGGGAAAAGAACCTCCCATTTCACTTAGTTTTAACGTGGGGATTTTACCACTTCATCTTTTACAGGGGCTGTCTGTGACCGTTTCAATGGTAGCAGGATGCAGGGATTAATAAGGACACACACACATTACTCCACCGATTGACTTTGAAAAGTGGAAAAAGTGTATTCTTTAAAGAGAATTTACTTCTAAAAGCCACAGGTACTTTTACAAAGCAAACTGCATTGAACTTAAAACTTGTAAAAATAACAGGCAAATATTGTAGATATATTACAGTGGGATTTTTAAAATCTTGTTAAACATTCTATAAAGAAGTAAAACAAAAACAACATCCTTTTATCTCAGTTATTTGCTCATCACAAGCACATTTTTAAAATGTTGCTTTGTGTGTGTTTGACTTCTGCATTTGAGTATCAGTCTCAGGTCCTAGTTTACCTTCCTTGGTTGGAAATTTATTTCTTATTTCCTAACATTGAATTCGTTAGAAGAAACAGCGTCACCTCACTCTTCACCTCTCATGTTGATTTTCCTTATGAAACCGAAGCCATTTAGAAAATCCCTCTGTGTCAAAATTACATTCAAAAGGCTCTCCTTGTAATTGCAAATGTAGTAACTCAGTAAGAACATGCCTGCGACTCCCTTTCTGGATGAAACCTGGGCTGTGGCTTTCTGTAGTTTGTGGTGCTGTGATGGTGTCTACTGTTAGAATAGCTTTTCTGGAGGTGGGTGGCAACTCCATGTGGGAGTCATTGGCTGGGCTTGAGCCCTCAGCCTGTGAGATGTGGATGCAGCTGTCCAGCCTCTGCCCTTTAAAATGCCCAGCACACATGGGAGGCCTGTGGCCCTGTGTCCAGTGGCCCACAGGGCACGCCTCCACCATATGCTCGTCCTTCCTGCCTGAAATTGCTGCTGCCCATCGCATGAGCCCACATAGTAGCACCCCTGTCCTTAGGATGAGAGTCAGCCTTTGGAAAGGCTGCATCCCCAGGGCTAGAGCTCAGATGACCTTATTTCTAGAGGGACAGGCTGTTCTATTGGAAGAGTCTCTGGCCCAGTCATGCACATCTATAGCCCCAGCCATCCTTGTGCCTTCACCTCTGATGTGTTTCACAAGCACGTAGTTCAACCCAGATAGGGATCACAGAGATTCTGGGGCCAGCCAGGGGCAATCAAATTAGCACCTACTGGCTCTGACTTTTTGTATGAAGCATGCCTCAGTTTCCTCATTTTGATCTAGATATAAAATTAAAATTGTCCATTTCCTATATAAATACCAGCAAGATCACTCTGAGATACATAAACTTGCATTTCCTTCTGTTTTAGTAAGGAATGCCAGCCAGACTTATCTTTGTTAGGAATACAGTATTAACCCTGCTTGATGAAAAATGGAAATAGCACACAGGCAGATGGCCCTGGGTTTGGACTTTGGTCTTGCCATCACTCCCCAGTAAAACCTGGGGAGTTCTGCATTGAGTGGACGGACTTATTCCTGTGAAGTGGCATAATTTGTCTCAATTGAAAAATGTCATTCACTCTTACAGATGGTGTTCACTGCAAGCCCCAGAAGCACATGGCATGTGTTCACTAATAGGCCTTTAATCCTGGGGAGTAAGGGGCGAAGGCCCTTAGACAACCACGGCTGCTGTACTGCCTCCCAGGTGGGGTGGCCAGTGAGGACTGGCCATAGCCCGGTGGACCTGTGGCTTCTCTGAGGCCCTTGAGTAACTGACCACATTTGGAGGTTTTGCTGGACATGCCTGACCTCTCGGTCGGGCTCTGCTGTGTAGTCCATAGCCCAGCCAGATGAGCTTGCGGCCTCGCAGGAGACCAGCACCTTGCAAAGATGCAGGTCGCCATAGATGTCCACGTAGCAGAGACTGACTTAGGATCTGAGATAAAGCGCTGGATTGCAGGAATAACTGTCCAAATTAGTGCTTCCTCCTCAACTCACAGGAGTAGCTGTGGACAGAGGAACCAACATCTGCCACCTCTGGCATTTTCTTTTTTTTTTTTCTTTTTGAGATGGAGTTTCGCTCTTGTCCCCCAAGCTGGAGTACAATGACACGATCTCGGCTCACTGCAAGCTCCGCCTCCCGGGTTCAAGCAATTCTCCTGCCTCAGCCTCCCAAGTAGCTGGGAATACAGGTGCCTGCCACCTCGCCCAGCTAATTTTTGTATTTTCAGTAGAGACGGGGTTTCACCATGTTGGCCAGGCTAGTCTCAAACCGCTGACCTCAGGTGATCTGCCCACCTCGGCTTCCCAAAGTGCTGGAATTACAGGCCTGAGCCACCGCACCCGGCCTATTTTCTTAAAGGGGAACAAATGATCTTGACAACATATTATTCCATAAAACCAGTTTAGGGCAGAGGCCAGTTCCTGATTAGAACACAGTGCCCATGGGAGGGACTATCAGAGATGCAAAAATTACTTCAAGATGAGTTTATTGTTTTCATTTGTATTGCTAAGGTTAGAAGTCATTTTACAAATTAAAAAAAATTTTTTTTCTTGGTAGTCTTTAAAAGGGGATTGAAAGGATCCAGGATGGGCTTTGTGTGCGTGTCTCAGATTCTCATTTATTAGTGAGCACCCCTGTGTATATATATAAATCACAAGGAGATCATCAAGGGAAAACATTTTGCATGTGTAAAGCTTCCTGAAGTTCTCTTTAAAAAATACCAAAGCTTGTTTATTTCTGATAATTAACCTAAGCCCTTATGAAAATAAACAAAATGAAGGGATTATGACCGGTATTACCAAAAACACCAAAAGGAACAAAGGGGCCTGCATTAAAACCTATTTGCTAATGCTTCACAACTAGGAGAGCATGCCGTCTTGATGTTTAAAAATCCCAGGGTCTCCACCCTTCCTTTGATTCGTGCAATTCTGTCTTCCACAATTCCGGAGCCTTCAGTGAGGGGTAGCTACATGCCCCATGCCTGCCCTTTCTTTCCTTCTTTGCTCACTTTACTATGGGTGTATTTTAATCTTGTATAAAAATATGCATGAATGAGTCATGCACATGTATATGTTATGTATTTGACAAGTGGTGGTAAAACAAAATCAAAACAGATTTGATTTGTGTTTTTGAAATGTCAGTACATTTTGTGCCACTAACACTGTGATGTATAAAAGAGCTGTTTGAATGCCTTTTAATGTTGTGTTTTGTACTCTGGAATCATATGGAAAAAGTTTGATTTGTAATTTCAATACATATTTTAAATGTATTGTGTCTTACGTAGTTTGTCCCCCCCTTTAGCAGGGATTCCTTTTTAAAGCTATTTTGGCTGGAATACAAGTGACTTTTGTAAACCCCGCGTGGCTCCGTCTTTTATAGTGCTTATCTGACTACTGGCCTGAAGATGGAAAATATTCTATCTTCAGTCTTCAATATTTAATCTATTGAAGATTGCAAATATTCAGTGTGGGAACTGGGGGTGGAGGGAGAACGGGTGAGGCAGGTGAGGGATCTTATATCACTGGGAAAACAGCTCTTGTATCCTGAGATTTTCTGTTTTAGGAATGTTCTCAACTCTTGGATGCCCAAATTACTTGATTTGTTGGGTGAATCAACCCGTCCAGCCATTCCTGGCTCCCTCTTGTGGGGCCAAATCGGTACTGCAGCATCAGGAAGCATCTCATCCCCACTCAGGGCGCTCTGCCTCTATCCGCAGACAAGTGCCTTACAGACCTGTCACATTCTATGGGATGCAGCATGAAAATCAGGAGGTGGCCAGGCGCGGTGGCTCATGCCTGTAATCCCAGCACTTGGGAGGGCGAGGCGGGTGGATCATTTGAGGTCAGGAGTTCGAGACCAGCCTGGCCAAGATGGTGAAACCCCGTCTCTACTAAAAATACAAAAAATTAGCCAGGAGCAGTAGTAGGCGCCTGTAGTCCCAGCTACTCGGGAGGCTGAGGCAGGAGAATCGCTTGAACCTGGGAGGCGGAGGTTGCAGTGAGCAGAGATCGCGCCACTGCACTCTAGCCTAGGCGACAGAGTGAGACTCCATCTCATAAAGAAAAAAAAAAAAAAAAAAAAAAAAGAAAATCAGGAGGCATCCTTTTTCTGCTGGGGGAGAGGGGGAAGTGGAATAAATATGGATCTTTCTCATTTTGTAGGAGAAATAATAATGAGCTGAAGATGTGGTGGTTCACCTTGATTTTCATTCACCTCACTCCAGCTTGTAGGAGAATCTATACCTCATGCGTTCATATGATGCTCAAGTCTGGAATAGGCAATCGGTTCCTTGTCCTGTGTTTAAATTTTAAATCCATTCTTTATATCTACAGGTACACATTAAGGGAGTGGATTTTGTTAACTGGTGATTCATAGTGGGCACTGAAGACTCAATATATCTGCCCTCAAGGAGCTCTTAGTCTCAAGGGGTTGACAGATAAGTCAGTCAATTATCATAAGAAGGTGTAATAAGTTCAATGGTAGACACATGCTCAGCAGGCTTTGCGGACACAGCGCAGCCCTTTGGCCAGTCCTGAAGGTCAGGGAAAGCTGTCCAGAGGATGCCATGTATGAGCTCGCTCTTGTAGACAAGTAGGAACTAGCCAAGCAAAACTGAGAAGTGTGTTCAGAGGAAGGGCCCAGTTCAACAAACGCATGGAGTTTGGTCCGACTGGCATGTCGAGGTTGGAGAGTTACTCAAATGTCTGACCTGGTGGGGCAACTGTGTGCCAAACTCAGGAACTGGACCTTCATTATAAAGGCTGTGTGGGAGGAGTGGGTTAGGGTCCTAGGGCTGCTGTCACAAAGGACCACACACCAGGGGTTACAACAACAGGGCTTTACTGTCTTCCAGTTCTGGAGGTTGGAAACTGAAGGTTCAGGTATCTGCAGGGCTGGATTCTTCTGAGAGCGGTAAGGAGGATGCCCGTGTCGCTCTGCAACCTCCTGGTACTGCTGGCAGTCCTGGGTGTTCCTTGGCTGGTAGATGCACCCCCAGCCTCTGCCTGCAGGTTCCCATGGCATTCTCCCTGTGTGCACGCCTGTGGACACGGCTCCTTCATCTAAGGGCCATGTCATATTGGATTGGAGCCTACCCTGCTGACCTCATCTTCACTGGATCATCTGCAAAGACCCTATTTACAAATAAGGTCACGTTCACAGGTTCTAGGGGGTTAGGACTTCAACACTTTTTGTGGGAAACACAACTCACCTCCATAGGAGGGAGCACGGACTCTGAGTGGGCCGTCTGGCCCCAGGGAGGTCAACCGGAGAAGGTGGACGGGTACAGCAGGTGGCGGGGCTCTGTTGCTAGTGGTGCTGCCTCAGGTGCGGTCCAGAAGCAGTTCTTCCCTACGCTGGGTTGCACATCAATTCTTCAAGCGGACCTGGAATATTGGCATTGCCCCCCAGAAGATGCTGCCAAAAAACAATGACTTTTAAGCAAAATAAATCCATATTTCTCTGTCTACATAGGTACATATATTTGTTTCTAAAAATTGAAAAAAAATTGCCAGCAAAGAGTCTTATCAACATTAAAGAAAGACTCTTAGAGGAACCCAAAGTACAGGGCATAGAGGGTGGGAATGGCACTAACTTTGATAGCATGTGCTTATCTAGAAGGTTATTCTAAGCTTGACTTGTTTGCAGGAGGTACATGAGAGAATATAACTGCTGATGTGGCTCGACCACAAGACAGTGTCCACTACTCAGCTCAGCTCATCTCTGTCTGTACCAGTGAGCAACTCAGCCATTTAAAAACAGCAATTGCTGCCCACAACCTGGTGTTTGCTACTCGCTCTTCTCTAGCTAAAGTCACCCAAGATGTGCATTTTCAGATGAAGCCGACATCGAATGGGGCCCAGAGCAGCAGGGTGAAGAGAGCTGCAGTGGCTGCTATAGCCAGGGAAGGCTGGAGCCACATCGCAGGAGGGTGACTTTGCGTGCATGTGACTCAGCCTGGGAGTACCTGTTCCCTGTTTGAACATTGGGATAAAAAGTCCTGCACAGGATTTTTCTGAGGATAAATGAGGAAATGGCAAGTAAAACATAGAGTACATTTTGGTGATAAAATATTAAGTTGCTCATGCAGTTCCACTGTGAATGTGGCTGAGGCTCCCAATGAGGGTACCCACTCAGCACTCCTGCTTCAAGCACCGAAGGACGCTCTTCCCTCCTGTTTTCCTTGTAGGACCTAAGAAATGAACAGCTCACATCATGGCTCGTGCTACCCAGGGGTGCAAGGAAGCGGTTGTGCTACAGCCTGCGGTTAATGCAAGAAAAATGGAGTCAATATTTTCATATTGGAAAATCTGAATTTGTAGTATCAAAAGTCATTCACTTGTTCTCCTAGGTAACTATCTGGGTCTTTTTAAAATAGATTTTTATTTATTCTTATTTTTTTCTCACCGACTTATAAAATTCATTCAGAACGTGGGTACACGTGATGTGTTTTTTTAGTGCACAAGAAAGATCCAACAAGGGGTAGTCTTTTCTCACTTCTCAGAATTTATCAGCTTATCACAACTTTTATGAAAAGCCCAAAATGCAAAAGGGAGTAACGTTTCAAAAGCTTCTGACAGTTGGACTCCATGTTCATTTTATCCAGGGGTTTAGGAAATTAACATTGTAAATAGGTTTTCATATTTGCCTCCTCAGCCCCTGCTGTTATTGGACACATAGTGGTGACTTACTGATGCTTATCAGATAAAGGAATTAAACTCCTGCTGCTGGGGGTGTGTGTGTGCAAGAGCCTGTATGAAGTACATGTGTGAGTGTGCGTATGTGTCTATGTGTGTGACTGTGTATGAATGTGTGTATTTGTAGTTTGGGGAGCATGTTAGTCCATTTTCATGCTGCTGATTAAGACATCCGAGACTGGGAAGAAAAAGAGACTTAATTGGACTTACAGTTCCACATGGCGGGGGAGGCCTCAGAGTCATGGTGGCTTCTTATATGGCAGTGGCAAGAGAAAAATGAGGAAGAAGCAAAAGCAGAAAGCCCTGATAAACCCATCAGATCTCGTGAGACTTCTTGACTGTCGTGAGAATAGCGTGGGAAAGACCTGCCCCAGTGATTCAAGCACCTTCCCCAGGGTCCCTCTCAAAACGTGGGAATTCTGAGATATACAATTCAAGTGGAGATTTTGGTGGGGACACAGCCAAACCAGTCACTTGGGATGGTTCAGCTACAAAAAAGCCTTCTGCTTGAGCTGGAGGTGTAGACAGTCTAGAAGGAAAAGGCTCAACAGTAGTTGGAAGAAATCCCTATTGTGAACTGAGAACCTCTTCGGAGCCAGGCACTGGCTCACTGCTTTCCATGGGTTGTGTTTCATGCTCACCAAGCTGCGAGTCTTGTCTTCATATCACTGGGGCTTGGAGAGGCCCATTTGCCACAAGTGACACCAAGGATAAGTGGCGGGTGAAGCTGGGAACCCAAGTCTGCCTTACGGGGACCCAGTGTTCCTCCCCCACACATGGCTTCCCTGGGCCTCTTCCCTTCCCGGTTTACCCTGACTGGCACGCAGAGACTGTCTCAGCCATGTGGGGTGGTTTCCTTTCTGTTCCTGGGATAGTTTAAATCCTACATCTGAAGATCGCATCCCAGGAGAAGAAACCCAGTCCTATCTATTTTCAAGCCAGCAAGATGAATGAGAAAAATGAGCTCAGGAAATCCTGAGGGGGAAATAGCTGCTCTCAGGTACACCAATACGATCTCAGATGATTTCAGAGACTACAGACGAAACACGGCTCATCTCCACCTTCAGATAATCGCATACACAAGGACCTTCCAGGGGACCAACATCAGGTGGGAGATGGTGCCCATCGCAGGACAAACACTGCGCTTCCTGGATCAACATGTTGTTCACAGGAGAAACTAATTATCAAAACCACCCTGGGATGTAAACTATTATCGTCACAATTCTTCACTTTATAGGCAAGGAAATTAAGGCTCAGAATCATTAAGAGGCTTGCCCTGTAACAAACAATGAGCAGACCATGGGGCCCGGCCCAACCCCACAGCCAGTAGGAACACACCCAGGCAGGGTTCAGTAAGACACCCAAAGCCACATGAAGGGCAAGGATGGGCCAACAGTGCCCAGAGGAGCCTCCGTGCAAAAAAGGGTGTTAGGAAGGCTGCAGTAGGGACCACCTTGCTTGGAATTAGGGGGTTACCACAGCACGGGGACCTTTCTAAGCTGTTTCCATGGCAGCAAAGTACTTCATAGGAAACGATCACCTTGGAAATTAACATTTCCACAATCTGAAATAGAATTAATCCAAGAGCCAAATTGACATTGAAAACTGCAGAGGTAAGTGCTGGTGAAGTCTACTCAACCTTCTGGAAGTGATTCACTTTCACCTAAAGCCAGATATGAATGCACAGGCAGCAGCTAAAACACAGCTGTCTTGGGTGCCATAGGCTCTTCATTGGATACCTACTTTGCAGAAACCCGTGGCAACTGAGAATGATAGGGATGCAAAGCCTCCTAGTCCCTCTTCCCCCCGGGGCTCAGGCTGTGGTGGGATTTACAGTGTGGACAATTAATCTCCTATGAGAGGGTTTGTGGGGCCCTATAGGATCACAGAGGAGGAATGAATGGCTGCACCTGGAGGGAAGGCAGGGCCTGCGGAGGCTCCCTGTGCAAAGCTATCCCTCTGAGTTGAGGGTTAAAGGCTGAATAGTTTTCAGCGGGGGCTGTAGAGGGATGGGCTGGCCTTCCGGGCAGAGGAGGGTAAGGGATGAGAAACAGAGATATGAAGGTACCGCATTTTCAGAAACACTGCGCATAGTGGCTGAGCACAGTCAGTGCTCAACAAATGTTGCTTGAATGAGCAAATGATGCTTCCAAAATAACTAAGTCCAGGAATGAGCTGAAATTGGCTGTATATAAATCATTGATCAATGGTAAGAGCAATGGATGAGAAATGGCTGATTAGGTAACATTGCTCACACTCAGGAGAGAAAACCTCTGGAGATTTGGTTTGCTGATTCCACTTGGCACACAAAATCCTGAAAAACGAGTCTCTTGGAATCCACAAAGGATGAAGAGGACAAAAACTCAACTGTGCTCAGCGATTTGAGTTTTCAAAGACACGAAAATGAGGTTTTAGTCAGAGCGGATCTTTTTCTCAATTCTGCACAACTCTTAATACATTGTTGGTGCACAATGAATGTTAATAATAATTTAATGTTTTTATTAATGACAAAGGAGGAATCAGCATGTTAATAAAACTTGCAGATGATACTAAGCTGGGAGTTATTACAAACACCAATTAGGAGATGCAGACGATGAAGAGGGACCTAGGAAAGAAAGTTCCAACAAAGTGAGCTTCTGTCTTGCAAATACAAGCAAACGCACCTGCAAAAAAATGTGTGCTGTGGTAAGCTCAGACGGCGAGGCCAACACAGGCTTAGGAGGGAAAGCAGTCCAAATGCAACGGCTTTTGGAAATGCCAGGGGCAGGATGTGTGATGAAAGTCATAAGAAAAAGCACAATCTCCCCGGCTTTTTCAGTCGAAAATGCATTCAATACCAAGTCTTCTCATTTGGTTGCATGTTGGAAGCTGGTCATGACTTTGAAGGAAGAACAGTTTCCCTTTCCCGGGAGATGAATTCACAAGCGAGTAGGACCTCGTTCCCTATCCTCAGTTTGGGTCCTGATATGGTTTGGCTCTGTGCCCACCCAAATCTCACCTTGAATTATAACAATCCCCACATGTCAAGGGTGGCGTCAGGTGGAGACAATTGAACCATGGTGGCGGTTTCCCCATATTGTTCTCGTGGTAGTGAATAAGTCTCAGGAGATCTTATGGTTTTATAAATGGGAGTTCCCCTACACAAGCTCTCTTGCCTGCCGCCAAGTAAGACATGTCTCTGCTTCTCCTTCACCTTCTGCCATGATTGTGGGTCCTCCCCAGCCGTGTGGAACTGTGAGTCAATTAAACCTTTTTTTCCTTATTAAATGCCTCAGCCTTGGGTATGTCTTTATTAGCAGAGTGAGAACAGACTAATACAGGTCCTCTTCAGTCTCTTGTGGACACACCTGGGGCCTCCTAAATTATCTTCTGCTCCCAGCTTCCTCCCCTCTCACCGTTCTGTTCCTGGGGCATTCTCTATTTCCATCTTGTGATGCTTCTGTTAAAAATCATTGGCAGCCTTCTGCTCCCTGTGTGGTTAAATCCAAATTCTTTACTGTTGCCTATATTTCAGTAGCATAAGTTCTCTCATATACCTTTAAGGGAATGTAGAGCAACAGTCTTTTGAAAGATGAGCAGATTCTTAGCTCCCTCACTGGCCTCCATGGGGAAGTCTTAGGACTCTGTATACCAGCATTGGAGGGGAATGTCAAAGGGAACCGGAGCTCCCAAGGGAGGAAGTGCTGGAATCCCAGTGCTGGTGGGACCACTCAGACCCTGTCTATATTTATAAACAAGGAGAAGCTCAGTGAGGCAGAATGCCTCGGGTGCAGTCTTGAAGCTAGTTCCTGGCAGGGCTTGGACTGAAGTTTGGATCCTCCCTTTTCTTCATCAGTGCCTTGGTACCACACCACACAGACCAATGCAAATGCACGGAGACATCACAGTCTAGTGGGGCAGGCCCGAAGGTGATCACACTCCACAGGTGGTAGCAGAGAAGAGCTCCACCCCCTGCAGGAGAAGTCAGAGCAAATTCCTGGAGGAGACGGAATTGGGGTCGGGGATGGAGAGAGCAGGGGGTTGCTCAGAGCACAGATTGGGAGGGAATGCCACCACACAAACACACCCATGCGAGTAAAGCCACAGATGCTCCATGAGAGCTTGGCAAACCTTCAGTGCAGAGCTGAGCTCCAGTAGGGTGAGGGGATTGGAGGTGGAGCAGGTGGATGGGGTAGAGCGGTAAGGGACAGAGGGGATGCACTTTTTAAGGTTTAAGCCAGGCTGGAGGATTTCAGGGTAAGGTTGGTGCTGACACAATAAGATACGGAATTTGCCTACGCCATAGTAGCTGCATGTAGGGGAGCTTGGATTAAGAGGATGAGGGCCAGGACATGAGGTTAGGAAGCCGCCAAAAGGAGCAGCGAAGAGGAGATGAGGGTCTATGCCCAGCCTGTGGAGTGGAAAGTAACAAGCATCAGTAAAACGACAGTTGAGGGCGGGTGCGGTGGCTCATGCCTGTAATCCCAGCACTTTGGGAGGCCAAGGCGGGCGGATCACCTGAGATCAGGAGTTTGAGACCAGTCTCGCCAACATGGTGAAACCTCGTCTCTACTAAAGATATAAAAATTAGCTGGGCATGGTGGTAGGTGCCTGTAATCCCAGCTACTCGGGAGGCTGAGGCAGGAGAATCACTTGAATCCAAGAGTGTGACTTCCAGATGAAGGTGTTCTGCCCTGGCTGCTCCACTCCGGTCTGGTCTGGCTGCCTCAACCTCATGGGATCTTCCTGAGCTTAGTGCTGACTTCCAAGAGTATCACTGAATCCCCCAATATTTGGAATAACCCAAGGACACCCTCACCCACGTATGCCCAATTCTCACTCATATTACTCCTCCCTTAGTCCAGCTTAATTAGAATGCCTAATTGGAAGTAACACAAAGCCTCCAAAATGCCCTATTGCCTCTGTAGCTGTGCCCTGGAGAGAGGAAGTCATAAGTTAACAGTCCATGGTGTCACTCAGAAAGCAGGTGGTTTATACCTTGGCATCACCTCACCTCGATTCTGAACCAGAAAAAAACAAAACAAAACAAAACAAAACAAAACAAAAACACTTGCCATGGCAAACATGAGAAAAGGCTGAGATGATGAGGAATCTTTTTCCTTTCTTCTGTGGTGCTTCACTCCACCTGGGAGCTCACTGCCTAGCATCTAACATGAGGAGCCCCGGCACTTTTCATTTTCTAATCCTCACAAAAGTGCTACAAATAAATATTAAAACCTAAGTCTCAGTTAAGTTCACCTGCTCACAATGAAAATTAGTGACCCATGAAGCCAGAATATGAGCTGTCCCGTGGCCTCCAAGGATGGTTCTCTCCACTGAATCATTGTGTTGCCCAGTGCCTTTTCTGAAACAGGGCTCTGCAGAGGCAGCGAGGGGTCATTATTTTAAGAGAGAAGCTCAATGTGGTTCAGAAAATGTGTTCTGAGCCTCACCCATGCATGCATCCACCCAGGCTCCCCAGGGACTCTTGCAGTCTGTCCCCAGTCCTGTGTTTCAGAAGGGAAAACTCCGGCTGTGACCGCCATTCTGAGAGCATGTTTTAGGTTTCTGTTGTGACATGAGGTGGGGGGTCACTCGTTTACTGAGGACCTTCCTGTTCTCTGTAAATGCTCAGCTTGTATATGAAACAGAAGGATTCCTGCACAGGAGCCCCCCTTTCCAGCGCGCACACACACACACATCATTTGCATATGTAATATTTAGGCAAAGCTGGGAAGTTTCGTTTATTTCGCTTTACAATATTTATTTCATCATTTGTCTTCTTTCTCCTGCACTGCATTAAGTATCTCTTGAAAATGA
This sequence comes from Symphalangus syndactylus, assembly GCF_028878055.3. NCBI lineage: Eukaryota > Metazoa > Chordata > Mammalia > Primates > Hylobatidae > Symphalangus > Symphalangus syndactylus. The sequence goes on along the minus strand of NC_072440.2, from coordinate 105,283,036 downwards.
CTTCTGTGAAATACTTCCATATGCATTTAAACTTCTACAACATAATTTTTCAGTTCTTAGTGAAATTGTGAAAGTCAGTTTAGATATTTGCAACTGGTGATAAATTATTTTATTTGATTCCCATGTTATTTTCTTCTCTGGCTGGTATATAATATGAGAGTTGGAAGGAATCGCAATAGGCATGTATCTACCGTTTCTGAAAATGTGGTTTTAGACCAGAAGCATGAGCATTGCCTGAGAATTAGTCATAAATGTAGAATCTCAGCCCCACCTCAGACCTACTGAGTCAGAACGATTTTCAGAAGATCCCCAGGTGACCAGGATGCACATTGTATTAGTTGTTTATTACTGTGTAACTAATTAGAAAAAAACTTAGTGCCTTTAAAGATGTTTATCTCCCAGTTTCCATGGGTCTAACTGGGTTCTCTGCTCAGGGTCTCACAAGGCTGAAAAGATGTCAGCTGGGCTGTGTTTTCATCTGGAGGCTCAATGGGGGAAGAATCGGTTTTCAAGTTCTTTCCATTTGTTGGCAGAATTTATTTCATTCTGTATGACTGTGATCTCAATTTTTTGTTGTCATCTGGAGGCCACCCTTGAGTCTTGGAGACTGCCTACAGTTCCATGCCATGTGGGTTTCCTCAACATGGATGCTTATTCATCAAATTAGCAGAGAAAATTTATTTCTAGTGTATGATAGCAAGATAAAGGACTATTTGTTTTTGTGTATATGTATACATTTGTAAGGTACATGGATATGCTTTGGTTAAGAATTAGGCCAAGGCGGATACCCAGACCTGCAAGACTCAACAGGATTGGTGCACAAGTGCACACCTCCACTTGTTATATAACCTGTTTGTGTAAGCTCATTCTTAGCTTGGAGCCACTGTCATTTGAGAAAGATATAACTGCCCTGCCAATGCCACGCAGGTGCTCTTGGGCATGGCTTGACGTGGCTGTTGTGCAGGCACTGGTGCCCAGAGAGAGAACCAGAGCTTGTCCATCTTGTAGACAGACAGAGGGGAGCTAGTGCACAGCTCAGCATGGCACAGCATGGCTTGTGCTTTTGCCCAGAGAGAGAAACAGCTAAGCTGCTGACCCTGATGGCAGGGGAGAGCCGGCTGCTGCTGACCCTGAAGGCAGGGGAGAGCCGGCTGCGCAGTTGCTTGTGGGAGTGGCCAGCTCAAGCAGCTGAGACAAGGCAGACAGTGTGAGAAAGCCGCTGATGAGAGAACAGTGTGAGAGAGCTGTTAATGAGAGACAGCTGCTGAATAAAACAACATTTTGCCTGCCTACAGCCCCCAAGTGTTCTTTCAGCCATCACCCACTACCCTGGACATAACATTCATATCTGTACATGCACACACATACATATACATACATATATACATACACACAGAGATATATAATCATAGGAGTGACATCTTTGCCTTGGTGAGAAGTTGCAAGTCTTGCCCACACTCAGGTAAGGGAATTATATAGGGTATGGGACACAAGAGCTACCCTAGGATTTTTCTGTCAGGCAAGTTAAAGTCTGAGAAATAATGGACAAATCCAATCTGTTGCCAAATCTCTCATAGGTGCTAGTACCTAAAGCTTTGTGCCATGGTCTGAATGTATGTGTTCCCCCAAATTTATATGTTGCGACATAAGACTCACTGTGATGGTATCAATGGCTCAAGGGAAGTAGCTAGCCCTTTTTGCCTTCTGTCTCTTCCACCATGAGAGGACCACAGCAAGGGGCACCATCTTGGAGGCAGAGAGCTGTCCTCACCAGAACCACACCTGCCAGTGCTTTGATCTTGGACTTCCCAGCCTCCAGAATTGTGAGAAAATAAATTTCTGTTCTTATCAATTACCCAGTCTAAGGTATTTTGTTATAGCCATACAAGCAGACTAAGACACTTTGCTTCTGTACCAATTTTCCTAAGTGACACATCTGGGTTTCTTGCTCCTCCTCATTTGATTTTTAACCACTGTCCCTAGCTCCTACACCACCGTTCCACCCAAATCTCTCCTGCTGAAGCCACTAGTGACTTCTCTGCCACCATGCCCTGCAGGTGCTTTACTCTTCCTGATGGCTTCTCATCAGCATTGACAGGCTGGAACCTCCTCTTTGAAACACTCTCTCTTCCTTTACTGTCCTGTAGCTCTCACTTTCCCAGTTTCCTTCCCACCTTTCTGGCAATTTTTTTCTCAGCCTGCTTTGTGCCTTCCCTTCTCTTCTAAGCTCTGCAAACGATGGAATTATTCAATCCTGAGCCTTGTAGCTCTTCTCAGTGAGCTTTCTTTTCCAGGCAATGCCCCCAACCTTCCCAGCTGAAACTGCTTCTCTGAGCTGCAGTCTCACAGACTGAATGGTTCATGCTCAGTATCTCCTCTTGATTTGGTCTCAAAAGTTCTTAAAATTACACCTGCTCCCAAATTAATGTTTGAAACCATTATACCACCTTTAGCCTACTCCTTCCCTGCAGCTCCATAACTTAGTACTGACACCACCATCCTCTCCATGGTTCCTTCTCAAAACCATTCTTGACACTGACCTTTTTAGCACTCACACATCTAATCTTTCACCAAGTTCTTTCAATTTTACCCCTAAATACCTCCCCAGCATGTTTCTATCTTACCATTTGCATGGCCAGGAGAGTCTAAGCAAAGCCATTACCCACTCCTGTGTGGGCTACTGCACAGGTGAGTCTGAAACCCCAGCAGGTACCATTTATCAAGTCTGCACTTTCCCAGACCAAACATTCACAGTTCCAAATTTCATTCATGCCTATGATTCTAAGTTGATTCTCAGGAATTAAACTGAAAATCCCAGGTTTTTTCTTATCAGTGGAGAATGGAGTTCACAAAAAGCATCCACGGAGCAAAACTAGCACTGTCCTGTGCAGGTCTCTAGGGCTTTCCTCAGAGCAAGTGATTTTCCTTGTCACTTGCTTCCTCTCATTGTCTGGACCTTCCTACCCAGATGCTGGGTGAGCGTGTACACTCCGTAACCTACTGACGTCTAGTGAGGGTCCTTATGGAGCCGCTGCTCTGCCCAGTAACTAGTCAGAAGACTATGTGAAGGCTTTATTTCCTTCCCCAGCCCTAGCCCAGTGGTTTGCTGGGAATTTCTCACCCATAAAACTGATTTTAGCATTAGAGTTAATGACTTTATTTATCTGTGGTCTTGGTTCTCTTACAAATTGGGAACCCTATAAGATGCACTAGCCAGGTGGAGGAGAGCCTCATGGTGGCCATTCTGATCTCATACCCTTCCTGATATGCTCACTGTTGGTCTCCCTTCGAAGGCCTGTCTATGCCAGACTGAACTCGCTTCCTGTCACCCCACACCCATGGTAAGATGTGTCCTCTGTGCTTCCCTTACAACCTAATTTCTCCCATGCTACATCAATTTCTCAGGCAATTGTGAACCTCCCTCCTTATCTTGGGACATGTCTCTCCTCTGCCACTTATGACTGTTATAGACTGAATTGTGTCATTCCTCCCTCCCCCCAAATTCATATGTCAATGCACTGATTCATCTTAGGTACTTCAGCCACACACCAACCATCCCTCCTCAGCCCACCCACCATCCTCAATCTGAGGATATCTTGGTTCTTAACTCTCTTCTAGATCATTCCAGTTATGGTTCCTGCAGCACTGGCCCCATTCCACTTTTTGGGTTTTCAATATCCTCCCAACGGCATTTCCTGCCGCTGCCCTCAAGTGTTCCCTCCCCTGTGTTAGGGAATCCCCACTACACATTTTGTTCAGTCCTTGGGGCCCACACTTGATTCAAATTCCATGGTCTCCCCCACGTTGTGGCCTTCTCTTCTCTTGCCTCAATACCTACTTTGGAGGCATCTCCTTGTGGCTTCCTTGTTTGTGTATCTCATGCACCTGCTTCCACTGCAGTCAGGACAAGATTAAATATGTGCACCAAAAACTCCCTGACAGTCTGTCTACCTGGCACAGCAGTTCAGCAGCCTCACCTTGGGGCTCTTAGTTCTGTGGAGCCTCCATCTGCTGAGGACCCTGATGTTCCTTGCCAGGGACTGCTGGATCTCACTCCCAGGGGGTCCTACCAGTCTGGTGTTTATCAGAGAAACTGCCCATACATCAACAGGAGGTGAGACGGGATGCTTATGGGGATTATTTTACAGCTTTAGTAGTGGAAAATTAGAGGTTTAAAGCTGTCATGCTCTGTCTCTGTGCCATACAGACCTTTTTATATACCCTATACAACAATCTTGAAACAATGAATTGCATTGTACTTATTTACAATAGATTCTAAGTTATTGATGATTAACCTGTTTTTCTAGGTAAAGTCTAGCCCAGCTCTATTGCAGCACCTGGTACCTCTTAGAGGCTCAATAAATACCTCCTGAGTGAGCGCTCTGTGGTCCATGCCAGATGCAAGGTTTAGGGACAGCTTAATGAGGAAGGACTTTCTAATCTGGAGGAAGCTGGGGAGTCCCTTGGCAAGGGTGTTGCAGAGGCAGTAAGATGTTAGACAGTCAAGAGACCTGGGATGTCATCCTCAATTCACTTGCTAGCTAGATGCACTTGGAAATGCACTCTTCTTTGATTCTCAAGTTTTTTTAATTTGCCAAATATTAAAATAACTCCCATCTGATGGCTCTCTTGGATGGTATAAGAATAATGGATGAGGAAGCTACTATTTGCCTTTCATGCAGGAGAGAGGTTCCATTCATCATGTGGAGATTGGAGTTAAGATCTTACAATGCCTAACAATCCTGGAATTGTCAAATTCTAGTTGCTGTGCATCAAATTGAATACATTTTAGATAGCCATACCATCATCATGATTGCTTGGAGTGAATAGATAAAAATTGAAAAAAATCTTGGTGTATTTTCTCATAGAAATCTACCCAGGGGTCAAATGTTAAGCAGGGATTTATTAGTGGACACAGTGTAGTCAGCAAAGAGGCCCATAGTATTTTGAGAAGCTTCCTGGAGGAAGAGGAACTGGAACTAGGTGCTGAAGGGATGTTCAGGTTTAAACGATAGAGTAGAAGTGAAGAAGTTAATGAATATGGCACTTCTGACATGTGCTAGGTGCTTAATGTCATGTAATCCTCCCAACACGAAAGAGGCAAAGATAACAATCTTCTTTTTAATGTAAGTACTGACAGTGTGCCAGGCAACAGATAAGTCAATATGATACCTGAGATGGCTGCCAGGGTAACATAGAGCTCACTCTGAGGACCTAGGGACAGCTCCAAGAGCTGAGACATGAAGAAAAGGTAGGAATTCGATCAGAAATGAAGAAAGAGAAGGAAAGTAATGATCGAGAAAAGGGTGCCCCAAGCCATGAGGATAACATGAGCTATGGCACTCGGTTGTGAAACCACAGGAAGTGTATGGGGGAACTGAAAAAAAGCAAAGTCATTATCAGAATGTTTTTAGCTTTTTATTCTGGAAAAAAAATTGTTTAAACGTAGAAACATGTAGAATAGTATAGAAAATTTCTACAAATTGAACATCATAACTATCATCGAATTGTGGCCATCAACTCTCCTTCCATCTATATCCATTCATTTTCTAGTCCTTATATTCTAAGGCAAATATCAGATATCTATGACTAATTTCTAAATATTTCTCTAGGTGTTTCTAAAGGATAAAAACTTTTTATTAAACATAGCTCTAATAATATCCCATCTAAAAAAGTTAACAATTTTTTATATCCCACATCTCTGATTAGTGTCTAAATCTGCTCTATTATTTCAGAGATTTTTATATTGGTTGGTTTTCATCAGAATCCAATAAAGGTGAACATATTGCAGTTGGTAGACATATATAAGTCTCTTTAACTCTATAGGTTTCTTCTCCTATTTTTGTCCTTGCAATGTTTTTGTTAAACAGTTTTGTTTTTCTACAGAGCACCCCACATTTTGCATTTTGCCGACTGTATACCTGTATACTGTGATATGCTCCCCTTCTCCTGCATTACCTGTATGTGTGCAGGTCATGGTAGTTACCTGTATGTATGCACAGCAGGTCTATCTAGAGGGGCATTTAAAGAACTTGGAGTGGGAGCTTTTTAACATGGATTGAAAGAGGGCGTGGTGAAAAACCTGTTTAAAAAAATACTGTGGATGGGCTGGGTGCCGTGGCTCACGCCTGTAATCCCAGCACTTTAGGAGGCTGAGGCGGGCGGATCACGAGGTCAAGAGATCAAGACCATCCTGGCTAACACGGTGAAACCCCGTCTCTACTAAAAATACAAAAAATTAGCCGGGCGTGGTGGCGGGTGTCTGTAGTCCCAGCTACTTGGGAGGCTGAGGCAGGAGAATGGCGTGAACCCGGGAGGTGGAGCTTTCAATGAGCTAAGATCATGCCACTGCACTCCAGCCTGGGCGACAGAGCAAGACTCTGTCTCAAAAAAAAAAAAAAAAAAAAAAAAAAAAATACTACTGTGGATGTACCAGAATAATATTGTAAAGGATTAACCAAAGGCTTCAGCTTTCAGTATGTCCTGTTCTGTGCCATGCCCCGTGTTCCCCTCCCACCCACTTCCTGAGTCAGGCAGCAAGGGCATCTATGCTCATGTTGTCTGTAGGGTTATTACATCAAACATGCAGAGAGAAACAAAAGAGTCAAGGGTCAGCTTTCATGTTTTAGAAGAGACTTTTGATGAAGATGCAGAGTGACCAGTATAGAGAGAACCCTGGGGACCAGCTGGAGGCAGATAGCTCAAGCTACACCAGAAGGTCCAGGTGCCAGCAACCAGAGTCCAGCAGTTAAGGAGAAATCTCAATAAACTCTAATGACGACAGATGCTGAGCACTGAGAACCCAGTGCTTTCCTTCTCAGTGCTTTGATGCTGGAGAACTTACACCAACTCAGAGGAGAAAGGGTGAGAGAGAAGCACTAAGCCAACTGAAAATCCTTGATTTGCTTGTTTAACATGAATTGCTTAAAATTTAATTTTCTTCTCTTGAGTGAAAGTGGCGCTGCAGGTAGGAAAATAAAGTTGTGTTGTTGTGGACATCTGAACCCACATAAGGGCTTGTTTGTGTAGCTGTTTATACTTACAGTCTTAAAATGCTGTCATAGGAAAATAGCACATTCAAATTAATATTCCCCATCATGTCAGTGTCTTGAAACATTATCCACATTCTGGAAGTTTCAGCCATCAGAATGAATCGTCTAGAGTGAATCTACTGCTAAACATAGTTCCACCAATTGTGCCTCCTCTTTCTCCGTCTCCTCCTCTCACTTCTCTTCCTTATGTTTCTCTTCTTTCTGCCCCTTCTCTTGGCACTTTCCTCAAAACATTTGAAAGTTGAAATAAGACATAATCCTGGTTTTTGTTTTTTTTTTTCCTAATCTAAGATTTCCAGATGGATTATGCTGGCGTTCTGCTTTCCCAGAAAGATTTCCAGAGCTGAGAGGGGCAGGAAAGAGCATATGTGCTGTTTTAAGCTGTCTGTTGCCTCTGTGTGGCCATCTGTCATTTTCTTCAGGCACATGATGACCTGCAGGGCTGGATCGTGCTTTTGTTACCTTCAAATCCTGAAGGATTCAGACAGACTAACATTCCAATGCCTTTTATAACCTTTTCCCCTGGCAAAACTTCAGCCAGAATAAACCAAAAATGAAATGGAAAGAAAGATCACTGCATCTTTCTGGATCCCCAAATTTCCATTCCAGATTTAGGGCTGATGTTTCCAGCTCATGGTCCCTAACCACATCGTTGTCACCCATGGTTTCCCAAACCACACCAGAGATGCGTAGCATTCCCTCACTCTCTTCTCACCTGCAAGAATTTATAACCTCTTCCGAGACCCACTCAGATGCCCCATCTTACAGAGAGCCTTTCCTGTGCAGTCATCCACCTGACCCCATGGCCCCTGCAACCCCTGCAGTCTTTTCTTTTTCTTATGCTCTAGTAGCATGTGGTCAGATCAGCATGCCGGCACTTGTGTTGAATTGCAAATACCTATGTATTCCTTTTTGGCATGTAGTTTCCTTGAGAGGAGATGGGACCTGAATCTAATAGTTTGTTTTTCCTACTTTGTAGTAGGTGGCACCAAATGATTTCTAGAAGGCTGGATGGAACCTATGGAATCAAAGGGAAATAAAGCAACATTTTGATGGCCTGGGCTCTGCTATGGTAGTGGCCCAAGTGTTTCTACTCTGCTCACCCCTGACATTTATGTGAGCTGTCCATGAATATAAAAAAGCTGCTATGATTTCAGACCTGAGCTTCACCATCAGGTCCAAATTAATTCCCTACGTCCAGGCAAAAGAGGAAAATGGCACTCTGACAACTCACCCCAAGCTAATTTGTGTAAATATTTTTACTGCACAGTTTTATGTCTCCGAGTTGGTTTCTGACTTCCAATGTCAGCACACAGCTCTCATGGGAGCCTAGCATTCCCACCATGCTTCAGCTGAATATTTATGAATGTTCCGTAGTAGATATTTTCTATTGTTCCTGGAAGACTTTTATTATTTAGAGAGCAATTAACCATATTCTGAGGGTAAATGGAGGAGCCAAGTCACATGGCAAGGGTTATGATGTTTTGTTTTTTTTTTTATTATTCCAAGATGAGCAAAATAATCTCAGCCAAGGCTTTCTCAAAGATTTGCTTATCTCCTGTGTCTGTCTGCACACATTTCTACGGGCCATGTTTCCCTCACAAGCAGCCAGCTTAAAAATAGGGCTTAGGCAAGTCTTCTGTCAGAATTGCTGACCATTGGCACACCACTGTTTAGGGCCTATGATTTAAGCTGAATGCTGAGGCCTAGAACTACAGCTTACATTTACTTTGGTAATGATGGCATTGCTTTTTAAATTACTCAACACAAGAATGAGAAATATTTATAGTTTTTAGAGGATGATATAAGGAGGGATGAATATTTTGTTGAGTGCTGATTATGTTCTTTAGATATATTATTTGATAGACATTACCTATAATATATTGTATGTATTGTAAAAATATATGAGAGCATTTTTCCCATTTTACTGTGATACACAGAAAGAGAAAAGAGATGATGTGTGAGTTTATTATTGATAAGTAACTCATCATTCCAAAATCCAGTTGCTTAAAACACTGAGCATTTGTTATTGTCCATGAGTTGAGTGGTGACCTGGGCAGTTCTAATCTCAGCAGAGATAACTCAGGCACCTGTGACCAGCTCGGTGTGGGCTGGGTACCTGGTTCTGCTGATTGAGGCTGGACGCTCATTGTGTCTTGAGCTTTGGCTGGAACAATTGGACTAACTTGGCTCTGTTTCATGCAGTTTCTAATTTCCAGCAGGTTTGGCAGCAATTTTCTTCAGTGCAGCCTGAGCAGGGGTATGAGAAAGAGCAGAAACATGCATGGTCTCTTGAGGTCTAGGCTTGAAACTTACATCTTAATTCTGCTGAGTTTTGTGTTGGTGGTGGTCGTGTTTTTGTTTTTGCTTTTTGCCAAAGGAAATCTCAAGACTGGTGCAGAGTTAAAAATGAAGTACATTCGGCCGGGCGCGGTGGCTCACTCTTGTAATCCCAGCACTTTGGGAGGCCGAGGCGGGCGGATCACGAGGTCAGGAGATCGAGACCACGGTGCAACCCCGTCTCTACTAAAAATACAAAAAAAATTAGCTGGGCGTGGTGGCAGGTGCCTGTAGTCCCAGCTACTCGGAGAGGCTGAGGCAGGAGAATGGCGTGAACCCGGGAGGCGGAGCTTGCAGTGAGCCGAGATTGCGCCACTGCACTCCAGCCTGGGTGACAGAGCGAGACTCTGTCTCAAAAAAAAAAAAAAAAAAAAAAAAAAAAAATGAAGTACATTCTTCCTCTATCTGGGAGTTCCTGCAAAGACCCATTGCAAAGGTTATGAATAACGGAGTTCATGTAATCAAGTACAGATGTGTTTTGAGAAATAGTGCTGGGTGTTAAAAAAAAAAAAAAAAGAATAGAAAGCGGGCCTTCAATATCACCAGAGAAAGGTCACAAAAGACATTGCATTATAGTAGCAGGGACACTATAGTCCCAGGGTAAAATAAATTGATAATAGACAGCGAAGAAAGAGAGCCAGATAAAGTTTACTCACCACTGATACTGGAGCAGGATGGACCAGGGGAAAAAGAAAGCAGAGACGTTTATCCAGCTTCTCTGAGTCCCTGATAACGTGGAAGCAGTCTCTCCTCTGCCCAGGGAACTGGCTGATTGATCCTTAATCAGCTCAAATATTGAACTTCTGGTTCCTCTGCATGTTGGGATGCTCACATTACAAATTGGATAGTTTCCAGTGAGCACCAGTGAACCCATCAATCCTCTCCTTTCTCTAGAAACTCTTCTTTTGGTGAAACAAAACATACAGTGAGAAGACAAAACAATAAAAATTTATTAGAAATATTTTTGACCTGAGTACTGAGGAAAAAAAATGTTTGACAGTTATCCAGAGGCTAAGCTTTAGGCAGGTGGGAGGCATGATCAGCATTGCAGCTGGGGAGGAGGACACCTAGTCTGAATGCTAACACTGGATTAGAGGGCAAAACCTAGATTTGGTGTAATCCAGGTAAGAAATTATGAGGCTGCTAACACAGCATTGGCAGTTTGTTTGAAGAAAAGGCTCCTAACCACAGCATTGGCAGTTTGTTTGAAGAAAAGAGGAAGGACATATTTAAGAGATGCTTACAGAATAGACCTTGGAAGTTGCTTTTGTGTAGAGATTTGGAGGTTATGGGGAGAAATAAGCAGCTCTCTGGATTTTGTCTCCAGACCCTGGATGAATGTGCACAGCTTCCGGGGGATGGTTGATACAGGAGGAAGGGTTAGATGGAAGTGATTATGGGTTTAGTTTACAGACAGGTCGAGCTTGATTTGCACACTTGGAACTTAGTGGAAATGTCCAAAGTTCAGGTAAATATAAGAGAACAAAGCTTAGGAAAGTAATTAGGGTGGACCTTAATTTTAGAGCCGTTGTGGTAAAGATGAACAGAAATAAGGATATGGGAGTCAAAGAAGTGTTTGAGAGAGAGTTATACCAAAGGAGAAGAGGCTCAAGGCAGCTGACCAACATTAAAGGATGGGCAAAAAAAGAGCAGCCACAGAAGGCACACTCAGAAGTGGCCCAAGCAGTAGAGGGAAAAAATGGGAGTAGAGAGCAAAACGTTGCAAAAAGGAAGAAATGTTCCAATGTCTAATGTTCCAGATAATTCAAGATCTTTCTGAAAGTACCCATTACCAATGGCAATAAGGAGATCATCAGTGATCTTGACAAATTACACCTCATGAAATATGCCTTAGTCCATTTTCTGTTGCTATAATAGAATACCACATAGTGGGTAATTTATTAAGAAAAGTTTATTTAGCTTATGGTTCTAGGGGCTGGGAAGTCCAAGAGCGTGGCACCAGCATCTGTTGAGGGTACCCATGGTGGAAAGTGGAAGGCAGAAGTGAAATGTGAGTACATGAGACAGAGAGACACAACAGGGGCTGGACTAGCTTTATAACAAACCAGCCTTGTGATAACTAACCTGCTTCCACAATAACAATATTAATTAGTTTATGAGGGTTTTGCCCTCATAACCTAAACACCTCTAATTAGGCCCCACATCTCAACACTGTTGCATTGTATTGTGGATTAGGTTTCCTGTGCATGAACTTTTGGAGGACACATTAAAATCATAGCATATGAGAAAGAAGAAAACCAGAGACTAGGAGGCAGGATTTGCCAAACATGCTTTGAAGGTGTTTGAATGATGAAATGGAGAAAGAAACAGAGCAGTACCAAAGAGGAAAACTTCTTTTTAAAAAAATAAGGTGAAAGAGATTTAAGAGCATTTAAATGCTGATAATAAGGAACCAAGAATAAGCAGGGGATATCTTGGAGTGAGGGGGCTTCAGGAAGAGGAGAACTCTTCTACTGTGACTCCAGGGGGAGGCTAACCCAAGGAGGGACAGATGAACTAGTAGGCAGTGCCAAAGGAAAGTTAAGAAGTTTCTGTCTCAAGGCTTTCAGAACCTCACTGAAGTAAAGGGAAGAGTTCTGTGGTTTCAGTCATGGAGGGAAATGAACAGTTCTAATGTCTAATGCTCCAGATAATTCAAGATCTTTCTGAAAGTACCCATTACCAATGGCAATGAGGAGATCATTAGTGATCTTGACAAATTACGCTTCATGAAATATACCTTAGTGAGCACATACCAACACAGGCTGTAGATTAAGGAAGATTCTGGTAATGACTTTGATAGACTTTCAGGAGGATGGGAAAACGGGAGACTGAAGTTGTCCAGAGGTAGGGAAGGATAAAAGGTGGTATTTGAGCTTTGCCTTGACACATGAATAAACAGATCTCAGCTTTCTACAAATTGTATTTGAGGATAAAAGGAATATTCACATGGATCCCAGAAAGTTCTAAGCAGCCCTGAAGACAGACCTGGAGGTAGCCAGGTAGGCAGAACCCCTTCAAGTCACTTGCATCAGATTAAATCACCAAGCCCTGAGAACTTGGGGCAGTAGTAGGTCTTTTCTGGCCATCATAGGTAAATAAAACATTCTGTGACAATCTACATTCTGAGACAGCTCTGTGATAAAGTGAGCCTACAATAATAGTGCAGTGATAATTCTAGCTAATGTTTATAGGTTGTCTGCTATGTGCTAGGTACCACTCTGAGCATTTTCCATGTGTTGACTTACGTAATTCTTATAACATTCTGATGAGGTAGGTACCATTATTCTTCCCAACATACATATGAGAAAACTGATGCAGAAAGAGGTTAATGAACTCATCTCACATCATATGGCCATTAAGCAGGTCTTGATCTTTAGTGTGGAAGTCATGCTGTCATCCACTGCACTGGACTGTCTCTTGAAATATATGCTGAAAAAAGTGAAAATGTTTGCAGATAAAGAATCAAAGGCCAGGCGTGGTGTCTCACGCCTGTAATCCCAGCACTTTGGGAGGCCGAGGTGGGCAGATCATGAGGTCAGGAGATCGAGACCATCCTGGCTAACACGGTGAAACCCCGTCTCTACTAAAAATGCAAAAAATTAGCCGGGCGTGGTGGCAGGCACCTGTAGTCCCAGCTACTCGGGAGGCTGAGGCAGGAGAATGCCGTGAACCCAGGAGGCGGAGTTTGCAGTGAACCGAGATTGCACCATTGCACTCCAGCCTGGGTGACAGAGTGAGACCCCGTCTCCAAAAAAAAAAAAAAAATCAAGTAGAGTTCCATGTTGTAGAAAGAATGTGAACTGAGTTTCTGCCTTATTTCCTAGGCAGTTAAGTGACTTGATGGGAGTATCTTTTAGCAAGTGTAATCCAGCAGCAATGTGAAGATGGGCTGTGAGAGAGAATGGAGTCAGGAATACCAGCTTATAGTAACAATGAACATAGCTATTATGTTAAAAAGGACTTATTATGTGCCAGGAACTTTGCCTGGCGGTTACAGTATATATGGTATAAGCTAACTTTTCTTGAGTGGTTAACATGTCTCCCATGAGGCACTTTGTGTTTTAGGCACATTTTCTTTTTGAATACCCTCAGCAACAATATGAGTTTGACCCTCTGATTTTCATTTTATAGCTGAGCACCAGCAGCGTAGAAATGTGATGTAATTGGCCTGAGGTCCCACAGCTAAGAAGGAGCAGAATGGAATGGGATTTCAGATGCTCTGATCCCAAAAGCAGCCCTCTTAACCAGTACTTGATGATCACTTTTCATGATATATTAGTTCAGACACTTTGGCCCGAAAGTTCAAAATGCCACTCTTTTAGGTGCACAAGAAAAAAGAGATGGATTTACGACATGATATAGACAAGAATGCACGTGGTTCTCCTATTTACTGGGAAAAGGGTGTGGGCTTTCTAGTGAATTCAGATAGTTCTTTCCAACTCTTTTGCATTGACCTTTTTCCTTTACTGAAGACTGAATCTGTAAGTTTCCCTCACATCCGTTTTCTGATTAAAACTGTTCTTAAGTTTAAATTTCTTTGTCCAAAAAGGATTCAGATCAACACTGGAATCTCTTGGTTCCAAATCCAAATTCCTGGCGAAAAACTCTGATTCCTGGAACAAACTGATCAAATGCCTTCCTCTGGCCCCATCAGCTGAAGCCAGGGCCTGGAGCTATTGTAAAATGACTGCTTCCGTATTGACCATGTCAGATAGGGAGAGTTTAGAGAGGCAGGTTCCTCAGAAGTGGGATGGGGTTGACAAAGATTCTTTCCTTGGCCAAACTTTTGTGGAAAAAGGATCCTGGAAGAGAAATATTATCTTTTGCTACCAAAACTGGCTGAGATTGGATAGATTCTTTTATAAAGTTTTATTAAAATTAGGTTTAGTATTAGTTGTACACTAGTGCAGAACTAGAATTTGGTCTTTTCCGTTAAAATTATATGAAAATGCATGTCATAGAAATAACCAAATATCTTTGGCAATTGCATAATTATCATAATGAACTCTCATATTTTTAAGCATGGCCATATGGCCATTTTAAGTCTTTTGTTATTTATGGACAGTTATTATTTCACTTTGGTTCTTCTCTGAAAGCATCTGAAGTCAGCTACAGTCCAAACTTGCTTCTTCTTCAAAGATATTCATGGAAAAGGCTATGAAAGTTACTTTAAAAATACAGGCTTCTGCTGAGAACTTTAAGATCATACCAGTGGACTGGGTAAGAATTTGCAGAACTCTAATGAAGAAACCTATGGCTTCATGAAAATTCTATCCCAAGCTGAAGAATAACAAGAATTACATGGGACTGAATGAACTGATGAGGACAATATTTTAGTGACTTTTTGTTTGGAACATTGCTGGTTCTTTAATATTTTGTTTTCCAAATTTAAGGAAAGTTTTTTTCTGTTTTGTTTTGTTTTGTTTTGTTTTTTTTGAGATGGAGTCTCACTCTGTTGCCCAGGCTGGAGCTCACCACAAGCTCCGCCTCCCGGGTTCACACCATTCTCCTGCCTCAGCCTCCTGAGTGAGTAGCTGGGACTACAGGCCCCCACCACCACGCCCGGCTAATTTTTTGTATTTTTAGTAGAGATGGGGTTTTACCACGTTAGCCAGGATGGTCTCGATCTCCTGACCTCGTGATCCGCCGGCCTCGGCCTCCCAAAGTGCTGGGATTACAGGCATGAGCCACCAGGCCCGGCCAAGTTTTTCTCTTTTATCTTAAGCTATCTATAGCTTAGAACAATTTTGTAATGTATTCCTTTGTGAATAAAGAGGAAATAATTACTTTTTCCTCCCACCCGATCCCTCTGGAATTAGAAAACTATTAGTAAACATTTTTATTTTATGGTAATGTAGTTATTTGCATATGTGCAGTAAGAATATGTTCTCCTGGTAACAGCACACAATTGAAAACATTGGATATATTATGAAGGCCTTAACTGGAATATTGTATCTTCAGATAAGACTGGACGACTTTAAGAAACTAAGGTTGACTTTATGGAGTCAATAGAGCCTCTTGGAAAAAAATTATCACCATGGTGTGTTGCATACTTGGTTCACTTACATAGTTTTCTTCCAGGTAAATAAAGATGTTACTTCCTGGCAGGCCTAGGAACCCCAGGATATTTTGGAGACCTATAAAAGGGATATTCACTCAAATCCCTAACTGTTTCAGAAACAGCCTGAGAGCAAGTCCTTGGCTTCGCTTTCCAGTTTTAAAAGGCTTTTAACTGTTTAGTCTGAGATTCCCCTAAAAGTTCCAGGAAAGCAAACTCAAAAAGAGCCTGGGTGGTCAGTCATTATTTTTGCTGCATTTATATAAAGAATCAGGCCAAGTTAATGAGACTAAACTTACTTTGCAAGCAAATCAGTCTTTGCTTATTTTTAGTAGGAATGGGAGTGAATGGAGAGAGAGAAATTATGTTTCAGAAGAAAACTATAGCACACCTCTTGTTGAATTTTAGCCCTGCTCATTGTTTTTGCAGTGTTCTGATTTGTCTACACACTGGACTGGATCCTGAATTCTCCAAGTTTCCAAAATCTGGCAACCACACTCCAGACTAATATTTCCAGTTTTCTCCAAACCTTCTGACTTGGAATCATTAAAATTAAAACTGCTCCTTTCCTGGAGCCCCAAAAGCTGAAGCTGGAGGACTTGATACAGACATCAGAGAGATCACCACAATAGCTCAGGTGTAGACAACCTTCATGACATTAAAGCTGAAAACCAGGAAGGTCTATCAGCTTGCCACTGCTCCCGCTCCACCTGAAGAGGCTTCAAGCACAGTTTTAGAAATCTTTTTGATTGGCTGCCCTCTGGGCTCAGAAACTGAATTTCCAACCATTAATCTTTTCTTCCATTAAAAAAAATCCCCTCATTAAATGCCTGACTGCTAGCACCATCCAGTCTGTTGGAACTATCAAGTCCCAACAGGTGACTCAGTGGGTCCATAGTGAACAAAAGGTGACCACATGAGAAAATGAAGTTTCAGCATTTAAAAGAAAGAAGAATGTCTCCTCTTTCCTTGAACAAGAGGAAGGACTGACAAAAACTCCTTGCTTGGCCAAACTGTAGCCACTCACCTGAAGCTTCTCCTACGTCTACCTGTGTACTTCCTTGTAAAATCCAGTTTGGGCCAAGCACCCTGCTAAGTCAGTTTATCAAGAACTCCCCCACCCTTGATATCTGATTCAGTATTTTCAATATATGACCAAGTTTCTCACTGTCCATCATCCCCAGGTGATATCTGATCACCATGGCCTGTTTTCAGCAAGAATCCTCTTAGATTTCTTTAGCCAGAATCCCTGCACCCTCACCCCTGATATCTCCTCTTAGTAATTTTCTATCCAGTGATCCCCACCCTGCTCCTTGGCTATAAATTACCACTTACCAGTGCTGTGCTCCGAGTTGGGCCCAATCTCTCTTTCCTGTTGCAAAATCCCTTTGCAGTGGTCCCTCTATTGTGATGTGCTTTACACAAGTATCATTGAGTAAGGTTTTCTGTGCTTTAACAAGTATCATTGAGTAAGGTTTTCTTTAACAGGGTGATGCCATCTTAGAGAAATGCATTCTCCATAATATTGAATCTGAGTGTCATCTGTAAGAGGTGGATTGTTTATAACACACTTTAAAGATAAGAAAATTAATACAGAGTAATTCATTTGGGTAGTGGCACCGTGAAACTTTGTAGTGAAAATCGTGGTAGGAACTAATGATTGGCTTTCAGGCATTATAGAAGAAAGAAGAATCGAGAGTGGGTTGAGCTTCAGATCCCTCTGGCCAAGAGGGTGGTGCTGCTGATGGAAACAATAAGCAGAAGAAGCAGAAAGAGAGGGCGGTAGCAGTGATTTTGCGCATTAATATGTTCATCCAGGTTTAGGCCATCAGAGGAGAGGAAGAACATTTCAAAATGGCAGACTGCACTGGAGACTCCGAGTCAGACAAGAGAAGCCAGGCTGAAGATGCCAGCCCAAGGGCTAGGGGTTTTACTGAGCGTAACAGAAGCAGCTGGGTATGAGTGAGGAAACAGAAGTAGAACAATGAGAGATGGCAGATAGAGACGGGGACTGAGATTTCAAGTTCTAAGAGAGAATGATCTTGGAGGAGGCCATCAAAGCATAATGTGGAGATAATGTGGAGATGGCTATGAAGAGTCTAGGACCCAAGGGGGCTTCCATAGACCTGAGTATCATTGTCCCATATGCTGAAGTCACCACACACACACCTAAGTGGAGGCTGCCTGGCACCTCCTGGGTTCCAGCCTCTGAGGTGAGTGTGTTTTCACAGGTTATTACAGTGCCTTATCTTCACAGCAATCCTGAAAGGTAGCTTTTGTCTGTATTTCACAGCTGAGGAACCTGGAAACTGAGACAGTAACTTGCCGTAAGTCAGTAGTAGCCCAGCAAGGAAGCCAATCAGCTCAGTCAGCCTCCAAAGCCTGTGATTTCACATGGGGCTTATCCAGATGCACCTGGTAGGTGTTGAGTTGGGGACAGCTGTGTGGGAGGCTAACTCAGCACATCAAATGTAGAGGCTCTGGCCACCCTCCCATTGCTTCCCACAGTCTCCTGCATGACCAGGAGGACTAGGACTGTGCCACAGCCTCCAGGGCTGCCTGGGACTGGCTGTTTCATCTCTGTGGCCAACAGATTTCTATCTGAATTTTTAGCAACAATCCTATTTTGAGAGCAAGCTTGAGCACCAGAGGGCTGTCTGGTTGGAAGTTTTTCTGCCAGGCATTATTTTTCTCGTAACATCATTCTAGCATTGCCTGTTTTCCCTTCTGAGTGGCTTCAATACCTTCATTTCCTTCAAATTCTCTTTTCATCCCGTCTCTTTGTTGTTGTTGATTTCTGTATCACTTGCTCCCTCTCATTCATATTCCCATCTTTCCCACTCCTTCTCTTTCATCTTCTCTCTGCCTCTTCTGTTCTTATTCGGGCAGCTTAAAATACAACACTTTTTAAGAATCTCTATCCATTTGTAAATAAACACAAGGTAATCACTTATGTTTTATTCCCTCCCAAATTTTGGAGGGTTGAGCACAAGGAATTTGCGTTCAGGGAGATGAGAACTCAGGCTCAGGCTTATACTAGAGAAGCTTATGTAAAAAGCACTCAGTAACATGGTAAAGACACAAGTTCTAACTAGAAGTATCTTAACACCCCAGAGATTAACTTGCTGAAATAGTTAAAAAGTTTGTTTATAATGATAAGGAACAGCTTAGCTTTCAATATGTTGTCAACAGCTCTCCTACTTGAACTTTTCAAGGTTTTGAGCTGTCTTTTTGCGTGCATGGAAGTGCTAACGTGAAGACACAATTATCTCTCAATCTAAATGTGGCACGTGGATGAGAAGGTTCACAGTGTCTTCCAACTATCAGGGATGTCCCAGTATTAACCAGACTGAACTTTGAGACTCTAGGAGACTTCTAGAAAAATGAAACTCCAAAGGCCAGATTCAGCAGAATTAGTAAAATGGAGCTTTTCTTCTCTCTCTCTATTTTTTAATCTTTTTGAGACAGGGTTTAACTCTGTTACCCAGTCTATAGTACAGGGGTTCTATCACAGCTTACTGTAGGTTTCACCTCTCTGGGCCCAGGTAATCCTCCCATCTCAGCCACCACACCCAGCCAATTTTTGTATTTTTTGTAGATAAGGGGTTTTGCCATGTTGCCCAGTCTGAGAAATGGAGCTTTTTGTATAAAGAACAGCGTGAGGTCAAGGGAAAACATTGTGACTGCTTTGCAGAGGTTAGCTTTCTACTACTGGTATGAGCCTGTTGGGGATTAAATTGTGTTCTTCCAAAAGTTATGTTGAAGTCCCCCCTCCCAATACATGTGAATGTAACCTTATTTGGAAATAGAGAGTGTTTGCAGATATAATCAAGTTAGGATGAGGTTATACTGGATTAGAAAGGCAATTAATCCAATGACCGCTGTCTTTATAACATTAGGGAGATCTGGACACATACACCCAGAGGCAAGTGCTATGTAAAAACAGAGATGCACTGAGAGCACGCCACGTGATGGAGGAGGTAACAATTGAAGTCACGCGCCCCAAGCCAAAAAAGTTCCGCGATTGCCAACAACCACCAGAAGCTATAGGGAGAAGCCAAGAAAGATGCTGAGCAGTCTCAGGAGTGCTGCCCTGAGGAACACCCTGACCCTGGACTTCCAGCCTCCAGAACTGTGCGCCAATACGTTTCTATTGTTTTGAGATTGCTTTGCTGAGTTTTTTTTTTTTTGAGATGGAGTCTCACTCTGTCACCCAAGTTGGAGTGCAGTGGCATGATCTCAGATCGCTACAACCTCCGTCTCCCAGGTTCAAGCGATTCTTCTGCCTCAGCCTTCCAAGTAGCTGGGATTACAGGAGCGCGCCACCACACCAGGCTAATTTTTTGTATTTTTAGTAGAGACGGGGTTTCACCATGTTGGCCAGGCTGGACTTGAACTCCTGACCTCATTTGCTCCGCCCTCCTCGGCCTCCCAAAGTGCAGGGATTACGGGCATGAGCCACTGCGCCTGGCCTTTGCTGTGATTTTTTTACAGAATTCCTGGGAAACTGACACAGAGCCAGCTGCAGATGTGTGGTTAGGCAGAAACGCAATGGGCAGTGGCTTGGATTTCCCTAGCATGGGAGGCACTGCAGAGTTCCTTATGTGCTTGATGGTCAGAGACAAAGCGTGGGCCAGCAGCACGCTCCTTCTTTGGACAAGGTCTTAGGGCAAAAACATTATAGTCAGGCAGTGTAATTTCACATCACAGCCTCACTACTTCCCAGCCGTGTGACTTGGCCTCAGTTATTTACACTTGGCTCAATTTCTCAATTCCAGTTTCATTGAAGCACCTATGTGATCACATCCGTGTGATGATTACAGGTAAATATCATTGTGGGTAAAGTATAAGAAGGAGGCCTGACATTTACTAATTACAAGATAAATCTCCTCCCTACACTGTGCTTCTTGAGGTTTGGGATGCTGAATGGATTCCCTTCTGGTGATAGTGTTGCATGTCAATGTGGCGAGGATAGAGTTCAGTCACTCAACAAAACAGTCATCTAGGTGTTGCTCTGAAGCTATTTTGTAGATATGATTTAACATTTACAACCAGTTTGCTTTAAATGAAGAAGATCATCTTTGATATTCTGGGTCGGCTTGGTCCACTTCACTTGAAGGCCTTAAAAGAAGAAAGAGGGGAGGTTCTTCTAAGGAAGAAATTCCTCCTGGAACTCCAGTGTCTGCTCCTGCTCAACAGACTCCAGCCTGCCCTAAGGATTTTGGGTTTGCCTAGGCAACTCCCCACGTTGCCTAAGCCAGTTCCTACTGGCTTTTTTTGGTCATGTCATTCTGCTGGGTGACAGTAGGAAGTAGGATGACAGTAGCTTGATGCTGCTGTAACAAATGCCTAAAAATGGGGAAGTAGCTTTGGCATTGGGCAATGAGCAGAGGCTGGGTAAATGTTTAGCCACATGCTAGACAAAGCCCAGATTGCCTTGAGCAGACTGTTGGTAGAATTTGGAAGCTACAGGTGCTACTAGTGAGGGCACAGATGATTTTTGCTATAGAATGGCAGAAGGCTGAGCTCAATCACATCCTTCTGTGTGTGGAAAGTAGAACTTGTAAACAATGAACTCAGATGTTTAACAGAGGAAATTTCAAAGCAAAGTGTGGAAGGTATGGCCTGGTTTCTCTTTGCTGCTTACAGATGAATGGAGGGAAGAACTGTTAAGCAAAGAGAAGCCAGAGCTTGATCAAGAACTGCCTGTCAGGCTTGTAGAATCCTGCCGGAACCTCAGGAAATGGATGCACTTCTATAAAAGGCCTCCTTCAATTTTTCTGCCATCTATCTCTCCTCTTCCTACCCCATTCCATTTTTCAGAGCATATTGTTTTATTTTCTCACGTATCCTGTCACAGAATATTACTGATTTATTTACCTGTCTCCCCCTAGTTAGTGTCTGTTTGAAGGCAATGGCAACATCTCCATCACTGAGTCTTAGAGCTTAGTGGTGTCAGGTACAAAGCAAACAATAGATATTTGTGGAATGAGTGAATGAATGCATGAACCAACTTTGGGACAAGTGCTGAATGATCAGGATTTTGAAGACATTCTAGAAAATCTAGAAAATCAGAAAGACCAGAAAGGCATTTCCTTGACTGGTATCCAAGTGTTTACCTCAAATGGGCTGAGCTGAAGCCAGGGTCATGGGCCAGAATGAACTAGCATCTGACCTGGAATCTGCAGCCTTACACTGCTTGTGGCTTCCTGTTCTTCCTGACCTTGAACTTCCCTCTGTCCCATACATACCATGAGACTCCTTGGAACTCTCCACCACTTCTCCAGCCTCACCTGTCTATGATCCACCCCATCTACCCTGGCCGTACCGGACAACTCTGAGTTCCCCAGAGAACCCTGTCGCCACTCAGGCCCTTACCTGGCTGTTTCCTTTCCTAGGGATCCACCCTGTCTCCATCCCTGGGAAGGTCTACTCCTCCTTCAAGGCCCAGCTCATGCAGTAGCCCCTGTGGGAAGCCTTTCTCAGTCTCCTCCTCACCCCATGTTTGGCTGTTGGGAAACCACTCTGCTTTGTACTTTCTCATGCTGGATTACAAATGTGTCTATCACTCCCCGGAATTGAGTATCAGCTCTGGAGGGCAGGAATGATGTGATGTTCATATTTGTATGAAGGCCAACATGAGGTCAGAACACTGTGTGATTCATATTCATATTTATCATAGATTTACACATATATGATAATTTTCTGAAAGAGGCCAGTAGAAAGTCCTAAGGAATGGGTAATAAGGAATGAATCATTTTTAAAATTAACTCAAAGTCACCCCTGGAGATAATGAGGTATCCTCATGAGGTCAGGCAATCTTAGCCTATGCAAGTAGGGGAACCCGATGCCTGGCACATTGACCGTGTTAAATAACCGTTGTTATTTCAGTGAAGAGTAAAGACCATAACAAACTGATGTTTGTTAAGCACGTACGCTATGCCAGACGCTGTTCTAAGCACATCCCATGTGTGAACTTATTTAATCCTTACATCTTATTTAATCCACACATGAGGTGAAGCTATAAATTTGTCCTCGTAGGTTCACACCACTGTGAATTCAGAATATTCTGTGAACTCTTCAGCCCAGGCCCTCAGTCTGATCTGTGCAGCCTGCAAGGGCATAGGGGAGGCCCACTTCAAATATCAGCTCTTTTTTGAGCATATTCTCCAGTTCTCTTGTTCTCACATCCTTTAACTCTCACAGAGCAGGGTGTGTGCGTTTATCATCCCCCTTACTTGACTGTCCTTTCCCTTTAGAACAGAGCCTTTGCCCTATCCTCAAGAAAAGACTGCAAGCTCCAGAGGGCAGGGGTGTTTCTGCCTAATGTTCTCCAGAGCCCATATCAATACCTTGCACAGAGGACACATGAAATACATTAAATCACAATGACTCTGTTGCATGTTCCTGGTTTTCAGGAATTTGGGAGCTTGTGTCACATAAACAAAAGTCAGTGGATTTCCAGGCACCAGAGCTTTCCTCTCATAACACTTACCACCAGGGCATGATAAAAACTGTGCTCATTCTGGGCCTGCCTACCCATCCATCTACCCATCCATTTACCCACCTTCCAGCCTATTGACACACTTGCTATATATAACTCCACCCTACACCCTAGCAAGCGTACGTAAGTGCAACCATAGCCCATAGAAAATGTAATCTTAATATACAATCATACAAATTAAGTTATGGATTTCTAGTAGACGTGTTATTTTTGTAGATATTTGAAAAAACATTCCATTGTACTTACAGCTTTTAAAAATTTTGTGTTGTCAGTAATTTGTTGTAGTTGTCTTAAATATTTTCCTGGGTCCTTAAAAGCTCTATGCACTTAGTACTTCTCTTTATGGTATAAAGAATTAAATTAGTGAAAACTCATATGTCTGTCCTTTCACCTGGGTTATAAGCTTTGTGGGGCAGAAACGTCTGTGTCTATGTCACTCCTAGAGCCCCCACGCTGAGCAGGGTACCTGAAACATAGGAGGTGAACGATGAGTATTTCTAGGTGGAAGAAAAGAAAGGAAGAAAAAAAGGAAGGAAGGAAGGAAAAAAGGAAGGATGGAAGAAAGGAAGAAGAGAAGGGAAGAAAGAAGGAGGAGGGAAGGAAGGAATCTCTGTATCTTTAGAATTTATTTGAACGAGATGGGATTGAGTGATCAAAGAATGACATGGAAGAGGAGGTTCTCAATTTTTTTCTATAGCATGGCTTGGAATTTTTTAAGGGTAAGAATTATTAGTAAAAGTTTTATTTCTGTTACAAATACTTGCATTCCAGGTACAATTGCTACTAACCTTCCCAAAACTTTTTTATACTCATGGATTCTACAGATTAGAAGTTGGGCGAGGCACAGTGTGGATGGTGGATGGCTCACCTCTGCTCCGTGACATCTGCAGCCCCAGATGGGAATAATAAAATGTTGGGAAGACATCTTTCCTCTTCTACCCCACTCTCCAACCAGAATCATCAGGAGGCATCTTTATTTGTATCTCATGATTAATGGCAGCTGGGGCCTCAGCTGGGCTATCAGCTGGAACATCCCCCCACACGCAGTGTTCTCTTCTCATGGGCCAGTTTGAGCTTCCTCCCAGCATGATGGGCTCCAAGTGAATAGGGCTAAAGTGTTAGCATTTTTATGACACAGTGCTATGGACTGAACATCTCTCCCAAAATTTCATGTGTTGGAAACTTAATCTCCAAATCTCTAAATTTATATGTTGATGGTGTTTGGAAGTGGGGTTTTAAAGAGGCAATTAGAAATAGATAAGGTCATCAGGGCCCCCATGATGGAACTGGTGGCTTTATAAGAAAAGGAAGAAAGACCTTAGATAGCACATTTGCTTTTTTAGTGATCTGATGCCTCCTGCCATGTCATGACAAAGCAGAAAGGTTCTCACCAGATGCAGCCACCTGATCTTGGACTTCTCAGCCTCCAGAACTGTGAGTAAAATAACCTCTATTTTTTATAAATTACCCAGTCTCAGGTGTTCTATGTGGCCACAGAAAACGGATTAAGACATTCAGCCTTGAAAGACACATGGCATCACTTCCACTATATGCTACTGACCAAGCCAGTTGCAAAGGTTGCTCAAGTCTAAGGGGAGGGGACATGTGAAACAGGTCATATTGTTGAGGCATCCTTGGAAAGTGTAATCTGCCATTACTGGTTCACCCTGTAAAATGTGTTTCTTACTGTACTTTGTGGTCAAAAAAGTTTGAAAAATCTCTGCTTCTTCTTGTGTATGTTGTGAATAACTATAATTATTGCATCATGCTGTTTTGATGAACATTTGTTTCTAATTTTTCTTAATTGCAAAATCAATGCTGCATTGAGCCTCCCTGTGTTTCTGTATGCACATGGAGCAGTTTCCTGGATGTCCATGCTTAAAACTCCAAACCCTTTCCCTAGGGCTTGCTGAGGGGAAGATGGCCTGTGTGGTTGAAAGTTTTTTTCTAATATTAAATATGTGTTACTGTATAAGAAATTCATTGTCAATATAATTGATTTCTATTTTGCACTAAAATGATACTGTAATTTCTTTACTAGAAATTATTTGTAAATATAGCTTGATTGTTTTCCCATTTGGGGATTATAAGTGATTCTGTTGCCACACTATATTTTTTGCTAGCCTGATTGCTACCTTAGGAGTTTCATGGAAAGAGAATAAATGGTTCAAAGGGGACCAAAAACACTTTAAAGATTCCTGGTACCTATTGCCAATCAATAGGATGCTATTTCAGCTAGACTGTGGAGATGAAACAAAACGTTTTGAAACCACATTAGTTCGGCCGGGCGCGGTGGCTCACGCTTGTAATCCCAGCACTTTGGGAGGCCGAGGCGGGCGGATCACGAGGTCAGGAGATCGAGACCACGGTGAAACACCGTCTCTACTAAAAAAATACAAAAAATTAGCCGGGCGTGGTGGCGGGCGCCTGTAGTCCCAGCTACTCGGAGAGGCTGAGGCAGGAGAATGGCGTGAACCCGGGAGGCTGAGCTTGCAGTGAGCCGAGATCGGGCCACTGCACTCCAGCCTGGGTGACAGAGCGAGACTCCGTCTCAAAAAAAAAAAAAAAAAAAAAAGAAGCCACATTAGTGTGGTTGTACTAAGTCCTCTTGCATATAATTAGAGAAAATTTAAAGTAGCACAAGGTAAGCAATTATCAGAAGAATAACTCCCAGTTAGTTCATAACTTAGTTTCTGAACCACTCGTTGGCACACCAGTGGGTGCATACAACCCTGTATACAGTGCTTGCAGGGAGGCAGGAGGGTCTGTGGAATCACCCATCCTAACACATACATCTAAGGAGTTAGCAACAGTTCATTGGCCATGGATGTCCTGTGGGACATACTGTGGGGAAGCCCATCCTGCAGGGGTGCCCGTAGCTAGTGCCAGTCATGGTTTATGACAGCAGAGTAACTCATATAATATACCTGGCTTTGAGGTAGCACATTCCTCCTCGGTAAAATCTTGCAAAGTTTGACTCTTTCTTGCTTACAGCATCTGTTCAATTCAGTTCAGCATTCAGTATGTGCCAGCCCCTGTGCTAGAAATACAGATATAGACTCTTTTCTGGGTTCATTGCTGCAGAAGCTGGTCTATAAGACAGAGAAAGGTTGGTGAGCAAATGCTTAGAACACAATAGGATAGTAATGATAAAGAGACATACAAACTAATGCTGAATGGTTTCATCACCCTGTGAATAAGAAGTTATAATAGAATAAGCCTCTTATGGTAAGTATAATGGTGGTGGAGGGATAGGATTTTCCCAGAGGAGCCAATGTTTAAACTGAATCGTGAAAGATAAAGTATTTACTGGTCAGACAAAAGAATGAAGATGATTTCAGGCAGAGACAATTTGCCAACAAACATACTTTGTAAATTAATTGGGAAATGACCTGGCACTTAGAGGTGAGACAGAAAAGAATTCACCCTAGTAGAACCCCCACCTGTTTTCCCTAAGGAACCCCCACCTGTTCCTTAGAGAAAAAGGAGCAGAAAGGCAGACCAGAACTCCAGGGCTGGGACCTTCCATCTGTGTAGAAATAGGAGTAAGTCCCCACAGAGTAAACTGTCTAGAGTTCTCACTCCAGAGTGTGGAATCATGATTTCTCAGCATAAAATTGACTTCTTTCTCTGAAGTTCTGCCTCCAAGAGCACTTTTGTTAGATCTCTTGACTGATTCTACCATGTTTTGGCTATTGCTGGCAGGACTCTGACACTATGTACTTGGGGGAAAACAGGCCCATAGGCAGTGTCCTTAGAGAATTCAGGCCTAAAACTGCTTATTAAACATGAGATCCTGACCTTCTCTAACACACATCTTGGAACAGTTTTTCCTGATTTCCAGAGAGTAACCCAAAGCCCTTTCTCTTTCCCAAAGCCTTATGTAAGCCAGCTTCAGCAGGCTTAGGTGGTCAGTGGGCGAGGCTAGACTACAGCATGCTGGGGTGCCATCTCTCTGGCTCCATGAGCCGTAGGACAGCTAGGGGATTGTCCTTCTCCACTGAATAAATGACATTTGGGACCCATTATTTTCCATAATTATTGTAATATAACTTAATAAAACTAAATGCTTTATTTGTGTTGCTGCTTGACAGCAAGTTTCCTTAACAACACAACACCATTGTATCCCTACGGAAGCAGCTGCACGAGGCAACAGAGCGATGACACATACTTGGAATTTTCTCGCTCTTGCAGTCGTGTTTCCCAATGACTCTCCTGTGAAAGGAATAAAAGTGCTCTGCTGTAACAGGCCGGCAGTCACCCCATCTGCTCTCTGTACTCCCCAGCAAATACTAGAATGGCCGATTGTATTAAAAACTAGGAGCAACTCTACTGAAGACCTTCTAGGTGGCACCTATTGTGCGAAGCAATTTCTCTTTGATATTTCAGATCCTTTGTTCAACTCTGAGCAGTGGGCTTCATCTTGAAAAGGAGAGATGAGAAACCAAGTCAGAAACTGTAAGAAAAATTGCACAAGATGACATTGTTAGGAAGAGGTGGCTGGATTTGGCTCACCCCAAAGTCTGAAGTCTCAGGACTTGATACCTGCAGGAGTGAAGAAGCCAACTCAGGCCAGGGCTGAGAGTAGGCGGAGAATATGGAGTATATCTCTGTATTTGCCTCTTCCCTACTCTCCTCCCCTGGGTGCTGAAAGAATCTCACCATAACATTCCCTGATTTCTTCAGGGGATCTAGAGTGTTATCAGTGGGCTCTTTACTTAATTTTTACTTTCATGTCTAGATCTCTGTTCATGCTCTTCTTATACTTTACAACAAATCTCTCCTTTTTTGTCTTGAACTCTTATCTCCAGAATAGTGATGACACTGGTTCTAGGACTTTCCCCTGCTCTGTGCTTCTGGTAAGCATCCCAGGAGAGATTAACTCTGGCCGCTGGGACTCTGTATGATGTTGAACTGTCTACCAGGGTGAATTCTTTTCTGTCTCACCTCTAAGAATCAATTCAGATGATGACAGGTAAGATAATTCCACTATTACCAACACAGGTGGAAGGGCTGCCACCCCACTGCTTAAACATGGTGGTCAACCCGTGGGACTAAGGAGGGCTTTGCAAGTGACAAAGGCATTCCATTCATGGAAGCAGATCCATTCTCCTCATATCCACCTAAATGTAGGCAAAGAAAACAAAGTTCCTTGCCCCAAAATGCTTGCACATCCCAATGGCTTGATCCATGTGTGTGATTCTGATGTTAGAAAATATTAAGCAAAAAATATTTAAATGTTTTATTAACAATCCATTCTTATCACTATGAAAGTCACCCTTAATTGAGCATTGTTCTGGAACGACTGTGTTTTTCCCAGCATTGCTTTTAAGCTGAAAAAGCCCTGCAAGTTTGTCTATTATATAGAGGGCAGTGTGAACTATTACAATTACCCTTGAACACCTTTGACTTCCTGCCTGCCTGCCTGCCTGCCTACCTGCCTCCCTTTCTTACTAATTAAGGCTTTATAGCCAGAGCAGTTTCTGAAGTTACAGTTAGCAAGAAACTTTTCATTCAATATAAAAGAAAGGTATGAACTACTACTACTAATATAACATGGCAGGAACTGTCAGAGCTCTTAGAAGCTGTGGAAAGTCAAAGAAGCACCATCCATCCCTTCCTGAATAGATGTGGTTCAGGGAACGTGACTTTAAAGGAGGTAGCATGTGATGGGCACCAGGATGAGCAGAAAGCCCTGAATGCCATTCCAGTTTATCTCCTACAAAGCAGAGGGATCTTTACATATTTGAAATATTCAAAAGACTTGGCCTTTCCAGTATCAAGAATGACACAGATTGTGTAATGTTCCTACAAATATCCTAGACATTAAAAAGTGAGCAGAATTATGAGTGCATTTGATAACCTAGATTAAATAGCAAAATTCCTTGAAAAACACAAGTAATCATACATGACAAAGAATAGAAAAATTCTAAGAGCTCCATATTTCCTAAAGAAACTGAATTTATAATTAAAATCTTCCATAACAAACAAAACAAAACAAAATCTCTAGACCCAGATGGTTTCACTGGTAAACTTCATCAAATATTTAAAGAATGTTTTTTAAAAAATCTAACAAAGTCACTCAAACTAAATGAAGTCACAACTACTCGCTTTATTTTATAAGACTACCATAACCCTGATACCCAAACCTGGAAAATTACAATAAAGTAATATTGTATAAATACAGATGCAAAAAATTTTATTAAATTTAGTAATTCAAATCCAGAAATATACAAGAAATATAATTCACCATAGTAACAGAATAAAAAATAAAAACCATATAATCATCTCAGTAGGTATTGAAGAAAATCTTTGACAAAAGTTAACTTCCTTTTGTGTAAGAACTTTCACTAAACGATGAATAGAAGAAAACCATTGCAGTTTGTTAAGGGATGTCTATAAAAAATAACAATGAGCTACTGACTGCTTTTTCTGTAACACTGAGAATAAGACAAGATTATCCACTCTTTCTATTTCTATCCTCCATAGTACTGGAAATCCAAATTAGGGTAATAGGCAGAAAAGAGAAACAAAAGACATGAAGACTTGGATAAGTGAATGTAAACCTGGCATTTTTTGTGGATGACATGTTTACTTATAAAGAAAATTCGAAAATTCTAATAGATCCCACAAAACTGCTAAGTACTAAGCGAACTTAACTATATGTAGAATACAAGTCAATATAAAAAAATTTATTGATTTCTATATACTAGCAATAAATATTTGAAAAATTAGTTTTAAAGAGTCCATTTTAATTTCATCAAAAATGCAAAATACTTAGGAATATATTTAACTAAATATGGGTAAGATTTTGACTTTGAAAATCTCAATACATTGCTAAGAGAAGTAAATAAATAGGACATATGCAGTGTTCATGAATTGAAGGACTCAATGGTGTTATGACGTCACTTCTCTCCAACTTGTCCTGTAGATTAACTGAACTCCCAAAGTCCCATCAGACATTTTTGTAGACATTGAGAAGTTGATTCTGAAGTTTATATGAAAATGCAAATAATCTATTAGGTTGATGCAAAAGTAATTGCAGTTTTTGCTATTAAAAGTAATAGACTAGCTAAAACAATCTTGAAAAAAAAAGCAAAGTTGAAGGACTTGCACTACTGATTTCAAGATCACCTATACAACTAAAGTAATGAAGACATTATGGTTTTGGAATAAGGATGTTGAAAACAAGGATTGGCAAAATACAGCTGTGGGCAAAATAAAGCCGTTACTTGCTATCATACTGCCTGATATTCTACAGAGATAAGAATATTTTTTATATTTTTAAAAGTTTGACAAAACCAAAAGAATAATCGTATTTTATGGCACTCAAAAATTATGTGAAAGTTAAATTTGTGTCCACGAAGAAAGTTTTACTGGAACACAGCCGTGCTCATTTGTTTATCTGTTTTCTGTGACTGCTTTCCCACTATAAGAACATAGTTAAATATTTGTATCACAGATCATTATGGCCGGTAAGACCTAACATGATTACTCACACTGGCCCTTTACAGAAAAAAAAAATTCAATCCTTGGACAAACAGATCAAAAGAGCAGAATGGCTCACGCTTGTAATCCCAGCACTTTGGGAGGCCGAGGCGGGCAGATCACGAGGTCAGGAGATCGAGACCACGGTGAAACCCCGTCTCTACTAAAAATACAAAAAAAAATTAGCCGGGCGTGCTGGCGGGCGCCTGTAGTCCCAGCTACTCGGAGAGGCTGAGGCAGGAGAATGGCGTGAACCCGGGAGGCGGAGCTTGCAGTGAGCCGAGGTCGCGCCACTGCACTCCAGCCTGGGCGACAGAGCGAGACTCCGTCTCAAAAAAAAAAAAAAAAAAAAAAAAAAAGAGCAGAATACAGAGGCCCGAAGTAGGCCCATATATGTAGGATAAATAAACTTTCAATAAAAGAGCCCAGAAAAGTGTTCTCAACAAATAGATCTGTAACTGGGTAAGTACATGGGAAAATCTGAACCTAGATACTACTTCACATCCTAATAGAGTTAATTCGTGATAGAGCATAGATTTAACTTAAAAGCTACTAGAAGAAAACATAGAAGAATATATTTGTAACCTTGAGGTAAATAGGGACTCGTTTTTGAGAAGACACAAAAAGCAACCATAAGAGAACAAGATTGATAAATTGGATTTGTCATAACGAAACCTAAAACCCAAGACAGGATGCCATTAAGAAAATTAAAAAGCAAGCCATAGAGTGGGAAAAAACATTCACAATACAGTATCTGACAAAAGACTTCGATCTAAAATATATAAAGAACTCCTGGGAGTCAACAGTGAAATGAAACTAACCCAATTTAAAAAGTGGATACGAGGCTTCTTTCTATAGCCACATCACAAAAGAAAATGTACGATTAACCAATAAACATAAGAAAATGTGCTTGTGTTAGTAATCAACCAGAAAATGCAAATTAAAATCACAATGGAATACTATTAAACATTCAATAGAAAGATTAACCTTAAAAACCCTGACAGCACTAAATGTCACTTTAGTGCTGTTTCTGAGGATGTTTCTCAGGCTGTTTCTGAGGATACGGAATAATGTTTCTGAGGATATGGAATAACTTGAACTTACATACCTTGGTGTTAGGAATGTAAAATGACACAGCATACTTGGAAAGTTGTTCCATTTTCTCATAAAGTTACACATAAACCTCTCTTAGGACCTCAGATTTTCACTCCTAGGTATTTACTCAAGATGCATACAAACATGTTTTTACAAAAAGACTGAATAAGACTATTCATAATAACTTTATTCACAACAGCCAAGAGCTGTCACAGAGTTTTTTGACAATCCAAATATTTGTCAAAATGACAATGATTACAAAAATTCAATATAAAAATTGAAATGTATTTTCCAAAAAAGATGATGATTCATTGCTATATACAACAAGATGGATAAATTTCAAAAATAATTTTGTTGGTAAAAAGCTAGGCAATAGAGTGTATGTATTGCATGATTTCATTTAGATCGGGGTGTCCAGTCTTTTGGCTTTCTTGGGCCAGATTGGAAGAAGAATTGTCTTGGGCCACACATAAAATACTCTAATACTAACAATAGCTGATGAGCTAAAAAAAAAAAAAAATTAAAAAATCTCATCATGTTTTAAGAAAGTTTATGAATTTGTGTTGGGGCACATTTAAAGCCATCCTGGGCCACATGAGGCCTACGGGCCACTGGTTGGACAAGCTTGATTCACATAAAGTTATAGAACAGATAAAATTAGTCTATGGTGATAGAAATGAGAACAGTTATTACTTAGTGTAATGGAGATTGACAGAATGAGGGTGTGAGGCAATCTTGGCTTCAGACTTGTTTATGCTGTGGCTTTAAAGTGACAAATAAAAACTTAAATTTTATATGCTGAAATTATATTTTGTTCACATATGTGTATTTATTTGAAGTGGATGAGATATTTAGTTATAGTCTTCAAAGATCTGTCAATCTTCTGAAATAAGGCTACTCTCAAATTTGTTGTGCAAATTGGTACAGTAAATATCAAAGTGGTAAACTCTTGTTACAGACAGAATTGTGTCCACCCCTCCTGCCCAGTTCATATGATGAAGTTGTAATTTTCAATGTGATTGTATTTGGAGATATAACCTAAGGAAGTAAGTAAGGTGAAGTGAGGTCATAGGGTGGGGTACTAATCTGATAGGTCGATGTCTCTCTAAGAAGAGGAGGGGACACCAAGGAGGTGTCTCTCCATGCACATCCACAGAGTCATGGCCATAAGAGGACACAGTGAAAAGGTGCCTTACCAGACGTCCATGCTTCTGGCACCCTGATTTTGGACTTTCAGCCACCACAACTGTGAGAAAATAAATTTGTGTCGTTTAAGAAACCCAGTTTGTGGTATTTTGTTACGGTATCCTGAGCTGACTAATATAAATCTTCTGAGAGTTGTTAAGGAAGGTATGATGCTCTAGAATAGAGTTGGGCAGTCTTTTTCTGTAAAGGGCTAGACAGTAAATATTTTAGGCTTTACAGACCATATAGTTTGTTGCAAATATGCAGCTCTTCTGTAGAGGGAAGAGTCATGGGCAATATGTAAACAAATAGGAGTGTCTGTGTTCCAATAAAACTTTATTCATAAAAGGTAGGTGTCACTCTTCAAAGAGGACTATGAAAAAGAAAAAGTTGGTGCCTGCACCCACAGACATTCCCCACAACCCACTCTGACTCCACTGAGCACAGAGGACCAGCAGGTCCCTGGGAGTTGTGGGTCTCCTGGTCACCTATTGGCTTGGGCAACCCCTAAGGGAGTGGAGAGTGCAGCCCGCCAGGGCCTGCCCTGGGGCTAAGGAAATGTGGGTGCAGTGCCAGTGATTAGAGGGGCCTCCTCCAAGGCTTGTGAATGAACTTGGTAAGGGGAGTTCATCTCTCACCGCCTCCTCCATTTCCTGCTCCTCAGAGCACTGCTGAGAATGCACTGAAATAAGAGCCTAGTGCCATCTAGTGTGTCACAGCCTGAATTACACCACCAAACAAAAATAAATTCCTCCAGCACGCATTGCTGGTGAAACCCAATGCAGGAAACTAGCCTCAACTAACGAACCCGTACAGAGCCTTGGTCCTCTGAAAGCACCCAGAAATGAAGCCAAGTGACTATACGTAACATACAACACTGTCTATAAAAACAAAAGACCCTTCCAAATGACAGCAACTTCAAAAAAAGAAACACCAACCCTCTCAGTTGAGGAGAAACCAGTGCAGGAACCCTTGCAATTCAGTAAGTCAGAGTGTCTCCTTACTTCCAAAAGATCCAACTAGCTCCCCAGCAATGGACCCTAACCAGACTTAGATGTCCAAAATGACAGACGTAGAATTCAGAATCTGGATGACAAGGAAGCTCAATGAGATTCAAGAGAAAGTTAAAACCCAATCCAAAGACCCAAGTAAAGTAATCCAAGAGTTGAAAGATGACATAGCCATTTTAAGAAAGAACCAAACTGAACTTCTGGAATTGAAAAAATCACTACAGAAATTTCAAAATAAAATTGGAAGTCTTAACAACATAATAGAGCAAACCGAAGAAAGAATTTCAGAGCTCAAAGTCCAGTCTTTCAAGTCAACCCAGATAAAAAAAATAAAATAAACAGAACTGCTGAGAAATATGAGATTATTTAAAGAGACCAAACCTATGACCCACTGGCATTTCTGAGAGAGAAGAAAAGATAGTAAGCAACTTGAAAAACATATTTGAGGCTATAGGCCATGAAAAATTCCCCAGTCTTGGTAGAGAGATCAACATGCAAACTTAAGAAATGCAGAGAACCCCTGCAAGATACAAGACAACCATCCCTAAGACACACAGTTATCAGACTTTCCAAGGTCAATGCCAATAATGGTATTTCCTAGTTTCTCTTCTAGCATTTTTATAATTTTAGGTCTTCTATTTAAATATTTATTTAATCTTGAGTTGACTTTTGTATATGGTGAAAGATAGGGATCCAGTTTCAATCTTCTGCAATAACTACTAGCCAGTTATCCTAACACCATTTACTGAATTGGGAGTCTTTTCCCCATTGCCTGTTATTGTCGACTTTGTCAAAGATCAAGTGGTTGCAGGTGTGCAGTTTTATTTCTAGGTTCTCTGTCCTGTTTTGTTGGTCTATGTTTGTTTTTCATTTGTTTTGTTTTGTTTTACCAGCATCATACTCTTGGTTACCATAGCCTTGTAGTATAGTCTTAAGTCAGGTAGTGAGGCGCCTCTGGCTTTTCTCTTTTTGCTTAGGATTGTTTTGGCAACTTGGGCTTTTTTGTTGTTGTTGCATAGGAATTTTAGGATAGTTTTTTTCTAATTCTATGAAAAATGACATTGGTAATTTGGTAACATTGAATCTGTAACTTGCTTTGGGCAGTATGGCCATATTAACAATATTGATTCTTCATATCCATTAACATGAAATATTTTTCCATTTATTTGTGTCATCTCTGATTTATTTCAGCAGTGTATTTTAATTCTCATTGTAGCTACCTTTCTGATTTCTTTCAGCAGTGTATTTTAATTCTCATTGTAGCTATCTTGTTTAGCTGTATTCCTAGGTATTTTATTCTTGGCTATTCTTTGGCTATTGTAAATGGGATTGCATTCTTGATTTGGCTCTCAGCTTGGATATTATTAGTGTATAGAAATATTATTAATTTTTCTGCATTGATTTTGTATCCTGAAACTTTACTGAAGTGTTTTATCAGTTTTAGGAGCCTTTTGGCAGAGCCCGTGGGGTTTTCTAGGTATAGAACCATCATTTGTGAAGAATGATAATTTTGCCTCCTCTCTTCCTATTTGGATGCCTTTTATTTCTTCCTCTTGCCTGATTGTTCTGGCTAGGACATCCAGTACTAGTTGAATAGGAATGATGAGAGTGGGAATCCTTGTCTTGCTCCAGTTGTCAAGGGGAATGCTTCCAGCTTTTGCTGATTCAGTAGAAGTTGCCTGTGGGTTTGTCATATATGGCTCTTATTATTTTAAGGTATGTTCCCTCAATGTCTAATTTTTTGAGAGTTTTTTTTTTATCATGAAAGGATGTTGAATTTTATTGAAATCCTTTTCTACCTCTCTTAAGATTATGATTTTTTAAAAAAATTCTGTTTATGTGGTGAATCATATTTATTGATTTGCATATGTTGAACCAATCTTGAATCCCAGTAATGAAGCCCACTTCATTGTTATGAATTAACTTTTAGATGTGCTGCTAGCTTCAGATTGCTAGTATTTTGTTGAGGATTTTTGTGTCTACATTCATCAGGGATATTGGCCTGAAGTTTTTTTTGTTATTGTTGTATCTCTGCTCGGTTTTTGTGTCAGAATGATACTGGCTTTGTAGAATAAGTTAGGGAGAAGTCCCTTCTCCCCAGTGTTTTTGGAATAATTTCAGTAGGACTGGTACTAACTTTTCTTTGTATATCTGTTAAAATTTGGCTGTGAATCCATGTAGTCCTGGGCTTTCTTTTAGTTGGTAGCCTTTTTATTACTGATTCAATTTTGAAACCTGTTACTGGTATGTTCAGGATTTCAGTTTCTTCCTGGTTCAATCTTAGTAAGCTGTGTGTTTCCAGGAATTTATCCATTTCTTCTAGTTTTTCTGGTTTGTGTGCATAGAAGTGTTCATAAAAGTCTCTGAAGGTTTTTTTTGTATTTCTGTGAGGTTGGTTCTAATGTCACTTTTGTAATTTCTGATTGCATTTGCTTTGATTTTATCTATTTTTTCTTCATTAATCTAGCTAGTGGTCTGTTACTCAATGTTTATTCATTCAAAAAACAAACTTTGGTTTCATGGATGTTTTGTGTTAATGTTTGCATCTCAATTTATTTCAGATTAGCTCTGATTTTGGTTATTTACTTTTTGCTGCTAGACTTGGGGTTGGTTTGCTCTTGTTTTTATATTTCCTCTAGGTGTAATGTTAGGTTGTCAGAGATCTTTCTAACGTTTAGATATAGGCATTTAGTGCAATAAACTTTCCTCTTGACACTGCTTTATCTAGTTCCCAAAGAATCTGATATGTTGTGTCTTTTTGTTTTCATTGGTTTCAAATATTTTTTTGTTTCTGTCTTAATTTTATTCTTTATCCAAAAACCATTCTAGAGTAGGTTGTTTAACTTCCATGTAATTGTTTGGTTTTGAGAGATCACCTTTGTATTGATTTCTATTTATCTTGTACTATGGTCCGTCTGAGAGTGTGGTTGGTATGATATCAATTTTTCCGAATTTGTCATGACTTGCTTTATGGCTCCATATGTGGTTAATCTTAAAGTATATGCCATGTGCAGATGAGAAGAATGTATATTCTAGTATACTTTGGTGGAGCATTCTCTAGATGTCTACTAGGTCTGATTGGTCAAATGTTGAGTTTAAGGTGAGAACGTCTTTGATAGATTTCTGCCCCAATGAACTGTCTAACACCGTTAGTGGGGTGTTAAAGTTTCCCACTACTATTATGTGGTTATCTTAATCTATTTATAGATTCCTAATACTTCGTTTTGTGAATCTGGGTGCTCCAATGTTTGGTGTGTATATATTTAGGATAGGTAAGTCTTCATGTTGAATTGAACAACATGTAATGTCCTTCTTTACCCTATTTGATCAGTGTTGATTTAAAAATCTGTTTTGTCTGATATGAGGTGAGCACCCCCGATCATTGTTTTGCATTTGCCTGATAGATATTTCTCGATCCCTCTAATTTGAGCCTGTGGGTGTTGTTACTTGTGTAATGGGTCTCTTGAAGACAGCAGACAATTGAGTCTTGCTTCTTGGTTCAACTTGCCACTCTGTGCCTTTTAAGTGGGATGTTTAGCCCATTTATTTACATTCAAGGTCGATATTGATAAGTGAGGAATTTATCTTGTAATTGTGTTGTTAGCTGGTTGTTATGTAGAATTCGTTGTATAGTTGCTTTATAGTGTCAATAGGCTATGTACTTAAGTGTGTTTTTTGTGGTGGCAGGTATCACTTTTCATTTCCACATTTAGAACTACTTTTAGGACCTCTTGTAAGGCAGGTTTAGTGGTAATGAATTCCCTTAGTATTTGCTTGTTTGAAAATTATTTTATTTTTATTTTTCTTGTAAAACTTAGTTTTGCAAGATATGAAATTCTTGTTTGAAATTTATTTTCTTTAAAGATGCTAAAAATTGGCCCCCAGTCTCTTCTGGTTTGCAAGGTTTCTGCCAAAAGTTCTGCTGTTAGCCTGATAAGGTTCCCTTTGTAAGTGACCTGCCCCTTCCCTTTAGCTGCCTTTAAGATGTTTTTCTTTTGATTTGACCCTAGGTAATCTAATGACTATGTGTCTTTCAGATAGTCATCTTATACAGTATCTTACAGGGATTCTCCGAATAGGCCACACATGTTTCTTGGAAGGAGGACAGAGCCTAGCAAGGATGCTATGGGCCCCCAAGGAGAGCCTGTAACAGAGAAGGAAGCAGTGAGTACCACAGCTGGAGGTTTGGGTGGTTGGCTACACTGAAAGGAGGTAGGAACTAAGCCTAGGAAGCGTGGATATGATTCAGGCGTGTGGCATTTGAAGAGGACAAGCCAGTTAGAAAGATATTAGCAGACTTAGAAGTTTAAAACTATTCATGAACACTTCAAGTTGGTTAGTTTGACTGAAGCCTAATTCACTTTTTAGAGGAATGAGGGGCAGTGTGATGGAGGAAGGAGCTGGAGGATGACCACCTTGGTCCTAGCATGGGGCAGTGTGGCCTTTTCTTGGGAACCAACTGTCTTAAACTGGGTTCCGGGGGCAGCAGTATCTGATGATGTGGTACTAGGTGTTCTACAATGATTGCCCTTGGCTTCCACCAGATAAAAAGAGATGGGGACATAGGAGAAAACTTATAGTCAGATATATTTGGAAAATGATGGGTTAATGAAGTTATGCGTTTGTCTTTCTGTGTGATTCATCAGACCCTCTCATGGATCAATTGGCTTTGGAATATCCTTTAGAGGCAGAACATGTGGCACTTCCCACTGGCACAGACTTGGAAATTGTTTGTTTTACCAGGATCTGGCATACGTTGGCGCCCCATTTTAAAGTTTGGGGTAAAAAGAAAGCTTTCCAAGTGATGTTTCAAAATATTAACCTTCTGTTGATGTAGATTAGCATTAGTTTTTAATCTAGCACACCCAGGGTTCTTGCCCTCAAGATAGGCTCAGAAATATCCAAACGCCCAGTTCTACTTGCTCCTGTCCTGTTCCTGTAGCCGAAACCCCGAGGCGCCCTCTCCAGGGATGAAGAAATTGGCAGCAGGAGGAATGGAGTCCGGGAGCCTCCAGCTCCAGCCTCTGCTCCCCACAGCGGCTCCGCTGAAGTCAAGGTACCAGTCAGAGCTGCCCATCTGCGGCCCTCCTTGCTTTCCTGCTGCGGAGGAACAGAGGCAGGAGGTGAGGGCCTCCGGCCGGGCCAGTGATTGCTGGCACGCACCCTCCAAAGAGCTGTGGCAGGGGCCAAGTTACGAGCTGCCTCCTTGGAGAAACAGCCTCACACCTGTGAGAAGGGCCTGCAATGGAGCCCATACTCAGGTGGAAAGAACCGGGAGGTTTCTGGCCAGTTGCTTCTGTTTTTAGATTGTGGTAGTGAGGTGTGTGCATGTGTGTGTGCACATGTGTGTGCACGCGTGTGTGCATGTGTTAGCCCAGTGGCAGGCGCTTTTCACTATGAACATAAAGATAGAAAAAGAGATCAGTGTGCACACGAAATCGTTGCAAAGATGATATTCAGTGTCTTTAGCTACCACTAAGAAGTGCAATGGGTTAAAGTTAACCGATCGCTGACTTCTGACAGCTGAGTGTGCGCTGGCTGCATTGGAGCCCTCTGCTCCCTGACGGGCGGTCACTGGCCTGTGCCCTGTGCCGGCAACCCAGGCTCACCTGTGCCCCTGCAGGGACCCCCCACCCCCAGCTGTCTCTGGCTCCCTCTTGGAGTCGAGCCCTGCCACCCTCTACCCAGGTTTTCTAGTTTCTCATGGGCCCTCCGGGCGTGGAGGAGGACCCGGCGTCTCTCCTTTGGGCTCAGCAACCTCCTAACGTGGTGCTGGCTCCTGCCCCCTGCAGCCGCAGGATGCAGAGGGGCCGCTGGGGTACTGTCTTGATGAGGGCCCCGCAGTCCCCGCAGGCTGGGCGGCTTCTGAGGAAAGGCCTGGGGCAGGGCTCTGGAGCAGGGCAGGGCTCACGGCCCCCGGACTTTGGAGGCTGGATCCTGGACCAGCGGCGAAGGCCCCTGGAACCGGGCTGTGTCGCCCACAGTTCTGCCTGGAAGGCGGAGGATGAATGTTGGCTCCTGCCCCCTACGGGGTCAATGGGATCCTTTGAGCCAGGGCTTTTTTCCAGTTTCTGAATCCAATTGTAAATCCCTCATTTTTTTTTAAACCTCTTTCAGACGTCAGAGTTTTAAAAAGTTGTCCTCGAAAAACTTTCTAATCTAGAGAAAGAAACAGCGCGGCAACTTCTAAGTGGTGCTGGCTAGAAGGTCAGGAGACTTGGCAGTTACAACTTTCTAAAGATCTGAATGCAAATGTCGTCTGGAGCACTGGAGTATGCCGAGGCCCCTGGGTGATGAAAGTGGGGGAGAAATGAGAGGGCAGGGGTGCGCTAAATAAGGGGGGATTTCAATCCTGTCCATCCCTGGGCTTGGGTAACCCAAGGTATTGGAGAGTCGAAGTGTGCTCTTGGTTTTACTGCTACCATGAAGGGATGAAAAGGGAGCCCACAGACTTGTGGTCCTTTCCCTGACCTGGTAAGAGAAATATTGCAGGGTGTTTTAGGATGATGCTGGGAAGAGGCAGGAGCCCTGTCTGTCTCGGAGGGTCTGCAGGGCACTTCCCCGAGGGCAGGTAGTGCGGACACAGACGAGCTTGGGGCCTCCTTCCTCTTGGCCTCCCTCTGGCCTGGACCCTGAGCTCTGCCTGGGGGTGATGCAGGGAAGCCCCCCATTCCCTTGGACCAGGCATCTGCACCTCTGGGCTGGTCTCTCGGGGGCTGAGGGTGAAGGAGGAAGGAGGGAAGTGCACACCCGGGTCAGAGGCCAGGCTGGGTGTCGGGAGCCCGTATTTTATTTAGTGCTCCCAACTGCCCTGTCACATAGCAATGGCCACTATTCTCATTTTATAAATGAGAAGATGCAGGGTCAGAAGGGTTAAATAGCCTGTGGTCCTACCATAAATGAGGCCCTGGTCCTCTGAGTCCCACACAGGAGTCTGCTGACTTTGCTCCAGGCAAGGTGCGGTGCAGGCTTCACAAGGACAGACTCCATGTCAGCCTCTCCTTGCCCAGTCTGCGAGGCAGGCAGGGTCAAAGGGCCTGCAGGAGGAGGAGGGCGGACCTTCCGGGAGCAGGGCTGGAAGACGCTGCCAGGCCCCAGTCAATGGCTTTTTGACGCTGGAAACTTCCGAGGAGAGAGTAGGAGCATTCAGGACAGTCCTTAACAAAGAGGGGGGAGTTTTTGCAGCTGCCACCCCAGAGAGAAGGCAGCATTACTTCACACTGCTGGGTGATGTCCTGTGGGGACAAATGCTGGGGTTTTACTCAGGGCTGACCTGCTTCGGAGGGCCCCCACCTGCCTGGGGCTGGCCATAGGTCACCTGCAGCCTGGGCTCCCCGAGATCCTTCACTAGCCCTTCCCAGTTACTTTTGTCCTTTCTGGTTCTGTGATAACACAATATAATGATGACAATGATGTGTGTTTATCAAATGCTTATTTGCCAGGTCCACGCTCAGGGCAGTCTCAGGCCATAGGTGCTATCCTAGTCCCCGCCCTACCCATGCAGAGACCCTGGAGGAGGATGCAGGAGGCTTCCTCACCATCTTCCCACTCTACTGCCCCTTTCCTGTCCGTACCCCGATGGTGGCCAGTCCAGTGAGAAAGATGATCTTCTGGGATCTTCCAAATAGAAAGACTCTCCCCTCATAATTAATACTCAGCTTAGAGATGCTTACTTTCAAAGGAAGCAGCAGGTGTATTAGTAAATATTGTAAATCTTTTCGTCCTCACAACCTACTGATGCTACACTCACAGCTTTTAGATTTTAAAAAGCTGTGGATAGAGATTTTTCAAGGCAAAATTTTGTGTCTATGGTTTGCAAAGGTACTCTCAAAGCATAGTTTCAGCCCCAAGAACAGGCACGCCATTTACTTATGATGTTCATGCCTAACATTGATTTTTTTATCCTGACTTGCATATTTTTGAAATATAGTATGTAGTTTTATTTTCAACCAAACTATATGAAGAATGAAATATATTGGCTGGGCATGGTGGCTCATGCCTGTAATCACTTTGGGAGGCTGAGGCAGGAAGATCGCTTGAGCCCAGGAGTTTGAGACCAGCCTGGGCAGCATGGTAAAACTCAGTATCTACAACAGAGTACAAAAATTAGCCAGGTGTGGTGGCACACACCTGTAGTCCCAGCTACTTGGGAGGCTGAGGTGGGAGGATTGCTTGAGCCCAGGAGGTTGAGGCTGCAGTGAGCCAAGACTGTGCCACTGCACTCCAACGTGGGCAACAAGGTGAGACCCTGTCTCAAAAAAAAAAAAAAAAGAAAAAAGAAAAAGAATAAAATATACTGAAATATTAAAAGTTACATTGTCTAGATGGTAAAAATATGGGCAATTTTAATTTTATTTATTTTAAAATTATTCGTAAGTAAAATGGACAACTGTAATGATATGGGGAAACATTTAAAGAAAATATGTCCTTTATTTTTTATTTTGTAATAAATATGTGATATTCATCATATAAAAATATTGGATATCTATGTAATAAAATGGGAACAGTATTTGCCTGATAGCATTGATAAGAAGTATTTTCTCTCATACTGTCTATAAATTTCAAATTTACAACAATTAAATATGAACTCATTTTATTTTTTCAGCTTCATTGAAGTATAATTGACCAATAAAATTTGCGTGTATTAAAAGTGTACAACTTGATATTTGTATATATTGTGAAATGATCACCGAAAGCTAATTTACATATCCATAGCCTCACAGGTACCCCTTCCTTCCTTCCTTTCCTCCCCTCCCTCCCTCCCTCTTTCTCTCTCTTGCTTTTCTTTTGTTTTCTTTCTTTTTTGCGTGGTGTGAATACTTCGGATCTACCCCATTACCAAACATTTTTAGAGAGTAGGGCTAATTGAGCTGAAAGGAGTATTTCATGTATATCTCAGGTTCTGCACTTCTGAAATGGATTCCAAATAGTGTGTGGATCCTGGAAGTCCTTATAACCTTGTCTGTATTTATCCTTCTGTTCTCTGTCTCACGTCAGGTCAGGAATGGACAGGAGTGAGCAGGATGGAGTGCAGGCATCCTTCTTGGACTGGGAGGACAGCCTTGGGAGGACACAGTGTCATGGGCTCTGGGAGCATCACCCAAGGCTAATGGGCTCCTGCAGATGCTCCTCGCAGCAGCAGAGTGAGGCCAGTATCTTGTAAAATGTTCCACAAACTTCTATGCACCTGCAGGCATGTGGACAATGGATAGGAACCCACGGTGGGCAATTCAGAGTGTCTGTTCAAGGAAGTTGTACTTTATGTTAATGCTCATGTTTTCTTGGAACTAGATAAAACCTCTGTGGAGCATTATTAGATTTTCGGAATAATTTTTCTTGTTGAGAGCACTTAAAGTGGGAACTGAGACTGGCTCCTTCACCCCCACCCCGGGAGGCCTAGAGAGGAATCGCTGGCCTGAGCCAGAAACAGGAAAGCAGGGGAGAGAGGAGGAGACGGTGGGGACATGTTCCCCGATGTGCCCGTTTCCTAGCTGTTATGTGGAGTGTGTGTGTGTGAGCATGTGTGTGTGTGCATGTGTGTGTGCGCACACGTGTGTATGTGCACAGGTGCATGTGTTCATGTGTCTGTGTACGTGTGTTTGTGTGTGTGTGTGTGTGAATACATGCTCAGCAGCACAGCCTGGTGAAGGGCCTTGAGCGGCATGGAGGGAAACACAAGGTGACTCTGAAAAAGAAGGACCACTACGGCTGAGAGAAATTTGCAGGAGGGAAATGTGGGGGAGAGCTTGGAACTCTCACTGTCTCTGGAACGGGGGTCCAACAAGCTCACCTCAGCGGCTTGAGGGTTCTGATCACTGCATCTACCGTGTCCTAATGTTACCGTAGGTAGCTAGTCAGGCATGAGCAGGGCAGGAGAGGGCTCCCCACACACACACCAGGAGTGTCTGGTGACTGTCAGGTGACGGTCAGGCGGTTGTAAAGTGTCTCGCTAAAGTAATAATTGGTCACAGCTGGCACCAGGGAAAGGCAGTCTCCAAATAAAAAGAAAACACCTAACACTGGTGATCGGCAGCTTCCTGACAAGATCTCAGGAGGTGGACGAGTGAGCTCAAGCATGTGCATTAAGAGGCAAAGTGGTGGAGTTTAACTGTTGTATGACCTTCCTGTTGGAATGCTAGTCTGGTAAGGAAAGAATGCCTCAAATGCATACAGCTCCAGGAAACACACAGAACATGCTCCACTCCCAACTGCTGGGAGGCCACTGTGCATGCAGACAGCCCGCCCTAAGGGATGAATCAGGGGAGAAGGGACACAAGACCCCGGAAGCATGCCAACATATACAAACCCAAGTCAAAAGGTCAAACCCTGCACTTTTCCTTCAAGTTACCTGCTTGGACCTCTTCCAAGTGTACTTTCCTTCCTTGTGTTCCTGCTCTAAAGCTTTTTAATCAACTTTCACTCCTGCTCTAAAACTTGCCTTGTTCTCTCCTTCTGTCTTATGCCCCTCAGTTGAATTCTTTCTTCTGAGGAGGCAAGAATTGAGGTTGCTGCAGACCCGTATGATACGGATTCACTGCCGGTGACACTAACATAGATGCTGAGCTATAATCCAGTGCAGATACCAGTGGCCCGAGTAGGGGGTTGTGTGACAGAAGGAAGTGCGTATCTTTCAGGATACACTTAGAAGGCAGAATCAGTGGGACACAGTGAGTAACTGATGATGAATCCCACATTTCTGTCCTGGGCACCTGGACGATGGTGGGGCCTCTGCTTGGTGTGCAGGAA
Source organism: Symphalangus syndactylus (assembly GCF_028878055.3). NCBI lineage: Eukaryota > Metazoa > Chordata > Mammalia > Primates > Hylobatidae > Symphalangus > Symphalangus syndactylus. The sequence goes on along the minus strand of NC_072440.2, from coordinate 105,238,555 downwards.
TCAGAAGATGGAGCGTATTTTAAGGGAGCAGGAAGCTGGCGACTGTAGGTTTGCCCCGGGGAGTTCAAGGTGCTGCAGAATATCCAAGTGGAAAGGTGACCAGTTGACTCTTAGATTCTAGGCTTCAGCGGAGACACCTGGGTTGGCAACATAGCTCTGGCAAGATTAGTTTATACTTTGAGACCTATCTGACTTTTTCCATGTGAAAGCATTTAGTTTCATGGATGGAGATGAGTGCATTTGGGTGGGGCAAAGAGGAGAAAAGCTCAGTGAGCAAAGAAACCCTGTGGGGAGGGAGAGCAGGGCCCTGCTGCAGGGAGAGGAGGTTGGGGGGAAGCATTGCTCAGGAACACACTATTAAGGCTGTCCTGGGGGTGGCACGCCCTGTCTAATAGAACTTCGCTTCATGCTGCCTTATCCTTCTTGGGTATGAGCAGGTGTTCGGTGCCTCTTCTGTGCTGGTCAGTAGATTCTCCAGGGGGGCAATAGAATATCTGGGGGCAGCTGGTCACCTCATACACAGGGCTCAGGAAGCGTCTCCTAAGTCCAAGTGGTAAATTTTTTTTTTGAGACAAAATGTCGCTCTGTCACCCAGGCTGGAGTGCAGTGGCAGGATCTTGTCTCACTGCAACCTCCGCCTCCCGGGTCCAAGTGATTCTCCCGCCTCAGCCACCTGAGTAGCTGGGATCACAGGCGTGTGCCACCATGCCCAGCTAATTTTTGTATTTTTAGTAGAGACAGGGTTTCACCATGTTTGCCAGGCAGGTCTCGATTGCCTGACCTCAAGTGATCCACCCATCTCAGCCTCCCAAAGTGCTGGGATTACAGGCGTGAGCCACCGTGCCCAGCCTACATGGTGAATTTTAAGTGAGGGGCAGATCCTGGCTCTTCACCATCACTTATTCCCGTGAAAGACATCCGACCATTGAAAACCTTTGAATTTTTAGCTGGTGAAAGCCTCAGCATTTACTTAGCAAATATTGAGACACTGGATGGGAAGCCGCTGATGTTTCAGGCACTGTGTTCCCTGTTCTGAGGAATAAATAAGATACTTCCCTGTAGGATCTCAGAGATTAGCAGGATGATGAGGCAGGAAAGGGGCCAGGTACTAGGCATGAAGTCCCCAGAAAGGGGCACAGGGCTGGGAAAGGCGGGAGAGGACGAGCTTTCCTCCAAGAAGAAGGAGGGAGGTGGCTTTGAACCGACACTAGAGAGAGGCATGGTGGTTTAGCCAAAGGACCCTGGGGTAAGCCATTTAGGAAGCACAGACTAGGTCCAGGTTTTGTGAGCAGCGGAACGAACATCTCTGAGTCACAGGGCACTGAAGTACGTTAGCAGCAGCAACTCCGGACGAGTTTGCAGCAACCTCATTCCTTGCCTCCTCGGGAGAAAGAACTCATCTGAGGAGCATTAGGCAAGAGGAGAGACTGAGGCAAGTTTTTGAGCAGGAGTGGAGGTTTCTTAAAAAGCTTTAGAGCAGGAATGAAAAGAAGGAAAGTACACTTGGAAGAGGGCCAAGCAGGAGACTTGAAGGACTAGTGCAGGGCTTGACCCTTTGACTTGGGGTTTTATATGTTGGCATGCCTCCGGGGTCTTGCGTCCCTTCTCCCCTGATTCTCCCCTTGGGGTGGGGTGGGCTGCTGCCGCTTGGGAGGGGCGCATGCGCAGTGTGTTTACTGGAGTCGTACACATGCTCCCTTGAGGCGTTCTTCCCTTACCAGCCGTCCCTAGGAGGTCAAATGCCACTCACACTCTGCCATTTTGCCTCTTAGTGCGCATGTGTTGAGCCCACTCATCCCACGCCGCAGATCTATCTGAAAGCTGCTTGATCACCGGCTTCAGGTGTTTCTACCTATTGGGAGATGCCTTTCCCTGGCGCCGGCTGCAAACAATTATTTTAGAGAGAAAGCTTACCAACCGCCTGAGCACCACCTGATGGTGGCCCGCCCCTCATGGTGGGGTGGGGGCCCTCTCCTGCCCTGCTCATGCCTGACCAGCTACCGAACTAACAGTTTGATGTCCTTGTGAGCCATGCATAAGGAATTTGAACTGGCTCCTATATGAAATGGAGACCACTGGCAGATTTTCAATTGGGAATGAAATTTAAATTTCTATGATTTAGGAAGACTTTCTGGCAACTAGATTGGACTCGGAGGATCCTGAGTGCCGCCAGATTTGCTGGGGATGCTGAAGTGCGCAGGACGCCGAGGCTAAGGGGCAGGAAGGGACGGCCAATATGCAGCGCCACGAGTCGGTCAGCAGGTGGCGCGCGAGCACCGCGGTTAACCAGTTTCTAGGGGCGCGTGCTTTGCTCTTTTGTTACCATTTTGTTTGTTGTTTGTTTTGTTTGTTTTGGTTTGGGTCTTTTTGTTTTGCGTGTGAGTGATGGATTTTTGTGTCTGCCCTGAGCTCTTCCACCCTATGCCTACTCAGCCTTCTTCAACTTCTGATTTTCTCCCTCCCTCTCTCCACCCTGAGATTAACCAGAATTAGGGCAGCTTAGACAGAGAAAGCAGGTGTGCAGTTTCAGAAAGACCACGTGGCTGCAGCCAGCCTAGCTGGCCTTATGTGCACCTCCGTCCTCCACCAGAGCTCTGCAGCCACTTGCCCTGCCCTGGGCCCAGCAGGCATCACAGCCAGTGGGAGGGGCCACGGCTGCCCTGGGGTGTGGAGAGGCACCCCCTAGCTCCCCATCCCATGCACTCTGGTCCATTCCTTCCTACATCCCAGACGGCCTCACCGGTTTCAAAAGGCCCGCCTCGCGTCAGCTTAAGCCTTCACCTTGGGAGTCCTTCAATGCAGGACCCAAAAGTCTGCATTTGTTCTTAAGGACAGGAGATTTGCTTTAACTCAGACAATTTCTCCTTATAGACTCCTTTCTTCATAGTAGAAAGAGGAGCCCCCAAAGGCACATCCTCCTAGCAGGTGGTTCTGGCCCCTGTTCTGCCAGTCACCTGCATGCAGCCCAGGCATGCTACTCAGCCACACTGATTCTCAAGGGCCTCACCAGGAACGTGTTTATCTTCTGTGCTCTATCCTCCAGGATGATGAGAATAAGAGAAAAATAAAGCAAGTGTCGCAATTTCTCCTAGAAACGTGTTTTTAATAACTTATACCATTTAATCCTTGGATGGGCTATTTGAGCTAGGATTTCTGTTCTCATTGCCTTTGACATTTAATGCCTGTGAGACCTTGGGCAAGTTCTTCTACCTCGCTGACCTGTAGGTTCAAGTAGAGTTTCTTGCTCAAGTTATGTGCTCCACACCCATAAAATATGGACAATAATACAAATTCATTAAAGATTCCATTAATTGAAAAAAATATGTGTAAAGTTGGGCTTAGTATTTCTTATGATTAGTATACTGTCTTAATATCTAACCTGATTGCCAATCCACACATGGATAACAAGAAGACCTCTATTTTTTGGTTTTGTTTTGTTTTTCTTTTTATTCTAATTTTATTTTTTAATGGATGAATAATTGTAAATATTCACAGGATACATAATGATGTTTCAATACATGTAATGTATAGGGATCAGGCAAGGTTAGTTAGCATATCCATCATCTCCAACATTTATCATTTCTTTGTGTTGACAGAACTCATTTTTTATTTTTTCCATTAATTTCTTAAAAATTTATATACATCTATGGAGTACAGGTGCAATTTTGTTACATGTACAGATCGCATATTCTTCAGCAAAGCCACTTAATCTTGCACTTACCAAATGCCAGATTCTATTCATTAAAACGTGTCAGAGATATGTGGTTATTTATTTTAAGGGTGAGACTTTTGCACTGCAAAGCAAAGTCTTATCACAAGTAAAAAATTTCTTGCCCAGCAAGATGAGTGATTCCAGACAATTCTCATGCTGAGGGGCTTGGCCCAGCCACTGAGCTGGGATCAAGGGGCAGTGTACAGTCTTGTAGTCAACTGGAAATTGGAAGGAAAAAGTGAGAAGACCCCAGGTTCTGCTTCTGGGTCTGTGCCATTAACCAGCCGGGTGGTCTTGGGTGATTCACTTCATGCCTTTGTCCACATTTCTCATTATTAAAGCAGGACTATCACCTTTCTGTGCTCTCTCACAAGGCTCTCCTGTAGGCCAGATGGAGATAGTGGATGGAAAAAGTATTCTGCAACCATAGAGAACTCTGTAGATGCAGCTGTTAATAAGTGGGTGACTTAATTCTTCAGACGGTTCACAGAATTCTTCTGTAGCCTGCTGCTATGTGAAGCACTGGGCAAGAAGCAGGGTGAGAGATAGAGTCAGAGCTGAACGAGACTTACTTTCTTCTCTAAAGTTGCTCATATTGAGAAAATGTAAGCCCATTTATTTATTAAGTTTATATTCCCTAGATATATTTCCACCAAATAGGAAGATGATTTCATTTTAAAGCTTTAAAAAGAATATACATAAAATATATGCCCCTGGGCTTTATTTTCCATATAGTACCATTTTACTTACCTTGAAAATCTATTTCCTCGATGAATATTGCTGTGAGTTTTTTAGTAGCTACCATAGTAGGTGATATGGTTAGGCTTTTTGTCCCCACCCAAATCTCATCTTGAATTGTAATCCCCAGGTGATGAGGGAGGAACCTGGTGGGAGGTGATTGGATCATGGGGGTCATTTCCCCTTTGCTGTTCTCATGATAGTGAGGGAGTTCTCAGGAGATCTGATTGTTTATAAGTGTTTGGCAAGTTCCGTCTTCACTCACTCTTCTCTCTCCTGCCACCATGTGGGAAACGTTCTTGCTTCCCCTTTGCCTTCCACCATGATTGTAAGTTTCCTGAGGCCTCCCCAGTCATGCAGAATTGTGAGTCAATCAAACCTCCTTTGTTTATAAATTACCCAGTTTGGGGTATTTCTTTATAGTAGCGTGAAATCGGACTCATACAGTGGGTGAATTCTTGCCCACTTTATACCTCAGTGATACTGAACTTAAAAGGGTACTAAGCCCATGAAATCATCTGTGGCCTTTGAATTCTGGAAACATTCCTAGCTTTCTTCTGGAATCACAGCAGGCTAGTACATTTAAAAATGGGGACTACTAACTTTTCTTTATCTCTGCCTGGTTATTATCCATTGCTTGTGTATTTTTCACATAAGGATTATTCATTCTTTGTCCTTCAGAATCATGCCTGATGATTTTGAGACATTTGTCCTATCTGCATGCAAAATTTTGCCTATTTTTTCCCAATATCATTTTAAGTTACCTCTTCTTTCATCTCCTTAATAATTATAACCATTTTCCTATTAACAATTTCAAATCTTTCACCTGCTTATGCCTTATTAGACACAAGGTTAATATATTTGTAAAAGCTGCAAATCTAAGCACCGTGTCACATGTATACCTTGGATGAGGAGCAGCATGGTGGCTGACTGTCACTACTGCCTGCACTGCCCAGCAAGTAGGTGAGATTTTCCTCTGGGAGATCTTTTTTTCCAGTCTAAGAAAGGTCTAAAATTAAAAGTTGGTGAATAGAAAAGAAAATGTACACTCTTGTCCATCTCTATTGCAGTAAGAGTTTTAAATCAAGAATAGATCTGTGATTTTATCAAAGAGTTTTCCTGCTCATACACAAGGGTTATACAAATTTACCTTTGTGTCCACTCAAATGGTGAATTGTATTGGTAGGTTTTGTAACATCGAATCACCTCGCATTTCTGGGAGGAACTCCACCTGCCCACTGCCCATGGTGGTAGTCTTTGGATGGGATTGTATTGTATTTGCCAATATAGATCAAGAAATTTAACATAATTATTTAAAAGTGCAGGTGACCCACAGATTTCTTCTTCTTGCCTCTTTGTTGGGTTTCAGTCTTATGTGTTGCTAGCTTTATAAAAGGATTTGGAACTTTTCCTCCCCTTCTCCCTTCTTCCTCTTCCTCCTGTCTCCTCCCCTCCTTTTATGTCTCCTGTTCACAGAAACATTTAATATTCAAGTAGTCTGTTTCTCAAAGATTTGTTAGAAATCTGTTAAACATACAGGGCTTGGTGCTGTTTGTCCAGGAGGAATGTTAGTTCTCTGAGAACTTCATCTGCTCCATATTAACTGATCTATTTGGAATATTTTCTCTTTAATAGGGTCAGTTTGGATAATGTACAGTTTTATCTCTTCCAGATCTTTAAATTCTGGAATGAAAGCAAAGTATGATTTGATCTTTCTTTTCCTTTCCCCTTACTTCTGTAGTTACTTCTTTATTTTTAGATAATATTAACAGTTCATCATTTTTGCTATTGTTGTTATTTAATATTCTAAAAGCAACCCTTGGATTTATTTAGTCCTACAATTTTTTCTTTCTTATCAAATAATTTCTGTCTTTGTCTTTGTTAATTATTTTGTTCTGCTTTCCTTAATTTTTTTAAGTCTTTCTAATTTATTGAGTTGAATAAAAAAAATTGCCATTTATACTTGCTAATTAATGACTGTTTTGCATTTAAGTATTGAGACTTCGATTTACTCTTTGACCAAAGTGTTGTTAATGGAAGGGCCTTAAATTTCCTTATGAAAAGCTTTTCAAATTAATTTTACTTTCTAATTTTGTTTTTGAAAATTTTTCAAAATACTGTATATAGCATTGCTACTCTTTGGGTATTTAGTGAGGTTTTTCTTGTGGCCTAATAAAAGGTCAGTTTTTTAAATTGTGACATGAACACCTGAAAATGCATATTTTCTGTTTTCACAATGAAGAATTAGACATATGTTAATTATATTTACCCTAGTAATTATGTAACTTAGGTCTTCTATATTGAGACATATTTTTTGTCTATTTCTATTTTTTATGAAACCAGAGTGGTAAATTATTATTCCACCACTGATGTTTTTCTGTTTATCCATATGCTATCTTTAATTTTTGTCTGTAAATGTTCATTCAAGGTATTTGGAGCGTAAAGCTTAGGTGTGGTCTGGCTTAATAGAAACCCCGGCTCTCCTACCTGTGCAGAGTTGGCTTCCAGGAGTTATTGTATTAGCTGAGCTTCCATGCACTTATCTGGAAAATCAGATAATGATCCTTTTTTTTTTTTTTTAGAGTCAGTTTCACTCTTGTCATCCAGGCTGGAGGGCAATGGTGCAATCTCGGCTCCCTACAACCTCCGCCTCCCAGGTTCAAGGGATTCTCCTGTCTCAGCCTCCCGAGTAGCTGGGATTACAGGGGTGTGCCACCATGCCCTGCTAATTTTTGTATTTTTAGTAGAGACGGGGTTTCATCATGTTGGCCAGGCTGGTCTCAAACTCCTGACCTCAAGTGACCTGCGTGCCTTGACTTTCCAAAGTGCTGGGATTGCAGGCGTGAGCCACCGCGCCCAGCTGGGATAATGATTCTTATGTTGTGGAATCAAGATGAAGTTTAAGAATAATGCTTGTAAAACACCAGGTCCATAGTAGATGCTAATAAAATGCACTGTTTTTAATTGTTGTCATTATTCTTACACTCATTCTCTGTTAGCCAACATAATGGCTATGCTCACGAAGGGGTGATGTGAAGCACACTTGCCTAATGCTTTCTCTATTTCTTTGGGACTTATGCATGTAAATACTTCTATACACACTGCTCCGACTGTTGCTCACATTATTTTAATTGCTTCTGCCCCTCATGCTGCTGCTAGTTCTTACGCTATTTTTATTCCTATTTCTATTTCTGCTTCTGTTATTGTTCTTCAGTAATTCTACTTTTGCTCTTTTGCTTCTATTTCTATTGTTGACATGCCTTCTAAGGAGGCTTCTCCTGCCGTTGTTTCTATATTTACATTACTACTGCAACCACTGTTAGTGTCTTACTTTGATCTATGAGTACTTGAGTAGAAAAGATCATTGGGGTGGAAAGTTAGGCTGTCATCCTAGTTTTGCTCCGAGTCTGGAGCCACTCTTGCACCCTCCCTGCACACGCTTCCTCATCTGACAGATGAGAGCCTCGCTGCTCTAGGAGTTCCCTCACAGAATTGCCATAAGATTCAAATGATGTTATGTTTGCAGACGCTCTGCAGAGATGCCGAGGGCCCTGGAAGCTGCTTTTATTTTTCTTCAAGTTCAGCAGATCATTTGGGTTCCAGAGAGGGCTTCAAGGATTATAAAGCCTTGGTTTCTTCGCTCTTTATTTCATAATGGGCCTGGCCTTGTGAATGAGTGTGTGTGAGTGAGTATGCATGAGTGAGTGTGTGCGTGTTACAGAGAGAGACACAGGGAAGAAGAGAGAGAGAAGTTGGTGCCTCAATTTCTGCCTCTAGTCTAAGAGCAGATGCCATTTCTGCGGAGAGATGACTATGCGGGGCTGGAAGTTTTGGAGCTGAATTGGTTCCTGGATGCTGTTCCTGGAGGGGAAGATAGGTGTGGAGAGGCCAAAACGTTAGCGCCCCTCCCTAGTAGAATATTGCATTTCAAATTTCCAGTGTTATATCTTAGCTAAAAATATGTGTCCATAGATACAATAATCTAGGTTAGGTTCCAAGATTTATTATCTCTCAAGTGAGGCCAAGAAGATGGCTTCTCCCCAGGATTCCAGGAGAGTGGGACTGCACACAGCACACAACTGACTGCAAGGAGGGATTGCATGTGGTTTTTGTTAGCTCTGGAGCTTCTGAAGTCACTGACAAACCAGCTACTTCCCAGGAAAATATGCACTTAAAAGGTCTCCTGGGCCGTCCAAATTGTGGGACAAAATTGGTCTTACCTGTGTGCCCTTCTCTAGCCACCTAGGGGCCAGAAGTGATGTTATAGACCAGCTAGGGCCCTTCAGTCCTGGTGTGACTTCAGTCCTGGTGGCTGACTTGGGTGCTTTGACCAAAACAGCCCCTGTCCAAACTTCCAATTTTTGTTGTTTGTGTGGTGTTAAGTAATATCATGCATGTAAAAATGTTTGAAACTGAATGTGCATAGTAAGCGTTCAAGCAATGTTAGTGTTTGTTACCAATGCAGAATACCAGGTTTGAAAAGCACCTGACCAAGCTCTTGGCACATTTTGGGTGTTTTAGAAATATTACCACATTCCCTTAGATGTTCCCTCATGAGAAACAAAACACAGCATTGAGTATTAGAACAAAAGAGGGTGTTTATGATGCTGACAACAACCAATAGGAATAGTAGAATAACAACAACTGGAATAGTAGAATTTTGGAGGAGTAATTAGGAGAGAGTTGGGCTGCCTTAATTTCATTCAAACACTCATATGTGTGCAGGTACATGAACACACACAAACAGAACACAGCCCCATAATAGGTAATATTATCTAAGGGTAAGTTGCGTAGCTGGCTTCCCTGCATTGCTGGTCCTTGGAAGCTCCTTATCTGGAGCAGGGGTCCAGTAAGGGTGACACTTGCTCCCAGCTACAACGCGTCCAGTCAAGCGAAGGGACCAAGTCAGCACATTTCAGAGAAGCCAGCTTAGACAGTCAGGTGGACTGTTCTAAGCTGTGGGTAGTTGGAAGGACTGGAACTCAGTGGGCAGGGAAGCAAGGTGAGCTCAAGGGAGTTGTCTGAAGTGGCAGATGAGGAAGCAGCCTAGAGAAACTGCCTGAGCTCAGGTATATATATCTAACCCTGGTTTCCATTGAGAGCTCAAGCACTGTGCTGGGGTGGGGCAGAGGTGGCTGGAAAAGGAACTGCCTCATGAGCAGTGTGGACTGAGGCCAGAAGGCCGCTGATATGGTGTGGCGCTGTGTCCCCATCCAAATCTCATCTTGAACTGTAATCCCCATGTGTTGAGGGAAGAAGCTGATTGGATCAGGAGGGTGGATTTCCCCTTTGCTGTTTTCATGATAGTGAGTGAGTTCTCAAAAGATCTGATGGTTTTATAAGGGGTTCTTCCCTCTTCGCTCAGCACTTCTCTTTCCTGCTGCCTTGTGAAGAAGGTGCCTGCTTCTGCTTAGCCTTCCCCCATGATTGTAAGTTTCCTGAGGCCTCTCCAGCCATGCAGAACTGTGAGTCAATTAAACTTCTTTCCTTTATAATTACCAAGTCTCAGAAAGTTCTTTACAGTAGTGTGAGAATGGGCTAATACAGACACACAAATCTGAGTGGGGGAAGGAGCCAAGACCCACTAGAGGAGCTGCCTGTGTGGCGGGAGGAGGACCCTGCTGGAAGCTGTGTCCAGTTTGGAGCAACTGAGCTGTCCACACCACCATATGAAAAGACAATAAGAGGCTTTGATATGGCTCCAGACTGTGTGCACCTCCGCCCCTGGACACGAGCTCTCAAGGCCAGGAAGTGACATCTCCAGGTGATTAATCAGGAACTGGGGTTCTGATTCATGAGAGGTCCTCAATGCAGGGAAACCAGAGGCAATGGGATCAGAGGAAGTAGGGGGTCACAAAAAGGGGACAAAATCCTTGGTCTTTTAAACATTTCATTAGGGCTTACTTGCTTTAAAAAACAGTAATTTGTACTTGTAATCCCAGTGCTCTGGGAGGCCAAGGCAGGTGGACCACTTGAGGTCAGGAGTTTGAGACCAGCCTGGGCAACACGGCAAAACCTTGTTTCTAGTAATAATACAAAAATTAGCTGGGTGTGGTGGCACGCACCTGTAATCCCAGCTACTCCGGAGGCTGAAGTATGAGAATTGCTTGAACCCGGGAGGCAGAGGTTGCAATGAGCCAAGGTCATGCCACTGCACTCCAGCCTGGATGACAGAGTAAAACTGTGTCTCAAAAAAAAAAAAAATAGTAATTTGCCATCACAGCGATCTGCAAATTGCATTTCTTAGGTATATTTAATCATTAAAACCACCTCACTTAGATACTATAGATGAGGAAATGGACTCTTAGGATAAAAAATGTGGCCAGGTTCATGCAGCTCCTAAGAGGTGGAACCTAGATGGGATTGCCTTCATAACGTGGGTTCTTTTACTCCGTCACTGGGCCTAAGTGTCCTATATTGATCTAGGCTTTTGGAGGTGAGCAATGGGTTACTTCCTTTCCAAAGGTCACCTATGGTAGCTATGTTTGTTCAAACATTGCCCCCGGGGAAGACTGGTGCTGTGTGAATGTGTTTGCACACACAGAAGCAGGTGTGTGTCTGCGAATGTGCGATATTTATTTGTGCATGCCCTTGATTTGACATAGGGCAAGCAGAGTGGTTCTCATGGAGCTTATCCAAACACCTAGCGAGGATGAGAGACTGTTTTGTAATGCATGTGACTGAGCAGGGTCAGCTTCTGTTGTATGATGGTGCATAATTCTTTTTCATTAAGCGATGGAAACATCTGTTCTCTTCAGCCTGTTTAAAGGTGTTACTTTATTAGATATTGGTTAATGATCACAAAGTCATTTGCCTTTAAAAACAGGTGCTCCTCTCTGCATATAAAGCTGGTGTCTGAGGCTAGTGGGAGAATAAATGACCCTGTACACAAAGAGTGGGCATCCCCCAAGGAAGCCCTAAAGCACCCTGGAGGCGGCAGAGCAGCCAGCTGAGATCCCTTGGCTTGCCCTATCTTTATACTAGTCCTGTCTATGCAAGATTATTATCATTGTCGATGTGGGTAGGGATGTGGGGAATGTACTTACTTCCATCATTGTGGAATGTCCCATTTGGACACGTAAAAGCATTCACAGTGGAGTTAGTTTAGTGACGGTTTATGGTTGCTCTGATCTTCCTTTTCCCGATAGAATAGACAGCCTGCCCTAGGATGCTGAGAAAAACAGTGAACTTTCATAGTTGCTTGCCTGATCCTCTCAGAATGGTGTACCCTGACTTTGCTCGAGCCAGGCATTTGAAGGAGTCTTGTAGCCAAATTGCAGCCACCACCAGCAACCACAAGCTACCAGGCTGTAGAATATGACTTTAAAATAAAATTATCTATGCAACACCTGCGGAGTTGTCCTAGAGATGCTGCAGCTGTCGGCTGTGAATGTGGCTTACTCCATGTACAGGTGAATGTCAGAGATTTTACAGGAAGTCTAGGAGAAAAATTTCAGAAGTGATGATTCTTTGATCTTGTTTCATTTTAATTCTATAAACGATTCATGTGCTCCTACTATGTGCAGAGTATCCTGAGGGACACGTGATGGCTGGAAACCATCCTTCCTTTGATGAGTTTAAAAAATATTTTTGAGCACCTAATCAAAAATTCAATTTATGTCTCCATGACTAGTAACAGCCACATTCTTTCTACAACAGTGTGTGTCATAAGCAGGAAGTTCAATTTGTTGCTGTCAGTGTGTCCAGAAGCAAATGGATGGGGTGAGGTAGCCTATTCTTCAAATGAGGACCATGTCGCCCTCTTGTCCATTGGTCCTTAATCTAGACTGCGCATTAGAGTCTAGGAGTTTCTAAGCGTATCAAGGACAAGGCCATGCTCCAGAGAATAGGTCAGAAACTTTGGGCTCAGACATTGACAACAGGATTGTCTTTCATCTCCTGACCCTATCAACATGCAGGGACTTTCAAGAGCCAGCATTCCAGTTCTTAGAACAAACAACAGTGTGCCACAGCAGAGAAGCCAAGTTTACTCCATTCTGAAGCAGCCAAGGTGCTTCTCTTCCAAAAGCTTGGTTTGGCCTTAGAGGATTATTTTGAGATCTTTAACACCTAACAATAAAAAATTCCTTAAACTTGAGAGATAGGACATAACATGTACAATTTCAAACATCCATTTATTCAGCTGCCATTGGCAAGGGCATACTCCATGCTGAAACTTGTGCTGGATGCAGTGAGACATGAGATTTCTCGAAACCAAAGACTAAAGAGAGTGCTTGGCACTTATTTGTATCTATAAAAATTATCCACCATGAAAGGAAATGGCAATGCCTGTTTGGGCTCTTTAGTTCAGCTCCTATCAAGGTCTCTGTGCTGTTGAACTGGACCATGGGAATTCCAGAGGGGAGTAAAGCCATTTTCACAAAGAGGTGTTTCCACATGGTTCAGTGGGCCCTGAGTGAGCTAGCTAACCTCTCCTTAAGAAAGTTGTAATCCAGTGAGTGAGAGGACCAAGTAAATGGATGGCTCCAATCCAGTGTCATTGAGGGAAACCCATTTTATAGCAACCTGACGTAAGTAAAAATCGCTGTCCATCTTAACCCCATCAGATGGACACAGAATCCCTGCTGCAGGCCATGATGCAGGCAATGAGTCCAACCACCCACCTGATAGCTCAGCTCTTTCTACCTGAATGGTAGATGACTGGCTGCGTTCTTTGGTCCTGAGACGTGTTTCAGACCCATTCTGTGTGAAAATCCATACATCTGGCCTAATGCTCTGTATTTGTGCATTCCTATAAAAGTCCATGATTCTGTTTAGTAGATGTTATCATACATTTATACATTTATTTTATGGATAAGAAAATGTGGGTTGATTAGTTATTTTTCCCTTCTGGGATATCAGCACAGTTCTGCTTTAGGTGGAGAGACCTCCCCTTCCATCTGTGACAGTGGAACTCCGGCCACCACACTCCACTTCAGCCTCCTTCTTATTTGAAAAGAGAGAAAGAGTCACGTAAGGAACTAAGTCCAGGCCCCTAAAACAGCATTAGTGGAATGAGCCAGACAAAGAGAGCTGGGATGCAGAAGAGCTGCCTAAAGCTCCATGCTGGCATGTGGGTGGGGCCTTCCCCTCGCCTGGTTAGACTCCAGCCAGGTAACTGACACATTGGCGCTTATCAAGTCTCCCCCACCCTGAAATATACCAATAATCCTTGTTTCCCCCTAACACTCCATGTTTATTCCCCCAAATCCAGATATTTATACAGTAATTTTAAAGCCTCAGGTTCCGTAAAATTCCTTTACACTTAAAAAAATTAGAGTCTGTATATTTACTGTGATCAATGCATCTTTATTCCATCCATGAATAGCTGACCTAGAAAAGTTTTAAAAATCTTCACTTTTGGCTCATAGGACCACATTGCGGAACTTGAGAACTTATGCTACGTATTTGACACATCATTAATTTTCTTTTGAAGTAGGGGTGGTGCTACTGGGTTGCCTTCAAGAGAAAATTTTGCATAAAGACTACGGGTATTTATGAAAAGGCTGAGTTCTACTTTCTGCTCTCTGTCAAAGTAATTGTGTGAGCTTGGGCAAGCTGTGTGGTTGGACTCTCAAAGCCTTAATTTTCTCACATGTAAAATGAGAAACTGGTGTTGCATTTGAGATCCAATTTGAGTTTTTGAGCTCTATACAGGATATCATGTGAGACCACAAAGAGCATCCGAGTATCAGCTAATGAGAGTGGAAACACCAGTGATTAAATGGTTCATCTAGAAGGCCGTAAGGAAGGTCTGGGGGTTCACAGCTATCTCTTAAAACAGCCCAGTACCCCCGTTGAGGGGCACCTCCAGGCTGTGTCCCTCGGAGCAGAATGCTCAACCCTCCTTCCCCTCTGGCTCTCAGACAGCACTTGAGGATTAAATGTGGAAGTTCCCGTGAGGAGGCTGGCTCAGAGCAGGTGCCCACACATGCCACTGCCACCTCCCAGCCCTGCTTTCACACAGATCACAGTGGCGAGGCCCTCTGGGGACTGGACGTTCGTGATGGCATTGCACATGGCACTATCCTCTGTGTCCAGGTGACAGGTTCAGGAGAGTCAGCTTCCCGACAGGGCTGTAGGTGGCAGGTAGTTATATTGTTTAGTAGCTAAGGGATAGTTAGGTGTATGTTGGCTTTAAGAAAAATAAACACAGGAGCAGTTGGGTCCCTTCTGTTTTGCTTTTCTGGCTGGCTGCTTCCTGCTTCATAAATCTGGGGAGGGAGGCAAGGGAGGCAGTGAGCTGCTTCCCTGAGCCCCAAGTGTGTGTGTGTGTGTGTGTGTGCGCACGCGCACGCATGCATTTGTGTGCATGTGTGTGTGTGTGTTGTAGGGAGTCAGCCGCAGCACCTCTCTGAACCAGCTGCTGTGTCCATCTGCAGCTGGGGCCGACTCAGTGATCTATGGCCACAGCGCTGCACTGGAGGGGCTTTCTTGCTGCTCCGTGGCAGCTGGTGTGAATGGGAGTGGAAAAATAAACTCTGCTCTTCCCCAACATCAGGAAAAATGCTCCCAAAGACAAACAAGCACACACCTCAACTCTTCCATCCTGGGTTACGATTCTCGGGCCTATGATGTGAGCCCCTGTGGCTGCGACTTGCAGTCTTGAAGACCTGCCTTTTTCATCCAAGAGCAGATTGAATCCCCCAGGATATATCTTAAGATTGGCATTCCGGCTCCCAGCTTCCAGAGGATTTAGAAGTCCCTTGAGAAAGATTGGTCTTGAATTAAGAGGAAAAACACCTTCTTTTTCATTTACTTTGGATTTTAATTTCAGAAACATTCTTCGAAATGACTGATCACAAACAGCTATTGCATTAGCCATTGATTGCACTGCATTTTACTGGCCCAGCTTGGCCACCCAGGGGCCTGGAAATGGTCCGTGAGTCTGTGCAGCCACTACTAAGTCCTAAGTCAGGCCCAGCACACAGCAGGCCCCACTGAACCATGTGGAAACACCTCTTTGTGAAAATGGCTTTACTCCCCTCTGGAATTCCGATGGTCCAGTTCAACAGCACAGAGACCTTGATAGGAGCTGAACTAAAGAGCCCGAACAGGCATTGCCATTTCCTTTCATGGTGGATAATTTTCATAGATACAAATAAGTGCCAAGCACTCTCTTTAGTCTTTGGTTTAGAGAAATCCCAAACCCTGAAGGGGTTCAGAGCTCAGAGAGGAAGCAGAACTCTATGCAATAGTGCTAGGATCTTAGAATAATATCGATAGGGGGCCTTGTAGAATACAAAGGAGGTCGCCAGGCCAGGCAGTAAGGAAGGGCATGGGGAAAGGACGAGGCATTTCACAATGGGAATGTTGGAATATGATAAAAATTGCCAATTCATTATCACACAGATTAAATTCTACTGTCTCCAGGAGGCCTTTTCTGAGGAGCTCAAAGTGGTTTTTTCCTCTTCTGAGCGCTAACATTTTAGGGTCTAAAATTTTGTTTGTTTGTTTGTTTTGTTTTGAGATGGAGTCTCGCTCTATCGCCCAGGCTGTAGTGCAATGGCGTGATCTCAGCTCGCTGCAACCTCCGCCTCCTGGGTTCAAGAGATTCTCCTATCTCGCCCTCCCGAGTAGCCAAGATTATAGGCACGTGCCACCCCACCCAGCTAATTTTGTGTATTTTTAGTAGGGATGGGGTTTCACCATGTTGGCCAGGATGGTGTCAATCTCCTGACCTTGTGATCTGCCTGCCGCGGCCTCCCAAAGTGCTGGGATTACAGGCATGAGCCACCATGCCTGGCTTTTTTATTTTTTATTTTTTTTACTTAATGGAAAATTAATTTCTGTCCTTTAGATATCTTGAGGGGAAGGACAGTATGTGACATATCGTGTATCCCTACCTTATATCTGATATGGTTTGGCTCAGTGTCCCCAACCAAATCTCATCTGGAATTGTAATCCCCACATGACAAGGGCACGACCTTGATATGGCTGGGCTGTGTTCCCACCCAAATCTCCAATTGCAGCTCCCACAATTCCCATGTGTTTTGGGAGGGACCCAGTGGGAGGTACTTGAATCATGGGGGCGGGTCTTTTCCATGTTGTTCTCATGATAGTGAATAAGTCTTGTGAGATCTGATGGTTTTATAAAGGGGAGTTCCCCTGCACATGCTCTCTCCCTTGCCTACTGCCAGGTAGGATGTGACTTTGCTTCTCTTTTGCCTTCCACCATGATTGTCAGGCCTCCCTAGCCACGTGGAACCATGAGTCCATTAAACCTCTTTTTCTTTATTAATTACCCAGTTTCAGGTATGTCTTTATTAACAACATGTGAACAGATTAAGACAGACCTGGTGGAAGGTGATTGGATCATGGGAGTGGATTTCCCCTATGCTGTTCTCGTGATAGTGAGTTCTCACTAGATCTGATGGTTGAAAAGTGTAGCACTTCCCCCTGCTCTCTCTCTCGTGCCACCCTGTGAAGAAGGTTTCTCTTACTTCCCCTTCACCTTCTACCATGATTGTAAGTTTCCTGAGGCCTCTCCAGCCTTGCAGAACTGTGGGTCAATTCAACCTCTTTCCTTTCTAAATTACTCAGTCTCAGGTAGTATCTTTATAGCAGCAAGAGAACAGACTAATACAATATCCTTGACAGGGTAGATAGAGGCACACATTTCTTCTTTGTCTGAATGAACAACTGGGCAGGAATCTACTTCACTTGAATTCATGTTAAGACCTGTGTGGCTTTGAGCTCCATTTGGCCCCCAACCTTGAAAGGATCTTGACAGGTCCAAGGTGGAGGCTGAATCTGTTGTCTGCAAAACACCCTGAGGATGCTGCCCAGCCTGATGCAGTCAGTGTCTGCAAACGTCCTTTATCCTCATCCTGTCAAGTGGGGATGGTGAGAGCCAATAGAGAGAGAGCAGCTGATAGGGTTGAAGAAAGCAAGGCCTGTCCTGGCTAAAGGAAGCAAACACTGAGGAAGCCTGGATTTACAGGATAAAATATCAGATTAGAAGAGTCATAGATCATGGAGTTTCTTATTCTACTACCATGGATGTATGGCTTAGTTTCTCCAGACTTTGGTTTCTTCATCTTTAATGGGCATTTTTGAACCACATTTTAATAATGTGGAAAAGGATTCACACACACATACACATACGTGCACACATACACACACACACACATCTGTATATACATAATACAGGTTAAGCATGTCTAATCTGAAAATCTGAAATCCACAAAGCTCCAAAATCTGGAACATTTGGCACTGCCATGATGCTTAAGGAAAATTCTCATTGGAGCACTTCAAATTTTGAATTTTTGCATTAGGGAATGTTCAACTGGTATGTATTTGCAAATATTTAAAAATCCAAAAAACCTCAATATCTGAAACACTTCTGGTCCCAAGCATTTCAAATAAGGGATATTTAATCTGCATATAAAAATAGAAGACTGGATCATGACTCATGTAAAGACTCATGATTTCTTTATAGAAAGAGAGAGACCTATTATTGCAGAGAGGGATCCATGATTTCTTTCTTTAAAATCATAGTAACAACTGTGCATGGTTTGAAAAAACTCAAAGAGTAATAGAAGGCTTAGAAAAAAAATACTACAGGCTCTTGTCATAGCTCTCTTAGGTCCCAGAGACAACTAATTCAAACCCTTTTAGCAATCTGGTATAAAACATCCGATTTCCAAACAATATGATTGTTCCTTTTTTTTTTAAAAAAATTAAGACTTCTCTATTGACTTCTACTATGGAAGATGAGAATTTAAAGGTCAAACTGCACGCTCTTCATATATATTTTTCACTTAAAGAATGTTTTTTTCTTATGTACCCAGCAATGATTCTTTTTGAAATGAATTTTAGAATCCCATTCAATGTAGTCAACTCCACAGAAAATACATTGATCTCACTGCTGTCTTTTGAGACACCCTTCTGAGACTTTCCATCTCCTGCTGGAACAGGGACAGCTCGTCACTGGGTCTGTGGCATTGGTGTCAATTGGGACTTTACCAATTTCCTGTAAAATTATTTTACATCACAAATATTTTGGTATTCCTGTTTTCTAAATGTAATAACTTCCTCTTTTGTTTGGAGTCTCCTTCTTCAGCTGTTGGAGCAAATCTTTTGGTCTCTTATTGAGAACTTTGGCAGAGGTGGTAAATCTAGTGACACATTGCATGAAAAACATAAACTTATTTGGGGCTAATATTTTGGTTTGCTTGGATATATAATTCAAGATCAGAAATGGCTTCAATCTCAGAATGTTAGATTCTGCAGATATTGCTGCATTGTATTGTAGTAATCATTTTTAGGTTCGATAAATTTGGTTCCTATCTGAGTCTTGTTCCTTTGGAGACACTTGCTTCTCCTCTGAAAGCTTTTAGTCTCTTATCTTAACTTCTAATATTCTGAAATTTTGCTGTAATGTTTCTTGCTCTGGATTTTTTTTCTTTCTTTTCTTTCATTTATTGAATAAAGCACTTTCTGGAATTCTTATTTTTGAGGTCTTTAATTTTTTTCAAGTAACGTTTTATTATTTTACCTTTTCCTATTTTCCCTCATCTACAGTTTTAATAGTTTTATAGTGTTCAAATTTCCGGGAGATATTTTTTCAAACTTAACTTTCAGTCTTTTTCTTGTATTTTAAATTTTGTCTATTGTGGTTTTAATTTCCATAATTAAGAACTCTATTTTAATATATAGCTCTATGATTCTCTTATTATTCACTTTAATCATTCTCATTTTGTGGCTACAAAAATTATCACAGACTGGCCTAAAACAAAGAAATTTATTGTCTCGCAGTCCTGAAGGTCAATATTCTGAAATCATATTGCTGTACGGAAATCAAGGTGTTTTCAGGGCTGTCCAAGAGCTCCAAGGGAGGATCTGTCCTTGCTTCTTCCAGCTTCTGTTTGCTGACAGCATTCTTTGGCTTGTGGCTACATCACACCAATCTCTGCCTCCATGGTCACACGGCTACTTTCTCTCTGTATGTCAAATCTTCCTCTACCTCCCTTTTAGAAACATACAAGTGACTGCATTTAGGGCTCATCTGGATAATCCAGGAAAACTGCCTCATCTCAAGATTCTTAACTTAATTACATCTTCAAAAATCTTTTTTTTTTTCAAAAAAATTAACATTCCCATGTTTTAGAAATTAGGACCCAGATATCATTCAACGGCTGTTATTCAGCCCATCACAATTATTCAATAGAAAATAAAAATACTTTGCTTCTGAGAGATTTTCTTAGATCATTTATTTAATAGTTCTCTTCAGTCTATTCTGTTTGCACTTTCTGTAATTCTTAATTTTGAGATCTTTGATTTTTTTCATACTAATTTTTTTATTTTGTTACCTTTTATTTCTCATCTTCTATAGTTTTTGAATTTCCAGGAGGGTTTCTCAAACTTAGCTTCCAGCCCTTTCCTTGTGTTTTAAATTTTATCTATTATAGTTTTAATTTCTATAAAAACTCTATTTTAATATAGAGCTCTCTGGTTCTCTTATTGTTTGATTTTCATAGCATTCTGTTCTTGTTTCATGAATACAGTATCTTATATCCTTGATGATATTAAATCTATTTTTAAAAGTTTTTTTCTACTTATTGTATTGCCTCCATTTTCTTTTTCTCTGCTCTTATGTTTTGATTTTCTTTCATGTTGGAGGCTTTCCTCAAATGGCTAGTGCTGCTTGGTTTTCTCCTTAGAAACTCAAATACTAGAAAGCTGATTGGAAGGTCTACGTGTATGTGTGGCTTATCAATTGGCAAGCTTCACTTAGAGTCATGGTGCTTGGGATAGACAGGATGGTGCCCTAGGACTGTGTCTTACATGTTGGACCCTTCCATTCTCCAGATCAATTCTCTCATCGCCTGCCTGGGGTGTGCTGAGACCCAAGGAAAGAAGGAGGTTGGGAAGACTTCCTCTTTGTTATGATGACTTATTTATTTCCTGTGTCTTCAGCCTCATCCTTTATCTTCTTTTTCCTCTTTACCAGCTACCTCTAAATCTAGAGACTAGACTTCTCCCTCATGTAAACACCTGGTATCCCGCCTGGACAGAGGAGTGTTGTTTCACTGCTCAGGGTGGAGCACCTGGGCTGGAGCTCATGCTCTGTCTGGGAGTCTACTTAGCTTTCCTTTTTTGTTTATTTTCTCTTCTGACTACTTCTTTCAGAAGTAAGTGGGTGCTCCAATTTCTAAGATTTCCTATGGCCTTAATAAACAATTGAATTTAACATACAACCATTTTTATTTATTTATTTTTGGATAAACAACAGAAACTGAGCACAGTCCATGTGTCAGCTACGCTGGGCATAATCTGGGGAATGGGATTGTTTGGTGAGGTAAAGCATCAGTAGAAGAGCATGCAAGAGATAATCAAGAATTAATTGAGAACAGTCAGGACAAAACCAATCAGAAAAGTCCCTATGTGTTGTACCTTAGAGGTTGAATTCATTTTGTGGGCAATGGGGTTCCCATGAAAGGTTTGAAACAGAGAAGTGTAAGTGTCTGGCAAAAAGCTCAAAGAGAGCTTGCACACAACATTTCTCCATCTTCTTTCGTTGTCATTGCTTTTCCTCTTTGTGGCCCCACTCTTCTTCTCATTTCTTCCTTTATAATCTTCCTCAGAATAAACACTTTCATTTATAAATCTCTCAATGGATTTCTTTTCTTTGATTTTGAAGTATTGTATAATCATCTTTTCACCAATTTAGGCACTCTTGTTTTATGCAATTTTTTTTTTAGTAACAGGCACAAAGAATGTGATTGTTTGAAGCCGTTTTTTAATTATTGAAATGAACAGTTTACACCAATCAAAAGAAGTCAGTGCTTGGAATAGCTGCAAATGAATAGACAGAGAGATTTGGAGCATATTCTGATAACTGAACAGGAGGACAGCTTCAAGATTTGTGACTCAGGGTTGTCCAAGATTCCCATATTTTGAAGATTTGCAGGCGAGCTCGCAACCTGTTTAAAATAAGGCTCTCCTGTCTCAAATGCTGATCACACTTGTCCTATGAATAGACAGAGTGTATTTTATAAATGTCATCCAAGGGAAGGTCAGAGCTCCCCACCTGGTCCTTGTCTTTACCAGCTGTGAAAAGAGAAAGTTGTGAAGAGAGAGTTTCCAAAAAATTCACATCTCTTGACACATATGAAGAAAAAAAGAAAATGAAGCCAAATTTATTGAACACCTATTATGTGCAAGGCACTGAGCTGGGCACTTTCCCATGCATTTATCTTATATCATGCAATCATGCCGAGAGGCAGGTGGCTGTAATCCCATCTTCAAATGACAAAACAGAGAGTCAGAGATAGACAGGTCCATAACACAAAGCTGGAATGGGGAAGAGCAGAGTCTGCGCCCAGGGCTGTCTTTGTTCCCCAGCTGCATTTTCAGGTTCCAATAGAGTCCGAATACATCCTATGGCTCCTTCTCATCCTACACTGCAGAGGGAAAAAGAACTCCAAAATGCTACTGCATATTCAGAGGGAAAGCATGTCTCTTTAGTGCCTACTCGTCAGCAGTGACAGTCTGTCTTCCCCTAGCTTGGTGCAGAGGGTCAATTTAAATCCTCTGAAGTGCCAAGAGCCCCATCTGCTCCTCCATCTGAAATGGGAATATTTTGCTCTTTTTTTTTTTAAAAAAATCTTGATTTGGTCTTTTGCTGTTTGTGTTGCAGCCTTCAGCCCAGATGCCAATAAGGAGGAAAATGTATTAAGTGATAAGGGGCAAATCAATGAAATTAAAATGAATGAGGGAGGAGAATCTGATATGGGGGCAAAAAATGAAGTCTCCCTGTAACATCTAGTCCAGGCGTACCAGGGAATGCGAGCAGGTTCCTATGCGATTCCAGCAGACACTGACTAGAACCACACGTCTGGGGTAGAGGAGTCAAGACGGCCCAGGAAGATGTGCCAGAAACACCTTGAAGAGACTGCCTGAAGACACAGCCTGCTCTGTGGTACAGCTGCTGTTTATTAGGGATGCTCATATTTTATGGATGCTAGCCTGAGAGGGGAGTGCTGTGGTAACTAACGTACAATATGTTGGAATCGCAGATTATCGGCTTTACATCCATGTGCAAAGCTACGACCCTCCATTATAAGAATTTGAGCACAAAGTTTCAGAGCATGGCAGAATTACAGAGCTCTGGGCTAGCATGGGGGGATCAGGGACTCATGGAGCACTTACCAGGAATTGCAGGAACACGGGAATCAGCCTTGCCATGAGAACCAGCCTTGCTATGTGCTGCTAGCTGACTTCCAAAATCTTCCTGGGCCTGTTTCTTCAACCAAAAAACGGAGCTGAAGATGTATGTCACAGCAAGCCGATGTAAGAAGCAAAGAAAATGGCTGTGTTTAACATATTGTCTGAAGATAACAATGTTTTATTAATGATTTTCTCCTAATCAAAAGCTCTTATTTTATAGTCGTGAAAGGAGAGACCTACAGAAGTAAAATTATTACTTTCCTTTTAAACAGTGCAATATTAGTTTATCTTTTTGCATTAATTAATGCTTTCTCAGATGAGCAGTCACCCTGGATCCTCACAGTGACTGTGAAGGAGCCCAGCAGGCCGAGGCACTCTCATTCTCTAGACGAGATGCAGATGTGGAGTCCTGGAGCTTGAAAGCTCCCCGGGCTGGAGATCAGGGCAGCTTGCCCTGTGCTTGGCAAACTGCCCCGTGAGGGTCTCCATGCTGCCAGGGGGTCTTTTCAAGGCTGCTTTGGGGAAAAGTAGGGACCCTCATCTTATATTTTATTATGATAAAATTATTATAATATAACTATATATTATAATAATATATAATATATAATACAATATATTATAATAATATATTATATATAATAAATAATATATAAAATATAAAATTATTATAAATAATTTTATAATTAGAATTCTATGCAGGATTGTGTTTTGTATATGCAAAACAGATTCAACAGATTTCTTTAAAAGTTTAAAAACTCTTGAGTTACACTCTGATTTCTTTTTTTTTTTTTTTTTTTTTTTGAGACGGAGTCTCGCTCTGTCACGCAGGCTGGAGTGCAGTGGCGCGATCTCGGCTCACTGCAAGCTCCGCCTCCCGGGTTCACGCCATTCTCCTGCCTCAGCCTCTCCCAGTAGCTGGGACTACAGGCGCCCGCCACCACGCCCGGCTAATTTTTTGTATTTTTAGTAGAGACGGGGTTTCACCGTGGTCTCGATCTCCTGACCTCGTGATCCGTCCGCCTTGGCCTCCCAAAGTGCTAGGATTACAAGCGTGAGCCACCGCGCCCGGCCTACACTCTGATTTCTTGACTTGATGCACACCGAACGATGACTCAACTTGGAGAGGTGAAGACATCTCCCAGGATACCCAGCTGCAGACAGTGCTGTGCCCCTCCCTGCAGGACTATCACTCCTGCCACCAAACTACGACTCTTCCTTTTTAGGTATTAATGGCATGTAATTGATGGATTCCTTATGAGGGCCAAAATGAAAGCTGAACTTTATATACATATGGGTGAGAAAATATTTTTGGAACCCCAAAATAATCATTTTGGAAGTATTTCCATGACTACCTGGAAAACAGGTCGTTTCAAAGATTACCTTAAAAAAATCTATATGATAAGAAGTTGAAAAATCACAGAAACTTCAAATCCTGCCTTATTTGAAAGTTAAGGCAAATTAAAATAGTAATAATAGAATTGTTTCCTAAGATACAGGGCAAATGGGAAATAGGTGTAGATGCCAAATGTTTCCTGTTTGAATTTCTAGGGTGTTAAAGCAATCAGGGAGCTGTGTCGTTGAATGTGTCTGCAATGTCAGGTGAATTCTGGAGCAAACAGGATTCTTTTTCACAATGCAGGGCAGACGGAAGAGTGAGGCCATTTCTTATTTCTCACTCCCTGCACCCCATGATGCCAGGACCTCAGCAGTTCCGTCTGCAGGTGCCAGCTCCATTGTGGACAGACTCTGCTCTAAGGATGCCTGCTCTCAGTGTCCTGTGTTTCGACAGAGGTGCCCAGGGACAGCTCTGACTTCTCAGAGTCCTGGGTGGAGAGGGCCACCTGTTGTTTAGTCTTTTCTGGCAGGGCAGACCCATGACCAGGCTGCTTTGTGCCATGCCAGGGGGCTCTTTGATTTCTTTGTTTCTCAACCCAGCAGACATTTTCTTTCCTTGTATTTATTTCTTCCTATCCCTGGCCTCTCATTTGATTTTTGCTTGTTCAGCATAGCAGTACTTATTCCCTGCAAAATGAATTGATTTCTCCTTCCAGATGTTGGAAATCTGAAAGTAATTGGCCCCACAGAGAACTGTCTTTGAGAAATCACCCACTTTGTCCTCGACAGCAGGTGTCACTGTTGTAACAGAAAACCCTGCTGCTTCCAGGGCCCGGGCCAGCCCAGAGATATTTTTACCCAAAAGAGAAAAGACCCAACATGAGATTCAAACTTGGCAAAAGAAATTCCAAAATGAATGTGAAACCTCATAAAAGGCTGTAAATTATCAGCGTGTCTTTAAACGCTGAGCCCAGGACTTTGAGCACCCATCCCTTGGGAAGAGAGACCATGGGGCTGGCCCCAATCTGCAATTGCTCGTGATCTCATCCATCCTGCAGCCCCAGGGCTGCTCTCCTGGCCTCACAAGGATGTAAAGGAGCAGTGACCGAATCCCCTCCTTGTCTCCTGGACCACAAACCTCAGGGGAACACACGGAATTTTGCTGTGCACGTGCTGGTGTCTGCGTTCCAGGATTAGCTCTCAGGATTTACGTGATTTGCCCAAGGACACTCAGGTCATGAGTGGTGGAGCTAGAAGGAAAGCCATCTTTTGCTAGGCCCCACTGTTTCTTCTATATATCTGGTGTAGCTTGGTCCACAGGGATAATGTGGTACGTGTAAACACGACTTCTCCCAGTTCTCTATGCAGAATACAGCATTGCTAAGTGAACCCCATTTAGATTCCGTTGTGGCCAGGGCATTTGGTGTGGCTGGGCCAACCCCACTGGGAAAGGTGGTGATGGTTTCGAGATTCAAAACTATACCTTTATTTCAAAACGTGCTTTCTTCTTTGCAAACATGGTCATTCACTTAAAGTTCAAACATCATGAAATACAAAGAAGTCAGAATTTGTATACCTTTGGGTACACAGGAAAACTGCTATGTCAGTAAATCGGGCCTTGACGTGCTAACATACAGCTTAGCACATGGCCATAGAATTTAAGTACATTGTGTTCACATCTAAATAGAGAAAACAAAAGAAATGAAGAAAAATTGGGAGAGCCTGGAGCTGGAGGTCAGATGGGCATACAGCATGATCCATCATCTTCTCAAGTAGCGTCTCTCATCCCCAGCAAGGCCTGTACTGAGGGGTGGATCCGGATTTGGGATTGCTGTTTAGTAGAGTGGCTCATTCTTTTTTTTTAATTTTTTTATTTTACTTTAAGTTCCGGGATACATATGCAGAATGTGTCGGTTTGTCACGTAGGTATACATGTGCCCTGGTGGTTTGGAACGTGCCGGTTTGTTACATAGGTATACACGTGCCCTGGTGGTTTGGAACGTGCTGGTTTGTTAGGTAGACATACATGTGCCTGGTGGTTTGGTGCACCCATCAACCCGCCATCTTGGTTTTAAGCCCCACATGCATTAGGTGGCTCATTCTTAACGTGCAAGCTAGGCCCGCTAAGGCAGGGCTGTGGCATCTGCAACACACCAGGACAGAGACCTCATTTTTATCAAGGAAAAGAGAAATCAGAATATTTGTTAATTAAAAAGTACTAGGTGCTGAGGATTCCTCAGAGGGAACAGATACATTTTTCCTAGAAGATGGAGGTTGTCTCGGTTGACTAGCTCAAGCTCTACATCCCTAAAATGGGGCTAAAATTCTGAATCTGGAGCCAGCTGTGTAACCTTAATTAGTCATCTCATCTTTCCAAGCTGCATCGTCTGAATCTGAGAAATAGAATTTATAACACTATCTACTTGATGGGGCTGTTATGAGAATTAAGGGAGAAAATGAATATACATCCTTATATACAGCAAATGTCTAATACATGTTAACTAAGGATTTATTCATAATAGATGAGGTGAATTCATACTTGGTCCTGCTTCCAGATGGACACAGCTTCACGGCTAGAGGGACCTTGGCTGTCAGAGGTAATCGGATGTCTTATCCCATGAGGCACCGTGATCAATGTTAGGGGTTGTTCGGAGTGCTGTCCTGTGTAGGATCCTGAAGCCTGATCCCACTTAAGTAGACAAGAGTTTTGATCTTAATTATCAATGCCTGTCAAGGGCATAGGAGAGAGAAGTGACATCATGGGGCTACATAGTCCCAATTTCATTCCCAAATTAGTTCAACAGCCTTATTTTCAGACAAGCCTAGAGTGGTCAGGAAAACTTGGGAAACACATTTTTCAAGCTAGTTTTGTGGCTAATGGAGTCCAGATCTCAGTCTCTGGGTTTTCCTGAGGCTATTTCTCATTCAATTCTGCTGCAACCACTGCCCCTCCACGCAGGAAAGGCAATTCACCTCCATCAAAAATAGATAGCGCCATATACAGGAAGGTTAGTGATACCCCTATGTTATTTTGCTCAAATCTTTGGGTTCAGGGAATAAATTCCTTAACTCCAAAGTGGAATTTCTTTAATTACTCTGCCCTCATCTATACTCCCAGGACAGACCAAGGCACTGTGAATTTTGCTAGGTGTCCCATCAGAAAGATGCAAGAGGACTATGGTTGAACAGAATCTCTAAAGACCTTGCCCTGCCCCTGCTGAGGTGTCCCCTAAAACATGTACCTACAGCACTCTGCAAAGACGTGGAATGAACAATAGTTTAAAGGGAATGTTACTGGGAATATATGTTACAATAGTGTAGAAATAGCTGGAGGTGACCTTTTATGGTTTGGGTCAGCTTTCATTCTAAACGAATCACGTTCCTTTTATCTCCTTTTTCCCCCCTTCGTGTTTTCCCTTCCCTTAGTTCCCTGCATCCAGACTGAAGCTGGTTTAGAGAATGGGATCCATGTTAATCTATGGGTAGAAGTACTTCAAATCTCCACTTCTGATTTCAGACAAGCAGTGATCCTGCTTAACTAGCCCCACCTATTCAGTTTGGAACTGCCAGAAGGATGGACTTACTTTGGAGTAACCCTCATGGTTCTTGCTCTGGAAGAGAGATATCCTGGGATATAACAGCCTCTCAAGACACAGGCAAAATGAAGGAGCAGACTGGAGGTAGCGCAGAGTGCCTGACCCAGTAGGTAACTTCCATGAGACCAAGCCTCCACACACCTTGTCCAGGCCATCTTCTCCTCAGAGTCTGCTTAAAGTAATCTGTTTGTGGCCGGGTACGGTGGCTCACACCTTTAATCCCAGCATTTGGGGAGGCCGACGTGGGCGGATCAACTGAGGTCAGGAGTTCGAGACCAGCCTAACCAACATGGTGCAAACCCATCTCTACTAAAAATACAAAAATTATCTGGGCATGGTGGCGTGCACCTGTAGTCCCAGCTATTTGGGAGGCTGAGTCATGAGAATTGCATGAACCTGGGAGGTGGAGGTTGCCATGAGCTGAGATCACACTCCAGCCTGGCAACAGAGTGAGACTCTGTCCCCCCCGCCACCCCCTCCAAAAAAAGTAATCTGTTTGCCTTCTTTTCTTATCTGAATTTTGACTTCAGGGGCCAAAAATTCAGTTTCTAGCAGATCAAATACCTATTTCTAACAATATCCAAGGACCTCTTTAACTCAACGCTTTCTGAAGATGGCAAGAGAATTGAAGAGGACCAAACCCACACTCAGGACTGAGGAGGAAAAAACTCTACACATTTTATTAAGCCTAGTCATGCAGAACTACAAGCTCTATCTGTAGCGTGGGGTTCTAAAATTAATTCCCGCAGCTAAGTGTGACTAAGATAACCATCTCTATGGCAGCCTTTCCCTGATTTCTCATATTCTCTTAGCTGAACTCTGCTGGTCAGCTTCTGCAGATGCCATGCCTTGTGGGCTCATGGCAATATGTGCTAAAATGTTACTTTATCATGTTCTTTTAATAATTTTTAGAAAGTCCTTGATTTTTAATTTCAGTTGCTAAGATATCACCATAAAGACCTCATTCTCACCAAGGACGTTGCTATAAAGGCTTCCTCTCCTCCCTCTGCTTTGCTTAGCTCAGCTCATTACCTGATGAGCGGGCAGAGGAAGATGGGGGTGGGAGTCGGGTGAGATCAGTATTTCTCTATTTGGGTGAACTCCAGCTCAGTTGGTGCCCATGTGTCTTTCATCAACTGCCTTTCTTTGTCCCATTATAAACATTCTGTGTTTCTTTTATTATAAATATTGCAAGAGATCTTTAAAACCTGTGGGGTTTGATTTATTTGCATTACCATTTGAAGAACAACTTCTGGATTCAGTTCTGAAATGACAAATGATCCATCTCCTCCCATCTTTGAGCACTGATGATCTTCCTTGGTGGAAGCAGCCCTGGGTGTTAATATTTCACCAGTTCAAATCTGTTGATAGGGATCCCAGGTGTGAGCAGGCTGGCCGCCCCAGGTGTTCCATTTAGGAGGGAACAGCACACTCAGGACACCCCAATTCCTACACCACAAGGTTCCAACATCCATCCAGGTTGGCACTCTTTGAGAGGCCCAGGCTGAAGTCACAATTTCCCCCCTTATCTTGTGAGACTCACAGACAGGAGCTTCAAGCATCCATTGGCTGCCAAGGTATCTGCTGGTCTCATCCCCATGAGGGCAGATATTCCTGTGTAAGAACCTCCTGCCAAGGAGAAACTCTATCAGCTAAGGTGAGGGGAGATGCCTCTCCTTCAGTCCCCAGTACTTTGTCTTTTGGAAAATGAATGAATTTTTGCAAAACCACTAACAGTACATTTTCAATAGGTGATCACTAACTTTAAATGCAAATAGTCAATTATTCCAAATCAAAGGGCCATCGGGGAGCTGGCGGTTACAGCCATTGTGTTTGTCTGTGCCTTGCTCAGTTTGGAGCATCCGAAGTGCCAAGACACCTGGGTCTCTTCTCCTCGGAATTCCTAAGAAGTAGGGGCTCTAGCACAATCTGTTCCCTCGGCTCTGTTGTCCCTGTGCTTCTGAGGCAGAGAGGTAACCAGGAAACGTGCAGTTCTAGAGATATATCCTCTAGGTTCTTTTTGAAGTAGATGTTAAGCATTCAGAGGGAAAAGAAACAAGAAATGCAGAAAGTGGGGAGAAACTTGGTAAGGAAAAAATTTTAAAATAGCATAGAAAAAACTGTAGCATAAAATCTAAATACCTTAAAGTTTTGGGCATATTTTGTATGTGTCAAATATAACTTGAAATGAGTGGTCTTAATTAGTCAACAAAGAGTTTCCATTTTCTTTTACTGTGAAGACTGACAATGATTAAACAGAATAAGAATATACAGTGTTGAAGAGGGCAAGAGGGGTTGACATACGCATACACAGCTTGTGTGAAAACAAATCACTGTAACCTCTCTGTGGCACGCGTCGAAGGCTTTAAAAGTGATCAGTGTTTCGATCTGCTTTTAAGGATTGATTGAAAGAAAATTATTGATCAAGTGCTAAAATATGTGTATACAATGATGTTCATTAAAGTGTTTTTTTAAAGTAACAACAAAAGTTAATCAACTGTAATCTTAATAATTGAAGGCTGTGTAGCTAATAATAGTCTAGGCTCATGCAGTAGAATGACACAGCCACTGAAATAATAATGGGCATTTTATCTACTCACATGAAAACTTGATAAAATATTACAGCAAATATATGCCATATAATTTTATTGTATGACATAAGCATGTTTTTTGGAAATCTATAGGAAATTTTAAGACAAACTCCAAAATTGTTATAAGAAAATAAAATCCCCTCATTCCAATTAGGTTAACGGAAGTCAAAGCAAGTTGATGTCAATATCCCATTGTTTCTAAAAGGCTTAAGCATAATCTTTCCTTTCCTTTCTTTCCTTTTCATTCATTTTTGTTTTCTATTTTGCCAACAAAGCCATGCATTAATTGTATACTAAAAGTAATGAAAATGAAAATGGGTAAAACATCAACCTCAATTTGAACTTTTTCTTAATACAAGAAATCAACAGTTATTTGATTGATCTCTATTTTTTTGTCCAAAAATACGTTTATTATATAATCTGCATATCTTGTTTCTACAACTTTCAGGTAGTTTATCACCATCATAAACATCAATCATCACTATCCCTATTATTATTATAGCAACATAATATTACTGTTGTAGCAATGTGATCTTGGTCAAGCTAATTGCCTCATAATCTATTATTCCCACTCATTTCTTAAAGAAGTAAGTATTATTACATGGAAGTGCCTAATTTCAGGCTTTTTAAAAAAATATATTTTAAGTTGTGGGATACATGTGCAGAATGTACAGGTTTGTTATATAGGTATACATGTGCCATGGTAGTTCACTGCACCCATCAACCCATCACCTACATTAGATATTTCTCCTAATGCTATCCCTCCCCTACCCCCTCCACCTCCTGACAGGCCCTGGTATGTAATGTTCCCCTCCCTGTGTCCATGTGTTCTCATTGTTCAACTCCCACCTATGAGTGAGAATATGCAGTGTTTGGTTTTCTGTTCCTGTGTTAGTTTGCTGAGAATGATGGTTTCCAGCTTCATTCATGTCCCTGCAAAGGATATGAACTCATTCTTTTTTATGGCTGCATAGTATTCCATGGCACATATGTGCCACATTTTCTGTATCCCTTCTATTGTAGACAGCATACATGTATGCTATCAATCTTTTGTTGCCATGTAATAGCTTTAGAAAGTCTCCAGTTTGCTTATCGAATAGGAAGCTTATCCAATAATTTATTTCTTATTAACCACTTAGGCTAGTTCTGGTTTGGGCCTGGTAGAACTGAAGCTGAATGTTAAGTGTATGCCCTGTGGCAGCTGGGGCTAGAAGGTCCTATTTCCCTCCTTCTTAGATAAGGCAGGACCATGTGACTTGTGTTGCTCAGTGGATCATGGCAAGAAGGAACAGCCCCTTTGAACTTTCGGTGGCTTTCTCCATACCATCTCTTCTCTCCATGCTGAATGGCTATAGAGCATCTGGGGGAGCCTGAAGCCAGCAGATGCTCCTCAAAGGATGTCGGATCCCCTCAATGGATGGATCTTTGGAGGAGAACTCCCAGAGGAGTCTCGGCCCACGATGATCCACACTGGGCTGTGTGCAGCTGCAGAACCGACTCTTGTTTTGTTTTGTTAAGCTGCTAAGGTTTGAGTTGATAAATTCCCAATATCAACTCAAAGAAGATGAACATTTATGTGGCTCTGGCTAAATATTGCCAAAATCATACAAATATGGTATGATTTTGCTTTATCTCCAGAGATATATGCCTATGTGAACTGTATGTCTTTCATCTAGGGCAGAAAAGAACATTGTATTGGTCAGGGTTCTCCAGAGGGACAGAGCTAATAGGATATATGTACATATGAAAGGGAGTTATTAGGATAATTGGCTCACATGATCACAGGGTGAAATCCCATGGTAGGCCATCTGCAAGTGGGGAAGAAAGAAGCCAGTAGTGGCTCAGCCAAAGTCCAAAAGCCTCAAATGCAGGGAAGCTGACAATGCAGCCTTCAGACTGTGGCCAAAGGCTCAAGAGGCCCCATCAAAAGAGTCCAAAGTTCAAGAGTCCAAAGGCCAAAGAACCTGGAGTCTGATGTCCAAGGGCAGGAGGAGAGGGAGGAAGCATCCAGCCTGGGAGAAGATGAAAGAAGACTCAGCAAGCCAGCTTATCCCACCTGCCTCCACCTGCTTTGTTCTAGCTGAGCTGGCAGCTGATTGGCATCCACATTAAGGGTGGGTCTTCCTCTCCCAGTCCACCGACTCAAATGTCCATCTCCTCTGGCAACAACCTCACAGACACACCCAGAAACAATACTTTACCAGCTATCTAGGCATCCTTCAATCCAATCAAGATGACACCTAATATTAACCATCGCAAACATCTATATCTATGTCTGTAGAAATATATCTCTGTATATATTTTGGAGCAGGAAAACTATAGTAATGTAGGACCCAGACTTAGGCATTTATATATTTCTTTCCCTCCCCTCCCCTCCCCTTTCCCCCTCCCTTTTCCCCCTCCCCTTTCCCCCTCCCCTTTCCCCCTTCCCCCCTCCCCCCTCCCCCTCCCCTTCCTCCCTTCCCCCTTCCCCTCCCCTCCCTCCCTCCCTCCTTCCTTCCTTCCTTCCTTCCTTTCTTCCTTCCTTCCTTCCTTCCTTCCTTCCTTCCTTCCTTCCTTCCTTCCTTCCTTCTCTCTCTCTCCACCTCCCCTTCCCACCCCAGGCAGCACTCTCCTTTTGGAAGAGAATACAAAACTTTTTAGTCCTACTTGGGGGAGATAAAGTGTTGTATGCACGGACGCTGTTATCACTGTGCATTGCTAGCTCTCTCCTGAAGCTCTTTGCTTACTGCTTTTCTGATTGATCAGCTTGTTGTTCTGTTTACTCCTGGTCATGGATCTCTGTAATTGATCACATGATTTGGAATCCTTATGTTTGTTTTCACTTTGATATTTTCTTAGCATCCATTAAACACATGTTTACTGAGCTCCTCTGTATGCCAGGCACTGTACTAGGTTCTTAGTATAGTTTAATGGATAAAACTGACATAGTCTTTGACTTTATGAAAGTTGAAATTTGCAACACTCCATCTTTGCCTCCCGGATTTCTGTATTAACCACAGGTCAGAGGCACCCTTCACTCAGGTCTTCTGACCTCCCAACTTCAGCTAGTTAAAATTGTCCTCTGCCTACTGTTTTCCCATGAAGAAATTAGACATGTAAAGGAAAATGAGGCCTGAGCTGGGAGAAGATTTATATAAAAACCGACTCCATTGGTATCCCAAAGTTTTAAAATAGAATAGGAATTTTTATATTATTTTCATAGTCAGAGTATTTTAGAAGGAACTAACTTATATCAGTCGGAAAATTTGCTAACTTTGGGGTGACTTTGCAAAGAAATGTATAGGATCAATAAAAATATATGTATCTATTTGATTTTACTTTTGTAACTCTTTCAACAAAGATATAGGTGAGTGGATGGAATATATGTTCATATATCTTCAACTATATTGTCTTGAATCAAGAAAACTGTCTTGTCTTCACAAAGAAACACTGGAAGATGCACTTCCTGTTCTTTTTCAGCACTATTCAAAATATTTAATAGCTGGTGCAGCGCTGAGCCCCAACTAGTCAGAATGCCTGTGGTTTTTGTTTTATGTTTTTAAAGCTATTTGTGATAATATTTGCAGGCTGGTGGGATAGCAGGGGAGCACTGGTGTAGGAACACAACTTCCAGTAAAATCACTGGGTTTCGAAGAACATCTTATTTTTCTTTTTTTTGGAGCAGGAAAACTATAGTAATGTAGGACTCCTGCTTAGGCAATGTCTTAGTTCATGCTGCTATAACTGAATACTATTGACTAGGTGACTTAAACATCGGAAATTTATTTCTCATGGTCTGGAGGCTGGAAATCCAAGGTCAAGGCACTGGCAGATCTCGTGTTTGGTGAAGGTGCTTTGCAGATGGCTGTTTTATCACGGTACCTTTACAGGATAGGGGATCGAGGGGAGTAAGCTCCCTTATTTCTTCTTATAAGGGCACCAATCCCATTCACTGGACTCTACCCTCATGACCTAATTACTTCCCATAGGCCCTACATCTAAATACCAACACATTAGGAATTTCGGCTTCAGCATTTGAATTTGAGAGTGGAGGAACAGCACACACACTCCATTCATAGCAGCAGTGCATAACTTGAAGTTTGAATTGATTTCTATTCCCCTGTCTAGTGGATTGTCTTTAGCTGGATGATGATGGTCTGGTCCATTTAATAACATCTTTGGATTCTGTTAGCAGATTTGAATCTCAGTTGCAGCCCTCAGCAACGACATGTTCTTGGGCAAATTATTTACCCTTTGGAGGCTTAGTCTCCTAAACCACAAAATCGGGACACTATTATTTATCTTGCCCAATTGCAGTGCAATTGAGATTGTACAAAACATGCAAGACGCCTGCATGGTCTAGCAAAAGTAGAGACTTTGTAGTGGTTCTTCTTATAAATATTAATAAAACAAAGTTAAAGTTGGCTTTTCAATAAAAACCTGCTTCCCTTGGAGGCAGTCTTTGAATGTGAAATAGTCTAAAAAACAAGCTAATTCTGCAGCCAGTGCAAATATTAATTAGCAGTCTAGCAAGAAGCAGGTCACAATGCTGAATGTCAATGTGCTAAAATGTCTGCTAGTTTCAAGACAGTAGCACCTTGCTAATTTGTCATTAAGGGGCCCCTGGAGCTAAGAGAGATGACAAAAATCTGTGTGAAGAAGAAATTCTCACTGATTGAATCAAACTTCTGCAGTTTTATAAAAATGTGCTACTTTTGTTAGCTTTGCTTTGGAGTTTTTAATGCTATTCACATAATTGGCAGTGTTCTTCTAGAGGTGAACATTTACTTCTTCAATTAAAAAAATTGGTAAATATTGTTTTCCATCTAAAGGGGCAAAAGTCTGCACATTGTGGACTTGATACTAGAGACTTAACCAACATAAATTTCTCTCTGAATTTTGGTTGAACCATCTAGACATTTTCACCTGGCTCTGTCATCAAAATGAACACATTATGTTACTTTATCAGAAGAATTTAAAGATTCTTTGGTATTGTCACATAAGAATAGAGAAGTTTAACAGATTAAACCTAATGAGAAAGTTCATATTTTCAGAAGTAGATATTATGTGTTGAAAAGAGCCAACATTTTGAATTCAGATAATTCTCAGTGTCATTTCTTATTTTAGACTCAGTATATGAACTTGGGCCAGATACATAAAATAGGGAAAATTTTTCCTGCCTTATAAGGTTGATAGAGGTGAAAATACAAACTGCTAGAACATAGAAGACATAATTTTTCTTACAGATGTCTTTTAATATCACTGGAAAGGGAAAAACAGGCTCAGGTAGCAATTATCTTCTTGATTACAACTTTTCACCATCACAAATATTTAGAGACTTAGAGCTTCCCAGCAGTACCTGCAAAGGCCTACTCAAGACAGACAGGTACTCAGTTTTCAAAACAGCAACTTGGTGGGAATTCAACTTACCAATATTTTGGGGTAGGAGGTTGGCTTTTCCAAGTGGCCTAGTGCACAAATCTCATGATAGATATGCTCTTAACAAGTGGGGCTTGGATTTGAAATCTTATTCAGGGTGTTAGAGTAAGCACATTCCACGTGCATACTCTAAATCAGAATAAAAACCCTGGCAGGCTATGCAGGATCTCACACCACCACGTTGCTCCTTTTGTTGATAGAAGACCTGCTTCATACCAACAGTACCAACATTCCAGGTGGGAGGCAGACCTGGGCTGAGGAGGCAATGCCGTGCTGTGTAAATGTGAGAACCTGGGACCTAGGCTCTGTCTCAGTTCTGCCTGCAAACTTGAACAAGGCGTGCAGTTTCTCTGTAGTAAATTTCCTGATCTGCCAGGCCTATCAGAGCTTGCCACTCTGCTCCCTGAGCCTATAGTTCAGGGAAATGCATCGGCGCAAGTCTAAGTTTGCATTGGAAAATTGCTCATTCAATAAAGCAATAACAAAGGAGTAACTAGCTTGTAGATGCTACTGTATGAGAGCTTTTAGTAGTCAGAAACGGCGTATTCTAACCGGGCTCATTTACATGTTTATTAGAGTTTATACCAAAGGAAACTCGACTGACAGTTTTTCCAGTGGGATAGTCTTCTGCTATATATGTCTACAATTTACATTTTCCCTGCTTTTAGCAAACAATACAATTCTCCAATTGAGACATTTATGTTCTATAACACTTTTTGTGGGTTTTTTTGCCATAATTAGTATTAAGATGTTCTCGTTTATGTTAATGCATAAATATGCACACTTAATACTTCGTTTTTACTTATAAACTGTGGTTATAAAGGTCTACTCATCATTTTTACAAAGTTCTTTAGAGCAGTCAACTTGTTTGTTCCAATGGGAAATTATTTATAACCCCAAGCCATAAAATAGATAATAACATCTAACTTTTTTTAGTGCATGTTTTGTGTCTGACCCTTTGCTAAGATATTTAACTCATATAATCCTCATAATAAATCTACAAGTTTAGGAAGGTAGCCTTATTATTCCCAATTGCTAGATGAAAAAAACCAATGATATTAACTGTCCTGTTGAGAGCTACAAGGCTTGTGAGTGGTAGAAGACGCAATCGAACCCAAGCAGTCTGGGTCCAATGTAGAACAACTATGCCATGTGTCTTTCCACAAAAAGTGGAGTCAATTTTTTTGAAACAGGCTTGGGAGCCGCAAGTCCTGGGCTCTTCAAAGACCCCCCTGGGGCAGTCCTCCTGGAGACATTACCCAATGCTGGAGCCGCCCAGGTCTCTCCCTTGGCCCTTTCCTTTTCTCTACAGATACCCTACTCCTTTGCTGTTCTTCCCATCTTGTTGCTTTAAATAGCTTCTGTAATCTTGAGTATATATTTCCGCATCCCTCCACTGAACTCCAGACTTCTCAATCTGTCTACCTGACAGCTTTTGTTGGATATTCAATAGGCATCACCACATAACCTGTCCAAAACCAATGCCCCGTTCCTCTGTTCCTACACAGAACTGCTACCTGCATCTCAGGGGATGAGAATCCCTCTTTACAGTTTCCCAAGCCAGAGACCAGAAGTGCATCATGTTGCATTTCTTTCTGCTTATGTGGCAAATCTCAGCAGACTCTTTTCAGAATACATCCAGAATTTAAAATCCTCACCAATTCCTTTGATAGACTCCAATCCAAACTGCCCTAATCTCTCTCTTGCCTCCAAATTAGTTTGAGCTTCTCCTCCTGCTTGTGTAATGCAGTCTATTTTTGACCTAGAACCCAGAGGGAGCCTGTCACAGGGAAATCCAACTGCGCTGTTCCCCTGCTAACTACCTTCTGATGATTTCCACCACACCCCACAGGCCTGACCTGACTCCCTGCTGCTCTGTGTCCTGGCCCCCTGCACTGGTTCCCTGGTACTCTGCTGGCCTGGTCCCCTGCTGCTCTGCTGTTCTGGCCCCCTACTGCTCTGCTGGGCTGGTTCCCTGACACTCTGCTGGGCTGGTCCCCTGGTACTCTGCTAGGCTGGTTTCGTGGTACTCTGCTGGGCTGGTCCCCTGGTACTCTGCTAGGCTGGTTTCGTGGTACTCTGCTGGGCTGGTGTTGTGGTACTCTGCTGGCCTGGCCCCCTGCTGCTCTGCTAGCCTCATCCCCTGCCACTCTGCTGGCTTGGGCCCCCTGCTGGCTGCTCATGCCTCTCTTTCCTGCATGTGTCATGTCCTCTCTATTCCTTGAATGTGCTGAGCTGTGACCACTCCAGTGCGTCTCCCTGTGGTCCTCCTCTTGGAATACTCTGCTGTCAAACCTTCTCAAGCTCTCTTGGGTCTCTCCTGGAAGCTCACTGTTGTATTACAGAGGCCTGTGCTTGGAGCTTCTAAAATGAGGAACATTCGTCTCACCACTTGTGGAAGTGTCTTCAGCCTTACCTTTCTTTGTTGTTCTTCCTGACACTGAATACCATTCAACAGGCTCCATTTTGATCGTTTACTGTCCACTGTCTCCCACTTCCACCCCTACTAGAGTGTCATTCATGAGGACAGGACAGGGACTTCATTTTGCTATTTTTACACGTTCTTGCAGAACCTATAGCACTCATATTAGTCAGGCATTTGGTATTTGTTGAGTAAAATGAGTGAATCTTTGAGAAACTTCCAGGTTTTATAGAACACAGTTCTATAAACAGCCATAAGCCACCTGGATTCATAACAGAGACATGAGTGTGACACCGACATGAGCTGAGGTGTAAGGAAGGGAAGTCAGGATCAGATCCGAACTGGTGATCAGGTCAGCTCCAGGTCATCCTAACCAGGAATCTAACATTCGGACTTGCCCAAGGTGGTAAGGGGGGTCAGTGGGGGTGGCAGACTTTTGTTTGACTTATGCCAGTCGGGGTCTAGGGTGACCTAGTATGAAAGGTGGGATGTAGGAGGTGACATTTGCAATAAAGACATCAAATAAAAAATCCGGTCTATTTGGAGCAGAAGGAAGTATGTAACTGGGGTGGAGAATGTGAAAAGAGGTGGCGAAGCCAGGGCCCAGTGCTAGTACCAGCAGGGCCCCAGGGATGGAGAAGAAATCCTGGCACTGAGTGGGCCTATGTGCAGAGAGCTTAGAGCCACAGAATCAAGGCAAACAGAACTCAATCCAAACAGACTAGATCATGAGTCTGGGAAAACACCTACTGCTAAGTCCAGACTTCCTCACTCGTGGGGGGAATCTGCTCCTGTTAGTTCCTTTCTCGGGGGTTGACATTCTGCAGGTGCTGCAAGGCGGCACCTGTAGCCTTGCTAAGCTGGGGAAGGCAGGACTGATGCCTAACAGCCTAAGATTACCTTTCTGGAGGCTTCTCCAGCTTCTGTTTATGGTATTTACCTTCTGTTCCTTTTGGTTTGTTTACTTGTTTAAAAGATGATTAAATAACCTCACACAACATTGTACCACTTGAAAATAAAATGAATCTTGAGATTTTTTTTCTTTTTCTTGCAAAGAGATAATGAAGTAAACAAACACCTCTGTCTCCTGCCCACCTCTCTCAGGTGCGCCTGCTGTCAGAATTCTCCTGTTATAACAACCTAACTACTGAGTACATATAAATGTTTCATCTGCAATATTTTTCATAAACCTCAGGGGACCCTGCAGCCCATCTCCAAGAAGTCTTCTTTGTGAATTTCAGCTAACACTCACTCTTCTCCACTAATGGCAGACAGCTCTATCTAGCTGACAATGTGAAATATCTATTTTTCTTATTGTTGCCCCAAATTGTTGCACATTTATGTTTCTAGCCCATATTTCTCCTGTGAGCCCAGACCAGCAGCACAGTTTACATCTTCACTTGGCCATGTCAAATGAAGCCATCTCAAACTTCAAAATCGAAGTCTTCTCTTCATGCCTGGCTTACTTCAGTGAGTGACATCAATATCCACCCTGGAATTGCTCATTAGGGTTAGCAACTGTTTAATCTTGGAAACCACATCATAACTGGGTACAGTCTAATTGCCAAACAAAATATGCAAGCCCAGTAAGCATCATCTGGACTTGGCAAGTTCAGTGATAAAGCGTGGAACACAATGGCAAGTGAGTCTCGCATGGGGTGCAAGGCAGAGGAACACCCGTGGCTGTGCCCTCCCCTGCTTGGCCTTGTCCATCATCTGCTACTGGAGACTCCTTTCCAGCAGCCATGCTTCCTGACCAACCTCAGTGATGAAAGCGAATCAAATGCCACCACTTTTCAATTTTTAGAGGAATTTTCCTGGAAATAAACAGAATCCATCTTTTTAATTGCATCGGTAACCCTTTAAGAATATGGAGACCACCAGAGGCCAACCACACTCTAAAGAGAAGCTAAGAGAGGCAAATAGAGCAATTAAATCAGCCATCACCCAGAGGATACTTGCTGAAAGGGTGAAGGCGTGATTCAGTTTTCAAGGCAACACAGAACGCTGGACAAAGTTCAAAGCCAATGTCCAATCATAGGGCCAGTAGATCTGCCCACCCACCAAAACCTGTGATTTTAATTACACCTTTAGCCTAAGAGTAAATTAGAATGCACTTACTGTCCAGTTAACTACTAGAAAATCAACTGTCTCCAACCTTGAGTCTAAGTTGGAGGTAAAAAAAAAAAAAAGTCTTCGCTAACAATTCAAAACCACAAGCAGAATCTCATCAAATGCACACTTCTTGTGTAGTATTAAAAATGACAAGTTGGGGTTCCGTGCCTCCAGCCCTTGGTGAAGCAAATGCAGTTCCTGTCTGAAGGAATTTACTTCAGAAATAGAGATCGTCAGGTGCTGCCCCACAGCAGACCTCCTCAACTAAGATCTTAAACATGTACACATACAGAAATTCCACAGGGAAAGTTTCAATAAACAGGAAGTCACAGCAGTAAAAAATGAAATGACAGGGAATCAAGACACTATAAGAAATAAACAAAAAACAATATAATCCTAAAAGAAAGACGTCAAATACTGACCTAACAAGACATTGAATGTCTTATAACATGGTTTCTGAAAATTTATGAACCACCTGGTGATATTTTTATTTTCTTATCATGAAATTTTAACTCAGTAGGTCTGAGAGTTGAGCTTCATATTCTATCTTTCTAGTAAGCTCCAAAGTGTTACCACTGCTGCTGATCTGTGGACCATACATTAAGTAATAAAGTTTTGATATTGTGTTTAATATGTTACATTAGTTTTTTATTGTTGCTGTGAAGAAGTACCACAATATTGAGTCTTGAAGCAATAAAAATTTATTATCTCACAGCTCCATAGGTTAGAAGTCCAATTTGGTGCATCTGAGTTCTTGACTCCAGGTTTTACAAAGCACAAAATCAGGTGGTAAAAATAAATACACAAATATATTTGCATGTATATGTGTGTATAATAATAATATAGTTGTAATGAACTAAAATGCTCAGTTAAAAGACGAAGACTTGATGGGAATAGCATTGAGTCTGTAAATTACTTTGGGCAGTATTGCCATTTTCATGTTGATGATTCTTCCTCTCCATGAGCATGGAATGTTTTCCATTTGTTTGTGCCCACTCTTATTTCCTTGAGAAGTGGTTTGTAGTTCTCTTTGAACAGGTTCTTCACAACCCTTGTAAGTTGTATTCCTAGGTATTTTATTCTCTTTGTAGCAATTGCAAATGGGAGTTCACTCATAATTTGGCTCTCTGTTTGTCTATTATTAGTATATAGGAATGCCTGTGAATTTTGCACACTGATTTTGTATCCTGAGACTTTGCTGAAGTTGCTTATCAGCTTAAGGAGTTTTGGGGCTGAGACAATGGGGTTTTCTTATTACATGTTCTCTTTTGTAGTACACACAACGGATGTAATTATATATTTATTTATCCCTGATTTAATTCTTTATTTTTAGCTTTCATTAATTTACATACAGTAAAAGTCACTTTTTGATGTACAGTTCTATGAGTTTTGAGAAATGCATGGAACTATGTTTAATGAGCATCACAATCAAGTATAGAAGGGTTCTGTCACTCGAAATAATGACACTAATGCTTTCCCTTCCACCTCACTCTTCAACCCTGAAAGCCACTGAGCTATTCTTCAACTCTATGTTTTACTTTTTCAGAATGTCGCATAAATGGAAGAAAATATAGCACATAGTTTTTTTGAGTCTGTTTTTTTCCACGTCTGAAAGCATGTGAAATTCACCTTTGTTACGGCATGCATCATAATTCACAATTGTTATTACTGAGTAATATTAGTGTACTATGTTTAATTCATTCACCATTAAGGTCATTTAAATTATTTCTCTTTTTGGTGATTATTAATAAAGCCTCTATAAACTTTTGCAAATAGATTTTCATATAAGTTCCATTTTTAAATTTCTTTTGAGTAGGATTGGTCACACAATAAGTTTATGGTTAAATTTATATGAGACTGAAAAGCTGTTTTCCAAAGTAGCTTACTGTCTTGCCTTCCCCCTAGCAATGCATGGGAGTCCCTGTTGCAGCACATTTTCACCAGGACTTAAGGTTGCCATTTATTATTATTAAATTTTCAGCTATTCTAATAAGTGTACAGTGGTTTCACCTTGTGGCTTTAATATACATTTATGTAATGACTAATGATATTGAGCATCTTTTCACATGGTTAAATGACCATTTTTTATTGTTAAATTTTGTAAGTTCTTGAGCAAACTATCACAAGGACAGAAAACCAAACACCACGTGTTCTCACTCATAGGTGAGAATTGAACAATGAGAACACTTGGACACAGGGAGGGGAACATCACACACCAGGACCTGTCATGGGGTGGGGGTAGTGGGGAGGGATAGCATTAGGAGAAATATCTAATGTAAATGATGAGTTAATGGGTGCAGCAAACCAACATGGCACATGTATACATATGTAACAAACCTGCACATTGTGCACATGTACCCTAGAACTTAAAGCATAACAATAATAAAAGAAAATTTGTAAGTTATTTATATATTGTGGGAAAATGTTTGCCAGACACTTGACAGGTAAATATTTTCTCCCAGTCTATGGCTTGTTTGCATTCTAACAACAAGTAAAAATCTGGGCAAACTAAAAAGTCAATCACTGTTCTTAGCTATGCAAGAGAAATGAGGTCACAGAGAAAACTGCTGCCCCCTAAATTGAAGATCTATTGGAGAATACTGAATGCAGAGAATAAGAACCTAGCAGAGCAGAAAGCTCTGTGAGAGCTAGTGCCGGGACAGGGAAATCTGAACCGTAATTGATGAACTACTAAAGGCTCCTGATGAACAAATCTGACAGTTAAAAACTCCAAGGAGACTCAATCATAGGGAAGCCCCCCTTTTGAGAGTTTTACCTCAAAAAGCTCTTCAAGGTCCCCATAGGGAATATCAGAGAAAAATTCCCTTAAAATTCCTTTAGGCATCTGGCAGGGAGAAGAGAAAATGAATCA
The DNA here is from genome assembly GCF_028878055.3 of Symphalangus syndactylus. Lineage (NCBI taxonomy): Eukaryota > Metazoa > Chordata > Mammalia > Primates > Hylobatidae > Symphalangus > Symphalangus syndactylus. The sequence continues at coordinate 105,195,579 of NC_072440.2, read as the reverse complement.
TTTTGGAATACACCAGAGTACTGTGTTCTTCTTAACAAGGCTTGTCCTCAGGAGGAATTAATTAACCATAGCCCGACCTGCTGGGTTTTTAATTTTTTTTGTTTTTAGGACAGACAGAGTCTTGTTCTGTCACCCAGACTGTCCAATGGCATGATCATAGCTCACTCTTAACTTTGGACCCCTGAGCTCAAGTGATCCTCCTGCTTTGGCCTCCCAAGTAGCTAGGACTACAGGGGTGTGTCACCATGCCCAACTAGTTTCCATTTTACTTTTTGGGGAGATGGGGTCTCATTATGTTATCCAGGCTGGTCTCAAACTCGTGGCCTCAAGCAATCCTCCCACCTTGGCCTCTCAAAGCCAAGTTTGAGCCACTGCATCTGGCCTTACTATGGTTTTATCAGAGCCTAATGGACCTGGGGAAGAGAATACCCAAATCCCACCCTCTCTGGCCATTCTGTCCCATCTATGGAGGGGGTGGAGGGGAAGACTGGGAAGCATTTGTGAAGTTCAAAGACTGAGACCTAAATAGGACTATAAAATGCTTCCCTTCTCTTCATACCTTACTACTATATTACTAAAACCTTGTGTACAGCAGTTCCTTTTACCCAGTATATCATGTTTGGATATAAGAAAAATTATAGGACATACTAAAAGGTCAAAACTTAGTTTGACGAGACACAATATGTATTGAAACCAGATTCAGATACGATAAGGATGTTGGAATTATCAGACTAGAAATTTAAAACAACTATGATTAATATGCTAAGGTCTCTAATGAATAAAGTAGACAGCATACAAGAACTGATGTGCAATGTAGGCAGAGAGATAGAAATTCTAAGAAAGAACCAAAAGGAATGCTACAGTATTAAAAGCACTGTAACAGAAGTGAAGAATGCCTTTGATGGGCTAACTAGTCGACTGGACAGGGCTGAGGACACAATCTTTGAGCTTGAAGATATCTAAATCAAAACCTATAAACTGAAAAGCAAAGAGAAAAAAGACTGAAACAAAACCAAACCAGAACAGAATATCCAAAAGTGTGAGGCAACTCCAAAGATGTAACATTTGCACGATAGAGATACCAGAAGAAGAAGAAAGAGAGAAAGGAACAAGAGAAATATTTAAAACAATAATGGCTGAGAATTGTCCCCACCAAACCACAGATCCATGAAGCTCCAAAAACACCATGCAGGATAAATGCCAGGAGCACCACACCTAGGTATATCATTTTGAAATGACAGAAAAACAAAAATAAAGAAAAAAATCCTGAAAGAAGCCAAAGGGGAATACCTTACTAATTGATATGGTTTGGATCTGTGTCCCCACCCAAATCTCATGTCCAATTGTAATCACCAGTGTTGGAGGTAGGGCTTGGTGGGATGGGGGTGGATTTTTCATGAATGGTTTAGTACCATCCTCTTGCTACTCTCTTCACAATAGTGAATTCTCACAAGATATAGCTGTTTAAAAGTATGTGGCACTTCCCTCCTTGCTCTCTAGTGCCTCCCTTTATCACATGAACTGCCTGCTCCTACGTTGCCTTCCCCATGAGTAAAAGCTCCCCTGAGACCTCCCCAGAAGCAGATGCAGCCCTGCTTCCCTTGCAGCCTGCAGAACTCTGAGAAAATTAAACCAATTTTCTGATAAATTGCTCAGTCTTAGGATTTATTTTTATAGCAATGTGAGAATGGACTAATTTAGCAATTGAAGAACAAAGATAAGAATTACATCCGACTTCTATGTAGAAAGCATGCAAGCAAGAGAGTGTAATGAGATATTTAAAGTTTTGAGAGAGAAGAAAACCATTGTCTTAGAATACTGTACCCAGATAAATTATATTATTTATCTGTTTTATGTATTGCTGGCTTTAATTTGTTAATATTTAGTTAAGGATTTTGATATCCATGCTCATGAGTGATATTTCTTTATAATATTCTTATCATTTCTTTGGAAATTCATCTGATTGTTGAGGTAATGTTGGTCTCATGAAATAAGTTAGGAAGTAATTCTTGAAATATTCTTTGGAAGAAATTACATAGAATTGGTAGATATTATTTCTTAAATATTTGGTAGGATTTTCTATTGGAACCATCTAAGCCTAGAGTTTTCTTTATTGGAAAGTTTTAAACTATGGATTTAATTTATCTATTTGATAAAGGAAATATCATATTGCCTATTTCTTTGGTGAAGTTTGGTAATTTGTGACTTTCAAGGAATTGTTCTATTTCATCTAGGTTGTTGAATTCATGGGCATAGAGTTGCTCATAGGATTCCTTTATTATGATTTTAAACTTCTATGTATCTTAGTCATATCTCCCTTTCATTCTTAAATTAGGAAGTTTGAGAGCTTGTTTGGAGATTCTAGAAGGGGAGCGCAGCTACTCATACACACTTGACCAAAGACCCATCCTCCTCTATCGGGGATGTTCATCCTCTTCAACTGAGCATGCAGCTTCGGGAGGGATGCACATGGAGCAGTGAGGGAGGAAGGGGACACCCGCCTAGTGAGCCAGATTGGCCAAATCAACCCTGGAGATCAATGGGTGACAGATGTCGCAGCCAGTTGGGAAAACTGGCTAGCCATATGCAGAAAACTGAAACTGGACCCCTTCCTTACACCTTGTACAAGAATTAACTCAAGATGGATTAAAGACTTAAACGTAAGACCTAAAACCATAAAAACCCTAGAAGAAAACCTAGGCAATACCATTCAGGACATAGGCATGGGCAAAGCTTCATGACTAAAACACCAAAAGCAATGGCAACAAAAGCCAAAATTGACAAATGGGATCTAATTAAACTAACGAGCTTCTGTACAACAAAAGAAACTATCATCAGAGTGAACAGGCAACCTACAGAATGGGAGAAAATTTTTGCAATCTATCCATCTGACAAAGGTCTAATATCCAGAATGAACAAGGAACTTAAACAAATTTACAAGAAAAAAGCAAACAACCTCATCAAAAAGTGGGTGAAGGATATGAACAGACACTTCTCAAAAAAAGATATTTATGTGGCCAGCAAACACAGAAAAAAAAAAACTCATCCTCACTGGTCATTAGAGAAATGCAAATTAAAACCACAATGAGATACCATCTCATGCCAGTTAGAATGGCCATCATTAAAAAGTTAGGAAACAACAGATGCTGGCGAGGATGTGGAGAAATAGGAACGCTTTCACACTGTTGGTGGGAGTGTAAACTAGTTCAACCATTGTGGAAGACAGTGTGGCAATTCCTCAAGGATCTAGAGCAAGAAATATCATTTGACCCAGCAATCCCATTACTGGGTATATATGCAAAGGATTATAAATCATTCTACTATAAAGACACATGCACATGGATGTTTATTGCAGCACTATTCACAGTAGCGAAGACTTGGAACCAACCCAAACGCCCATCAATGATAGACTGGATACAGAAAATGTGGCACATATACACCACGGAATACTATGCAGCCATAAAAAAAGGATGAGTTCATGTCCTTTGCAGGGCCATGGATGAAGCTGGAAACCATCATTCTCAGCAAACTAACACAGGAACAAAAAACCAAACACCACATGTTCTCATTCATAAGTGGAAGTTGAACAATGAGAACACATGGACACATGGAGGGGAGCATCACACACTGGGGCCTGTTGGGGGGTGGCAGGCTAGAGGAGGGATAGCATTAGGAGAAATACCTAATGCTATACCACATTTAGCAAAGCACCAGTTAACATTAATATGTGTTTTTTCAGTTGTTCAGTTCTCTTTCTCAGTGTAGATTCAGTGCAGTATTCATAGTATTCCGTTAAGATGGTTACATTGATTTTACATCTTGTAAAGTGGAATCTTAGGATCCAGGATGTATTCCTTTTCTTTTGTGCATAACAAGTTATTACCAACATAGGTTCTTAGGATAACACATGCATGAGCTCAGTTTCTGTGGGCCAGGCATAGCTTACCTTGGGTTTCTGCCCAGGTCTTATCAGGTGGCCAGGCTGAGACCAAGGTTTCATCTAGGTTGTGTTCTCCTCCAGAGGCTCATTGAGGAAGGGTCCATTTCCATGTTCATTCCGGTTGTTCTAGAATTTGTTTCCAATGGTTGTATGACAGAGGCCCTCAGCTTCTTACTGGCTACTCTCTGATCTTAGAGGCCACTGTAGTTCCCTGCCACTTGGTCCTCTCCATAGGTGCTTTGCAAAATGGCTGTTGGCTTCTTTAAGACTATAGAAAAATATTTCTCTCCAGTCCCACTGAGTCATAGTCTCCTATGATGTAAAGTAAATATGGAGTGATATCATTCACCTTTGTCATATAGCATGACCTAATAAGTAGTGTGATATCCCATCACTTTTGCCATATTCCATAGGTTGGAAGCAAGTAATGGGTCCTATCCACACTCAAGGGAAGGGTATTCCACAAGGGCATGGCTCATTAAGCATCACCACATGGTGTGTCTCCCACAAGTGTGTTATGTTTATTGCATGTGAGTGTCTAGAATACGCTAGTAAAGGGGACTCATACTGAGTGTGGGAGTAGTAATGTCGTTCTTTGCACTTCCTGTGATGTTCCTTGTTTCATATTCATATAAACCAGGGGAGTTCCATAGGAAATGCCACTTGAGTGAATAAATGGATTAATCAGTGAGTACTTGGGACTTAAACAGTTGACAGAATATAGTACTGCTGACTAAATCTAAAAAAGGTTCAGAATAAATCCCATTGTAAATTTTATTTCATTTTCCTGTTCTAAAGTAAGATTCCCATGAAACCCAGAGTACTCTGTCTGATGGTTTCTTAGCCTATTTCAGAGTTTGTAATTTCAGATTTTTACTTTCCATTTTGGAAATCTATCCATCTGACAAAGGGCTAATACTTTCCAACCTGGTACAACCGAGTCTTATAGGCCAACCTGGGCTTTTCTTGGGATGTTGCCAAAGTGACTAATGAACCAATGTGTTTAACTGTTACTTCAGTGAAACCACATCTCCTGATTCCCTGTGGTACATTGCATTTTCTAGTAAAGATCAAATTGAACATGCTCTACTTGCTGAAAATTAATTGACAAGAGATGTTTTGATATCAATTGGAAAACCATGGAAGGTTGAAAGGTTAAATCATAGCTTAGATCTATGAGTTTTTGGGTCATATCAAACTACTTCTCCATTTTCTTTTGTTGACAGCATTCAGAGCCTTCAAGTCCTATCTAAGCATTATATAGACAATATCTGTTTTCCCACAACATAAATGATCCACTCCCACTTAGGGAAGATCAGCCTTTGCGTGTGTATGCTTACATTTTTCTAGTTCAAATAGGATTTTTCACAGGTATTCTTAAATGCATTTACTAAACCCAACAGCATGTTCTTTGAAACTTCTTTTGGACCTCAATGTCTTCAAGGATTAATTGATTTCCTTCCCCTGATAGGAGATGTGTTTCAAGGGTTACAGGAGGCTCAGGATGAGTGTGCTTTTTATTATTATTGTTGTTCTTGTAGGTCTCTAGGTAGGGTTGTAGTTTGTAAAATTTTCGAAGGTTAAATAACAAGAATTATATCTGAAATGTACAATGATTACAGGGATTAAATGGAAAAGGAGTGAGGCTGCAGGGACTAGATGGACAGGTTAAGTGCAAGGGTGGGTAAACCAGTCATAGTAATTCACACTCTACCACACCCTAGGTAGAGGGAGGAGGACCAGAAAAAACAAAGGCCCACTCATGCCAAGGACCATGAAAAGGTGGACAAGGACCGTATAATATCTTTTGAGCTTGTCGTGAGCTCTCCTTGCTATGAGGAACTCGTACTGTTCCTTGCCATCTCTCGGTACTCTTGTAACCAAGATCCTCTTCGGTCACGCTATCTCAGCACTTTCGTGACGTGAACCCTCTGTGGGCTTCTGGGCCTTTGTGTGTGTTATTTCTAGCTCCACTCCTAATATGCCCTTCTTTATTTTCTCTACCCAAGGGTCATAATCACCCTTTAGAATGGAATTTGAAGGTGATTGTCTTTGTGAAGCACCTAATCCCTATCTCTCCTGCACATTCACCACCAAGCATGGCCCACAGCAGGGCTCTCATCTGTTTCCTCACCTGTCTTGCCCACCACTGTGTAAGAGCCCCACCCATTGCAGACAGAGGCGCTAAACCACAAACAGCAGGTTCTTTAAATATTTCTCAATTTCATTCTACTTCAAGTCAAGTAATCCTGGTAGCATTAATGACTGCGGAAGACAAAATAACCCAGTTCCTGTATCCAAGAAGCAGATTTTAATCGACAAGCTGACACGTTCCCATATGGAGATCATCTGACGTAGAATGAAAATGAGCAATGGCATAGCACTTTACAACATGACCTGGTTTGATTCGCACCAGGTGTAAGAATCACATAATACTATTATTACTGCTTCACAAATGAGGAAACTCTCATACAAAGGAAGTAAGAGGCTTTTTCAAGGTGCCACAATTATTGGCCAATAGTCTTAATTAAGAATTCAATTTTGACTATTCTACTCCAAATACTATGTGCTTTCCTCAACACATGCCCTTGACCAAAATGAATGGTGCAAATGACTTTCATAGGAGTCTCTGAAAGAAGGAGTGCTTGCTTTTGCCCATTGGTTAGAGAAGGCTTCTTGGAGAAGGTACTACTTGAGATGCCCCTGGAAGAAGAAAATAAATATTTGATCAATGAAGTAAAAGTGAAGACCATCCTGTAGAGGGAGGAAAGAGTGAACATGTGCATTTGTGGTATAAATTTCTGGCTGGGAATGACTTCAGAAAGCTGTAGGTGCTTGTTGAAATTTTAACTCACCTAGAAGACAATAGGAGCATTAATGACTTTAGAGTAAGACAATACAGAGATGAATGTGATATAAGAAATGTCCCACTTTAGAGGTGATGTTGAGTGGATGAATTGTTGAAAGTTCCTGAAGGTAAGGTAACCAGTTAGGAAATTTGCATAGCTTCAGGTGTGCTACTGTCTCTGACAAACCCTGAATGTCTCCTATAGAGTGCATTGGCAATCATTTTATTTAGAGAAGCAGCCATTGTATTACATCCACATAAATCTTTGATATTTGACAAGAGATAATATTACTGATTCAATAGAAAATGTGGTTTGGTCTGCTTGATAAGTCACAACCAATAATGTCTGAGCGCCTACTGTATACCCAGCACCTACTGTATCCTTTAGCTGCGGAAGATGCCACACTAAGCAATACAAAATTGCCTGAATGCAGCTTCAATCCTACCATTCAATGTGCTCCCAATACAGATAGTAGGCACTTAGTGAAAAAGAGACATTCTTTTTTGAGGGGAGATGGCAAGAAGGGCAAAAAAAGAGAGGCTGGTCTTGAAAAGCAAATGCCTCATTTTAGCAGTTTATGCCTCAGTGAACTGGGATGAAGCTATAAATGGCTTTATTCTTGAAACAGCCTAAAGGAATTCAGTTGAATAGAAACCTTTCTTTTTCTTGTTCCCGTGGGCAGCTGGATGAAAAGTTTGAGGCTTTATTGTTGTTGAGAACACTGGTCATTTTCATCAAATTATTCAGAATTTTCTGGTCTCCCAAGGAAATGCCTAAGCAGGAAGCAGGTACTAGAGCAAAATTTTTTCTAAATTTAAAATAAACCCAGAGGGTTTTGTGCCAAATAATCACCAGCTGCTGTGAGATCAATGTGTGTAGAATTATTAACAGGAAGCAAATTACTAACTACAACCTTTGGAGAAAATTTGTCTCAGGCAAGAACTTTCTTTGAAGGATTGCACCCAGCATGAAAACATTTAATTTCCCCACAGTCACTCCACAGGGACCCACCAAGGGTGCCATTGGCAATAAACAAGAAGATGCTGGCTGCAAAGCTTTGGAATTACTAACCTGAAATACAGAGAGGGAAGTTGTAGTGTAGAAAAAGTGAAGTTTATCAATAATACCTTTAAGCCTTTGTATAGGAACACTAGATTAAAACTTTTATAAGCAGGCTGGGTGCGGTGGCTCATGCCTGTAATCCCAGCACTTTGGGAGGCTGAGGTGGGTGGACCACGAGGTCAGGGGTTCGAGACCAGCCTGACCAACATGGTGAAACCCTGTCTCTACTAAAAATACAAAAATTAGCTGGGCGTGGTGGTGGGCGCCTGTAATCCCAGCTGCTCAGGAGGCTGAGGCAGGAGAATTGCTTGAACCTGGGAGGCGGAGATTGCAGTGAGCCGAGATAGTGCCATTGCACTCCAGCCCGGGCGACAGAGCGAGACTCCGTCTCAAAACAAAAAATAAAACAAAAAAAAAACTTTTATAAGCAGGCACCTGTCTTCGACCCTGATATCTCATGCACAATAGGTCCTAAATAAATGCTTACTGTCATTTGTTGGATGATCCACACCATTAAACTCATGCAGGGTTATTGCTACCAGAGACCCCGTGGACCACCTAAATGATGTTTGTTTTTTATCCAGAGACATACTGGCCTGATGTTGGGCCCAAACTAGTTAGTGACCTAGTAAGGAACTAGAGTACAGACCTTCAGGGAAAGGTACATTGTTCACTCTATCTCATCAAAAAGGGTCTAAAACCCCTGATACATCCCAATCAATCTCTTTTTCAATTTTTTTTTTTTTATTTATGAGGCAGAGTATCGCTCTGTCGCCCAGGCTGGAGTACAGTGGCATGATCTGGGCTCACTGCAACCTCTGCCTCTGGGGTTCAAGCGATTCTCATGCCTTAGCCTCCCAAGTAGCTGGGATTGCAGGCACCTGCCCCCAGGCCCAGGTAATTTTTTGTGTTTTTAGTAGAGATGGGGTTTTACCATGTTGGCCAGGCTGGTCTCAAACTCCCGGCCTCCAGTGATTCACCTGCCTCTGCCTCCAAAAGTTCTGGGATTACAGGTGTGAGCCACCGTGCCTGGCCTCAATCAATCTTTAATTTATTAAAAAATTAGACACTAAATCCACAAAAGCCTTACAGAAAAGCAGCTAGAGAGGTGGCTGAATATCCCAAGCCTCTTGTCTGATCTCATCCTGACTCTGTAGATCACCAAGATTGTGTTCACAGAATCAGCTGGTAATAAATAAACAGCTGTTGAGGAAGTGGCAAAATACTCAGCCCTGAAGTGTCTCAAATGCTTCCAGCAACATAGTGAGTTACTGCGTTAGCATACAGCCTGCAGAAAAAGGACAAGACCACGGGGCACCTGACTTCAGTTGGAAAAAGGCATCACGTATAAAAAAGTACATCTGCTGTAGACTCAGGTTCAGGTTGTGGCACTGGAATTTATTAACTGCTTAATTTTTTTTTTTTTTTTTGAGACAGACTTTCACTCTTCTTGCCCAGGCTGGAGTGAAATGGCATGGTCTTGGCTCAGTGCAACCTCTGCCTCCTAGGTTCAAGCAATTCTCCTGTCTCAGCCTCCTAAGTAGCTGGGATTACAGGCATGTGCCACCACGCCTGGCTAATTTTTGTATTGAGTAGAGACGAGGTTTCACTATGTTGGCCAGGCTGGTCTTGAACTCCTGACCTCAGGTAATCCACCGGCCTCGGCCTCACAAAGTGCTGGGATTACAGGTGTGAGCCACCACACCTGGCCAAACTGCTTAATCTTTTTTTTTTTTTTTTTTTTTTTGAGACGGAGTCTAGCTCTGTTGTCCAGGCTGGAGTGCAGTGGTGCTATCTCAGTTCACGGCAGGCTCTGCCTCCTGGGTTCATGCTGTTCTCCTGCGTCAGTCTCCCGAGTAGCTGGGACTACAGGCACCCGCCACTGCTTAATTGTAAGCAAAGTACTCAATCTTTGAGTTGTATTGTTCTAACTGGGGAAACAATACCTTGAGAGAACTCACATTCCCCATAAAGAGACTGATCCGTACACACAAAATTACAAATTCAAACACCAAATTCAATATTAGAGCTATATTTAAGATACTATGATAGTGTTGGTGATGGCTGTACAAGGGAGAATGTCATAGAATTGAAGGGATCTGGGCTGAGTTTGAGGAATGGGTAAGGCTTTACAGGAGAACTGGCAAAGATGTGTCCTCCAGGCAGAGGACACTTCATGAGCAAATTGAGATAAGAAAGGAAGGCAGCAACCCAAGCACGGTGAGAAGATTAACGTGAGGGCCAGTGTTGTGGGGAGATGAGGGAGAGCAATCTGCTGGCAACAGATCATGGTTGCAGATCAGGTGGCAGATCATGGTTGACGTTTTCTATGCAATGGATTTTGGCTTTAGGCTGTATTTCCTAGGGCAATTTTAATAAGGCACAAACAAATTTGGATTCCATAAGGCTGACACCAGCAGCAATGTGGACAATGGCTTTGACAAAGGAATAGGAGGGGTAGGGCAAATAGGTAGATGCTGTTGGTGTCTTCTAAAGTGGGTATGAAGGTCAGCAGTAAAGGATAGCAGTCCAGATAGGCTAGGGGATACCACGAGTATAAAGTAACCACAGATTCCAGGGTCGTGAAACGCCACTGGCTTATTCCTTTCTAGTACTCGATGTTCCTCTCAGGTCAGCTGATAGTGTTGCTGTATTCTCAGGCCTCCAGGCCAACCTCTGCATGTCATTTGTTGGCAGCCATGTTAGAGAAAATGGAGAAAAGCCATATGGCCACACCTGACCTTGGTATTGGGATAAGCAATCCCTCAATAAGAATGAAACCTGGATATTGGTGAAGAATGGTAGAGTGATGGCGGTAACCAATAAGATGGTGACTTTGAGGAGACAAGCTTTCCAGTACTGTGTGGGCAACCACACACAGAGTCAAGGATCTTACGTACCTGGACTGTATTTAATTTTTCTTTTTTTTTTTGGTAAGTCTTATCATAAAACTACAGGGTCATGGGTGCAGGTTCGAACATGTAGATGTTAAAAACAAGTAAGTAGAATAAAAAGGTTGGTTCTCTCCTTTTATCAATGTTTTAGTTTTATTACAGTAAAGAGGAAAAACTGGCCATCCGTCCTGACTATCTCTATGAAATAGGGGTTTCACACCCATTCTGCTGGTGGCAGGGATTTTTTTTCCCCACCCATCTATTGATGCCAGATAAGTTTGGCCTCAGTCCCTGGATTTGGTTTTGTACTTTTCTGGCTATTTGACAAAGTCTGTAGTTGAAAAAGATCTGGAGACCAAGATCACAGAGTGACTTTTCTGATTTCTGTGCAAGTGTGTTTTAAGAGCTCATCCGAGGAGAGATTAAACCCACGTAGACTGTGAAAGAAGATGTTTCTCAGAAGGTTGATGTCATTTTGCCTTGTCCACGAGATAGATGGAGGCAGCATTTTTTTTTCATATTTTTCTAATTAAGAATAAGTACAGGATGATGAGTTGAGTTAGAATCAAATCCTCTGAATCCAGTTCCCCTAAGACACACCAAGGCCAGCAGGTGAAGGAGTACTGGGTACCACCTGTGTGCACCTGTGTGTTTTTCACTTTCATGTTCAGAAGAATTGTTGTTGCCATTCTTGACCAGCAGTTATAATCACCTGTGGGGTTCACTATTAGGCTATTTTTTTTTTTTTTTTTTTTTTTTTCAAATACAGTGCACCTATCCAATCTTAAAATTGGGGTAAGTAAGCAAAAGATAGTATTAGTTTATATCAAATGGGGATGGGACTTGAGAATCAGGGAGACTGGGGTTGAAGTGTCATGATTTAGAATCAGAATTGGTGACTAGGCTGTGCTGAGTTCAAGACAAACAGCAAAAAGTGGGCCAGACTTTCAGATATAGCTCAAGTAAGTATCACCTTGGAGACAAAGTAGAGATAAAGGACGCTAATGTTTCCGTTAGGCAATTGTCAGCTCCCATCTCATAAAGGCTGGCTGTAAAGTGAGTGAGGAATCTGAAGTGGACACCACTAACTGTGTGGCTGGCCTCGAGGGAGTAGACTTCTACATTTCAAATCAGAGGAGATATTCTTCATATTTTAAAATGTGTTTCAACATGTCATTATGTTGAAAAAAGGAACTTTCCTCTTTGAAACCAGTAAAATAATTTTGAGAAAGAATTGTTATTTTATAAAAACACACTTTTAGTTATTTAGAATTTGAGGACCGCTAAGAATATTTTCACAGATCCCCGAGTTTCCCAGATGCCATATTAAGGTGGAGAAGTTCAGCAAATAGGTTTTGTGGTGGTTAGTTTCAAGTGTTAGCTTGGCTAGGCTAGTTATTTATTCATAGACTAATCTAAGAGTTTCCGTGAAGGTATTTTGAAGATGTGTTTAACACCTACAATCAGTTGACTTTAGAGAAAAGAGATTACCCATGATTATCTAGGTGTGCTTCACCCAGTCATTGGGAAACTCTGAAGAGCACAAACTGAGAAGTGATGTTGCCACGAGCCGAGGGACACCAGCAGTCCCCAGGAGCCAGCAAAGGCAAGCAGAGCTTCTTCAGTGGAAACTTCAGAGGGAGAGAGGCACTGCTGGCATCTTGATTTCGGGCTTCTGGTTTCCAGAAATGTGAGAGAATACATTTCTGTTGTTTTAGGCCACCAAGTTTGCAGCAATTTGTTATGGCAGCCCTAGCAAACTAACACATTATTCTCCGACAGTTATGAATTGGATAGGGAGTGATGCTATGCATTCCTGATAGGGAATATATAGGTATTTTGTTCTAATATTGAAGAATGATTTTGAGCTAGTCTTGGATGACCCAGAAGAACAGCACGAACAGGATGAAGTATTAGTCCACCACATTAAATGCTACTTAACATGCAATACATAAGATAATAAGAGGTACATTTGTGCACCCCCAGGTCTGAGGGTAAGGATTCCTTTGAAGAAAATAGGTATTTCCAATATCTGGCATTCAAGAACACTGTAAATTCAAGGCTAAACATAAAGGCATGGCTAGTAAAGACAGATTTCTTTCCCTGAATACTGGACTCTTTTGAATTTTGAGGCCCCTGGCAGTTGTTGGGGACTTGGCACTGCATAAATGGAAGTAGGTTGTGAAATGGATAAATGTTTAGCCTGTTAAGGATTTAATGTGATTGTTTAAGTCTTACTTAATAGTCTTCGTAAATATTTATGTTGTACCTCACTATTTTTAAGACTTCATTAAAATTTTGGTAACAGAGAGATCTCCAGGCCTGGCTAAAATGGAGTAACGGAGACCAGATTACCTTGCCACTTAAAACTATCATAAAAACCAGGAAGCATATGTGAAGGAACTATTTCCAAGACATTAAGTATCAGGTGGTAAGTGCAGGAATTCCTGAGAGATGGAAAACAAGTTAAGCAAGCCCCGTGATTTCCCTAGCTTAATGTCTTGAGGGAATTTCCAGGCCATGGTGCATAGTGCAGAATCTGGCAAAATCCCTGAGATGAGAATATGGAGCTCAGAGCCCAGGGACAGTGAGGCAGCAAGAATTGGAAGGACAGAATACCAAAGAAGAAAGAGCTACATACAGGAAAACTTCAGAAATCTGCAGAGGGTCCTCCTTGAATATTACTTAGAGAATTCAGTGCATGTGAAGGAAGTACCTGAGGCTAAGGAAAGAATCACCTGAGAGTATTAGAGAGAATATTGCCCTGTTATAACACAGTGCTGAGAACAGTGGCTTTTCCCACCTGCCAGACTGGAAATTCTCATAATTCATGAGATACCGGGTATAATGCTCAGAATGGTGGTATCTCAATAGTGGGGAATAATTAACTTGAGATTAAATACTGCTCTGGTACACTCTAATAAATCTTAAAATCAAGAATTAAAAATATCCAACTGTTTTCAAATAATTTAACAGCATCTCAGGGGGAAAATCCTCTAGAATATTTATAGGAAAGAAAATATATCTAGCCACTAATGAGATAAAATCACAATGATTGGCATCAAATAAAAAATTACCGGGCCCTCAAAGAAGCAGGAAAGCAGAAAGATAAATCAACAAATCAAAAATGATCCAGAATTGACTCAGATGCTAGAATTAGAAAAAGGGGGCATTAAAATAGTTATAATTATTTATCATAATTTCATTTATAGTGGAATAAAATATAGGAAAAAATATAAATACAACTTATCCAGATGAAAGCTACATTATCTGAGATGAAAAATACACTAAATGAAATTAACAGTAGTTTAGACATTATAAAAGGAAAGACTAGTGAGGTTGGTGACGTAAAAACAGATGAATAAAAATAAATTGCAGAGAGGAAATAAAAATGAAAAGAGCATCAATGAGCTGAGGGACAACTTCAGGTGGTCTAATATACATGTAATTACATTTTCCAAAGGAAAAGGGAAATGGAAGGGTGGGTATTTGAACCAATAAAAGGAGTTTTATTTTCAATGATTTTTGCAAAGCTGAACTATAGATCACTGTATGCAAGAAGCTTAATGTAGCATAAGTACAAGATAGATGAAGAAAACTACATCAAGGTCCATTGCAATTAAATTTCCAAAAACTAGTAATAAAGAGAAAATGTTAAAAAGAAGCCAGAATAATAAAATACATGCTACATACATAGAAACACAAGATAGGGATGCCAGCACGCCTCTCATCAGAAAGAATACAAAAAAAAAAAAAGAGTGGGGCATCATTTTCAAAGCATTGAAGAAAAACACCTGTCAGTCTAGAATTATATACACAATAAAAATATCTTTCAAAAGTGAAGGTGAAGTAAGAAAATTTTTAGACATACAAAAGTTGACAGAATCTATCACCGAAAGACCTGTATTATTTCCTTCTTCAGGCATACTGAAAATAACACTGGATGAAATATGCACCTACTCAAAGGAATAAGGGGCACTTGGAATGGTAACTACATGGGTAAAAAATATAAGGTTGTTTTCTTATTATTTAAATATATTTAAAATGTTCCTGACTGTTTAAATAAAAGTATGATTATATTATAGAAGTTATAACATACATGAGTAAAATGTACAACAAGAAAAATGGAGGTTTGGAAGGGATACTGTACAAGTTATGATTCTAGGGCTTGTGTACTACACTAAAAGTAGTATAAATAACCTAAAGTAGATTGTGATGTGTAAAAGATATATATTATAAATCCTAAAGCAACCACTAAATAACTAAACTAAAAGTCATAGCAAATAAAGTAGATTAAAGGAAATTATTTAAAATTTAATCAAAATAATGCAGAAGAAGAGGAACAAAGAGATGAACCAAATAGAAAACAAATAGCAAAATAATAAACTTAAACCAAATGGTAGCAAAAATCCCATTAAGTGTAAATGGTCTAAACAACCTAATTAAAAGACAGAGATTGTCAGATTGAATTGAAAAGCAAGATTTAGATATATACTGCAGCACTTTTAGTACCTCAATACGCTTGAATGTAAAGATACAAGTAGATTAAAATGACAAGATTAGAAATAGTTATAAAAGAAAGTTGGAGTAACTATACTATCATTCAAATTATATTTCAGAGAGGAAATACATGTTACCAGAAATGAAGAATATTTTTTCAGAACAAAAAGGGAGTGAATTTATCAATAGGTATAATAGTTATAATGGTTCACTTACCTAACAAAAAGCTTCAAAAATGTATACAAAAGCTGAAAGAATTGCAAGAAGAAATAGACTAATTAGCAATCATTGTTGGAGATTTCAATTCTTCCTCTTTTAAAAGCTGAGAGAAGTAGATGTGAAATCAGCAAGAATATATTCATCTTCCAAATTATCTGATTTCATGGACAAAATCATGTGGATATTAGGACTTTACAGACTAACTAGTGTTTTCTTTAACTGTGGAGGCTTTGTTTTGCACCAGAACAATTTTTTTCCCCTGACTCCAACAAAGAGCATTTATGGAGGGAGAATGCAAAGAGAACATATTTGTATCCAACCTTCCCAGGAGCATGTGAGGTTCACTGGCACATGAAGTAGCCCAAGGGTTTCATTCTGTCCTCATACAAAAAACCTGTTGCTAATTAAAGATTTAAGAAATACAGCTGGATAAGTAACATTAGCCCAGATGGCATTTCAGGAAACCTCTGGTGAGGCTTGAGGCAGACAGTAATTCTGCATGATTTATCACCCAGGTGGCGGTGTGGGATGATTGGCTCAGTATACCTCAGGTGGAAAAAGACATTCAAGAAGAGGACACTCAAGGTCAAGTAGAGCTTATAAACCCCATGAAATCATTCAGGAGCAAAATAACCTTTAGGTCTAACTCCTTTTGTCTGTGTCATGATGTGTTTGTTCAGTTTAGTAATTAAGAAATAGGGGCTCCTATTCATTAAGTGTCATTAGATTTTTATAGAATTTTTACCTATTTATATAATAATCAAATAAATTAAATGCATGCTTTAAGTTTTACTGTGTAAAATTTACTGTGCTAGATTCGTAGGAGATGCATTGGTGAAATATTTCCCAGAATGTGTTCCACAGAACTCTTAAATTTTATAGTGAATGATGGGTAATGTGTTAAGGAAAAAAAGGGTGAGTTTGTAGCTCAGGAAGTACTGTATAAAGAAGGTCACTTAGGTTTTGAATTTTTTTAATTAAAATTGTAGAACTACCAGAACTTGTAATAATTTAGGGAATAAAATGACTGTCTCTCCAAGCCTGGATGAATTGATTTTGATGTGAGAATTTCATAATACATTCTGGGATTCTTCCCTCTTGATAGAGGGACAAATATAATAGATGACTTCCTTTAACTTCTGGTCAATGAGTGGAAGCTTCATCTTGGCTGATGCTGTGGTTTAGAGAGTCCCTTATCGTGAGCAGCTCAACAAAAATCAGTGTCTTAGTCCATTTTGTGTTGTAATAAAGGAATACCTGAGGCTGGTTAGTTTATAAAGAAAAGAGGTTTATTTGGCATACAGTTTTGCAGACTGTACAAGGAGTGTGGAGCCAGCATCTGATTCTGGTGAACACCTCAGGAAGGTACTAATCATGGTGGAAGGTGCAGGAGAGCCAGCATGTCACATGGTAAGAGAGGGTAATGAGAGAAGAGGGAGGTGTCAGGCTCTTTCACAATCAGTTCTTGCTTGAACTAATAGAATGAGAAGTCACTCGTTACCACAAGGACAATACCAAGATGTTCATGAGGGATTTATTCCTCTGATCCAAATACATTCCACTAGGCCCCACATCCAACATTGGGGATCAAAGTTAAACATGAGATTTGGAAGGGATAAATATCCAAACTATAGCAATGAGTTTACAGTAATGTGACCTAAAGTTTGGCAATTTGAGTAATCTTCCTCGGTAAAAACATTTATAAATAATAATACATTTTTAGAACATTAGAGATTTAAGTCTCAATCTTTTTCAGAGCTATCTTTGGGCAATTGACCAAGTATGCTTACATAGAAATACTCTCTCACTGCAAATTGTCCTGTCTTCCACCCCACACACATACATACCTGAGAATATTCCTGGCAACTCTGAGTACTAATGGGGTGGAAGGAGGCAAGAAACTGAAGGACCCTCAGATTTCAGTTGCTTCAGGCTAAATACGTTTGAGTTGATGTCTCTGATCTCACACTCCTTCCTAGGGGAGGACCCTAATTCCCATGTCATTAATATAAGCAACACAGTTAAGTTTCTAATATGAAAAGATAAAGTTTTAAAATTACTAAATATATCTTTAAATTTGTAACAGTTGACAAGATGTCCTTCATTTAAAATAAATCATAACCTATTCTATTATAGTCTTATGAATTTCCTAGAAAAACATAGAAGCATATGTATAGTTGAAAAATTGGTAACCCTCTGATATGGTTTGGATCTATGTCCCCACCCAAATGTCTTGAATTGTAATTCCTATTGTTGGAGCTGGGGCCTGGTGGGAGGATATTGGATCATGGGGACAGATTTCTCATGAATGGTTTAGCATCCTCCCCTTGGTGCTGTCCTTGGATAGTGAGTGATTTCTTACCAGATCTGGTTGTTTAAAAGTGTGCGGCACCCCTCTCCTCATTCTGTCCCTCTCTCTTGCTCCTGCTTTTGCTGTGTAATGTGCCTGCCACAACTTTGCCTTTGGCCATGAGTAACAGCTTCCTGAGGCCTCCCCAGAAGATGAGCAATGTTGGTGCAATGCTTGTACAGCCTGCAGAACTGTGAGTCAATTAAACTTCTTTTCTTATTGATTACCCAGTCAAAGGTATTTCTTTTTAGTAATGCAAAAATGGTCTAATACACACTCTAATCAGGCCAACTGGTTGTCTGGAAATGGCCTATGTCTCTCCTGCCATGGTGGGGGCTATTGAATTTTAGATTTAAATTCACAAAACAAGCAATGTGTATTTCCCCTTTGCACAATGTTTAGCATAGTGCTAGACTAAATAATTGTTAAAAATATTGCAGAAGAAGCTGCTTTTTATCCAAGAATATATCAAACACATGGTATAGAGTTACAGAATAAATGGAGTGCTAATAATTTAGTTATATTTAGCTGAAATCGATTTGATGTTAACTGACTAAAATCGAATTGTCTCTAAAGGAAGTCAATGAAAATAATTAAGGAAGACTCTGGGTGTTGAATTTCAGACTACAGTGGAGATTAGAAAAAAAAAATAAAAAAACTTAACCCATGCCTTAGATGACAAACAAATGATAAGTCCCTCTAAGTATTGGGGCAAGTAGGAGTGGACATCCAAGGGAGTGTAACTGGGAAAGACAGAATAAAATTATGCAAAGGAAAACTGAGCAAACGAAAACTAAAGCAATCTTAACAGTGAGGGCTATTAAACCATTGAAAATTCTCCCAAGGGAAGTGATGGAAACCTCCTTGCTTGAGTCATTTCAAAGTCGACAAAACAACGAAAAATACATGGAGGGAGGGATCCTGTAGTGTTGAGGAGCAGACTCGATGATTTCATAGTTCTTTTCTGTCTCTTATTTCCACGTTCTGTGAAATTGTATTGCAGCTAAGAAACATAAATCCTTCACTCCAACAGTATGTTTACAGAAAATTCATTTGAAGCACAAAGTTGAAAAGAAAAAAGAAAAAAAAAAACATGCATTTGAAAATTCTGTCGGTCCTTCACATTCTTTTTATAAACTTGTTTTTCAGATACGGTGTAACATTGGAATTTAAATTGAGTTTCGTGTTCCTTCCACTTAACGTGTAAGAATATCTATGACTTTAATTAATGAAGAATTCTAAAGTCAACTTGCATGTGTCCCAGTGTGTAATGGAATACTAGGAAAATTAAAGTTTGATGATTTCTTGAACAGCCCATGCCAACATCCAAAACAAGTACAGCTTAGAAAATACACATTAAACACCAAAAACTAATTTTAGCACAAAAGGAAAAGAAAGATACAATGACAGTAGAAATCTAAGGAAAAGTATATAAATGCATGTTTTTTTTTTTAAATGTCCTTGAATTTCCTTGCTGTATAATTCTTTCTTAGACATGTTAGAGCTGCTCTTATTAGCCAAGGGAATACTTGTGAGAAGAAACCTGCCTACATGCTGAAAACACAAGCTCACTACAATCGATATTGGGTTTTGACTTGAAGGTGTTTACTAGGAAGAACTCAGTGTGATTCCTCAATCAAGGACAAATTTATCATTACTTTTTAATTGTTACCTTAAACTATGTATTACAAATTACTGACATCGTACCAGAAATTATACTAAGCTATTTCCAAATGTAAAACTTTTATTTACCAATATATTGAGTCCATATTCTACACAATAAAATTTTTACAAAATTAACACTGCAAAATAATTTTTTAAAAAAAATAAGTTTGTTTGAATGATTTTAGATTTGCAGAAAAGCTGTTGAGTGAGTATGGGGTAGTACAGTTTCCCTACATCCATCATTCAGTTTTAGTTTCCCCTAACGTTATCATCTTACCTTACCGCTGTATGTTTGTTAAAAAAAAAAAATAAGTTAGTACAGGGAATATACTAATAAATAAGCTCCATCCTTTGATATCACCAGTTTTTCATTAATGCCCATTTCCTTTAGCAGAGTATAACCCAGGATCCCACGCTGCATTTAGTTGTCATGCTCCCTTAAGCCTCCTCTGGTCTGTGACAATTTCTCAGAATATCTTTGTTTTTGATGACCTTGATGGTTTTTTTTTTTTTTTTTTTTGAGACGGAGTCTCACTCTGTCGCCCAGGCTGGAGTGCAGTGGCGCAATCTCGGCTCACTGCAAGCTCCGCCTCCCGGGTTCACGCCATTCTCCTGCCTCAGCCTCTCCGAGTAGCTGGGACTACAGGCGCCCGCCACCATGCCCGGCTAATTTTTTTGTATTTTTAGTAGAGACGGGGTTTCACCGTGGTCTCGATCTCCTGACCTCGTGATCCGCCCGGATGACCTTGATGGTTTTGAGGAGTACTGGTCATCCATTTTGTAAAAGGCAGATGTATTGTCTCATGATTAGAGTTGGTCTTATCACGTCGTATCAGGGAATATTTGATTATCCACAGAACGTCATATGATTCAACCCCTTCACTCAGTTAAGGAGTTTTTGCCAAGTTCCTCCATTGTGAAGTTATAATTTTCTCTCTCCTTACTCTATTCTTGGAAGTAAGTTACCAAGGTCAGACCACTCCCAAGGGTGTGGGAGGTAGATTAAGCTGCGCTCCTTTTAGTGGAGCGTATCTACAGATGCAGCGTGAGGTTCTTATGTAAGGATGATGTGTCTCCTGTCATTTATTTACTTGAATATGCAATCATTTATGATTTATAAATCATAAATGAATTTATTCTATCCTATGGATTTATTTTATCCTATGGATTGTAATCCAATACTATATTATTTGTGTTGCTCAAATCAGTCTAGCTTTGGCAATGGGAGCTTTTTCATGTTGGCTCATGTATCCCTTTGATATGTCCCCATGTTTCATCTGTATGTATATGTACATGTATGCATGTACACACACACACACTCACACACACAAGTTAATACTTGATGTCTCTGACTCTAATCCAACACTCATCATGCATTCATTCCAGCTATTTCTTCTTGCTTACTGGTAACTTCCCTTTCCAACAGTGAGAAACTTGATTCCGACCATCCTCCATCTATTTCTTATTTGTTCAACCCCAGTATACATGCACAGCAGTTAAAGATTTATTAATCCATGCCATCATGAAAAGCAAACTTACAAATAGTCTTTGTCTTTAGCCTTATAATTTTCCGTTAAAACACAAACAAATAAAAACCAAATATTTCCAAGCTGACTTAGGTCAGCTCCTCCTCTTCTTCTCTGCAATGAAGTTATTCCTACATCTGTGATACAATTAGATTCATTTGGCATTTGATAGTCCATTCTTGGATTCCTTGACATCTGGTTTAATTGTGATTTCTTAGATTGCAAACATTGAAATTTACTCTTTGACATGTGCAGTCTATGACAGATGCATAGATTCTTGCATTCATCACTCCAGTACCACACACAAGTGCCAAAAAGGGGAAATAACTGACTTTCAGAGTCACTTCTTTTAACATTTTAGTGGTTTCCCTTGAGTTTGCAATATACATTTGCAATCAAAGTCCACTTTCAAATAACACTATACTGATTTATGGGAAATGCAAGTATCTTTTATAACAGAGTTCTCAATTCCTCCCTCTTGTTCCTTGTAATAGCTGTCATTCATTTCACTTATCCATAAGCTATAGTTACAGAACACATTCTTGCTATTATTTTAAACAAATTGTTATCTGCGAGAGCCATTAAAAATAAAAAAGATACTATTTTACCTTCATTTACTCCCCAAATGCTTTCCTTTTTTTCTTGTAGATCTGAGTTTCGGACCTGTATCATTTTCCCTCTCTGAAGATGTTCTTTTACCACTTCTTGCAAGGCAGCTCTACTGGTGATAAATTCCCTAAATTTTGTTTATTTTAGAAAGTCTATTTTTCTTTCAATTTTGGAGACTAACTGCATTGGATATAGAATTCTAGGTGAGTGGTTCTCTTCTTTCAAGACTAGATATTTCACTTCACTCTCTTCTTTGTTGCATGGTTTCTCAAAATAAGTCCAGTACAATTCTTGTCTTGGTTACTATCTCTATAGGTAAGTTTTTTTTTTTGTTTTATTTATTTATTTTTACCTCTGGCTTCTTTCAAGATTTTCTCTTCATCTTTCATTTTTTGTGGTTTAAATATGATATGCCTGGGTGATTTTTAAAAAATCTACTCTTCTCTGTGTTCTCTGAGCTTGGTGAACCTGTGGTTTAGTGTCTGACATTAATTTGAGAGAAATTCTCAGTCACTATTGCTGCAAATCTTTCTTATGTTCCTTTACCTTCTTCTCCTTCTGGTATGCCCATTTCATGTATGTTACACCTTTTCTGGCTGCCTGTGTTTCTTGGATATTCTGTCCCTTTTTTTTCCTCAGTCATTCTTCTTCTTTTTGCTTTTCAATTTGAGAAGTATCTTTTGACATATTTTCTAGCTTTCTGATTCTTTCCTTGGTCATGTCCAGTCTACTCATGAGCCCATCAAAAGCATTTTTCATTTCTATTACAGTGTTTTTGATTTCTACCCTTCATTCTCAGAGTTTCCATCTGTCTGCTTACACAAACCATCTGTTCTTGCAAGTTGTCCATTTTTTTCCATTAGAGCCCTTTGCATGTTAATTATTATTTTAAATCGCCAGTGTGATGATTCTAAAACTCTGCCATATCTGGTTCTGATGCTTGCTTTATTGCTTCACACTGTGTCTTTTTAATTATGCTTTTTTGGGTTACTTTTAGTTGTTTTTGTTGTTGTTGTTGCTTTTTGAGTTTTTTGTTGAAAGCTCAGCATGATTTACTGAGTGAAAGAAATTGGGGCAGATAGACCTTTGGTACGAGGTTTCATGTTTACCTGGCCATGAGTTAGACTGTTTATTGTTTGCTGTAGCTTTAGGTGTCAGAGGCTAAAATTTTTCTCTAGTGTCTTTGTTTTTGTCTTCTCTGTTGTCTGTATTTCTGTAAAGACTCCTTCTTAAATAAAATTTGAGCCTGGCAGTTCTTTTTAGCTGTAATCAACTGTTATTTTACCAGTGCCCAGTTGCTGTGTGGTAGGTCTCTGCCTTTGGTGAACCCAGGCTTCTGAGCTATGACCTTCACAGTTCAGTGAGGCTGTGATCAAACTCACCGTGGTTAAGCTCTGGTAAAATAGTTTCTTTCCAAGGCAGTCCTTTGTTAAAAGAAAAGAATGCTCTGTGCATATGTTAAAAGAAGAGAATGCTCTGTGCATATGTCCACTTCCCTGCTGAAATGAGGAGGAAATTTTTCTCAGATTGTTTATACCCTGATAACCTGGTAAGGTTCAGGAGGTAGAACTCATAGGTGTGGGTTCCACCTCTAAGACTAAGTCCTCCTGGAGGTTTTAATTCTCAACCTGGTCCACACTCAACTTCCAGCAATTTCACAATTACAATTCAAGATTTTCTATCCTGCTAGAATAATCAAGTATGTGAAATACACACATACCATTATTTATTATATGTGTATGTGTATTAAATACAGTGATATTTGAAATATTTTTGATATGCAATATATACATATATGTATACATACATCTATATACACTACTATATGTAATATTTATATATACATACCTACGTACAACTAATATATGTGATATTTATGCGCATATATATATATATATATATATATATAAACAATTTTTTTTGGAGACAGAGTCTTGCTCTGTTGCCCAAGCTTGAGTGCAGTAGTACTATCACTGCTTACTGCAGCCTTGACGTCCTGGGCTCAAGTCATCTTCCTGCTTCAGCCTCCTGAGTAGTTGAGACCACAGGCGCACACCACCATGCCCAGCTAAAATTGTTTTCTTTTTGGAGAGATGTGGTTTCACCATGTTGCTCAGGCTTGTCTCTAACTCCTGAGCTCAAGCAATCTGCTTGTCTTGGCCTCCCAATGTGCTGAGATTTGCTGTTGTGAGCCACCATGTCCAACCTGTATATTAACATTAAAACATATTTCCAGAAAAAGAAGAATAATTTCTGCAACAAAGGCTATGTACTTTTTGAAGTCTTTGGGTACATGTTCTATATCTCCTGCCCCTTCTCTCCTTTTATCATCTATATATGCTTTTGTCTCCTCCCCTTTCTATAATCCATTTTCCTAACAGCACTTTAAAAAGTTATAAAATTTTCTACCCCTGTAGTTATAACTGAAGTAAGTTGTCTCATTGCATATTTTAAAAAATAATTTACTCTTTCAGAGTCAAGGATATTCTTAACTTCACCTTCCATGCACCTTCATTCAAAGAAGGTGTATTATTTCTTCTGCTTTGTTCTCCTGCTAGCTGAGTGTTTGAAATGCGGGTAACTGCATATTGAAAAGCTGACCTATGATTCTGTGATTTTCTTTCTTTCTTTCCTGCCTCTTACATGAAAGCAGATAATAGAGGATCCCTGGCAGTAGACCATTCAGGTCCAATAATATGTCCATCTCATAATGCTCTTAGGCTATTGTGTTGCAGTAGATTTTTTAAAACTCTCCTTTCTAGAAATATTAATCAGATGCATATTCATAGTTTAACAAGCATAGCCATGTGAAATTTGAAAGAAGGGTGCTTGACCTGAAGGAAACTTCTGTACAATATGAAATGCAGCTCCACACTTTCAAAAGAGATTTAAACATATCCAACTTTCCTCATTTTACTCATTTAAAATTGGTGAAGAGAATGGAGGGAGCTGTCGTTTACTCTCTGGGCTGTAACTAATGCCCAATTTCAGAGCTGAAACTCCCCATCTATCTTTGTTCAACTTCAAAGGAGTTTGGAGGCAAGTAAAAGACTCTCTTCAGCTATGAGTCATGATACTCTCCTTTTTTCTCTTTACCAGTAAATACCAGTTCTCTCAGGCCCAGCTCTATCAAGGTCATGGATAGTCTGGAGGACTAATGAAGTCGGATGTGAAATGATATCATCAATACTACTGAATTATCCCTAAGAAAGGACATGACAATGCAACTTAAAGACAATCTATTTCAATCCTTTCAATTCACGTATGAGGAAAACGTAGACTTCATATTTCTCACTGCTTTGCCAACAGTACATAACTGGTTGATGGTAGAGAAAGAACAAGAAATAAGTTTCCCTAGCTCAGTTCAATATGGTTTCCATTTTACGTTCTGATTGATGGACTTACACACTGAGAATCACAGATAACTTGAAACTAATAAGATGAAACACTATATAAGGTAAGTTGTGTTTTTTTATAAGGTATACATTTTCCTCACAGAATATGCAAATACATTTAGGTCTTCATTTGATAGGATAAGCTGCCTTGAAACTCCTTTACATGTGGTAATCTGCCCCTACATCCTAGTAAAAAGTTCACTGTAAAATCTTTTTAAAAAGGCAAATGTGTAGGGACAATTTACCTCCCAGAAGGCTGTCACCCTGTGACTTGCCATATGGACCTAGGCTTTATACATCAAGATCCACTGCTATTTAATGAGTCACTGCCTTATCAGTATGCCAGAATGTTCAATACAGTAATTCCAAGAAAAATAAAGCTTATTTTTTTCCTGCATTTCTATTTTTAAAATCTCATTGCTTTTATTCTTCTACCCATCCATGTTTGTATTTTTTCTCATTTCATTATTATCTTTTTCCTTTTCTGATGGAACTCATGACATCTATGTGCCATATTTACAATGCCAAAAACATTACCTCCTTTATTTATCAAGTGATACCTATTGCATGACCAGCATCTGTTTTGGCTCTGTAGAGAGTAGACTTGAATGTAAAGCATCTTCCCTGTGTGAGATGTTCTGAAGGTGGCAGAGCAAGACTGCTGCCCTTGCCTGCTACTTGCAATGCCGAAGAACCTTGAGCATACTTAATCAGCACACGCTCTTCATTTCAAGTTCAGATGTGTCACCTCCCAACTAACAATATGTAAAACCACATTACAAGGTATGAAATACTTTATTTTCCTTAGAAGTTGTAATGTGATAACAATAGCAAGCATTTATCATGAGCTTAATTTATAACAGGTACTATGTGATAAGAGCTTTTAATCTTATCTGAACTTTTTATAGATAGGAAATCTTATCCCCTTTTACAGAACAGGAAACAGGACCACAAATAATTTGTGTGACTTACCCAAAGTCATACTACTTATGAATGAAACAACTAAAATTTGAATTCCAAAACTGCTTCATAAGAATTATGCTTCAATTGTGGCAAAATGAAACAAAATGAGAAACTCAAATGAACAAACCACATGTGGGGTTGAAGTTCAGTTCTATCCTCAGGTCAGTGACCCTGAACCAGTGTACATTTCTAAGTTGACTGTCAGTGGTTTTTTTTTTTCTTCAACAAAAACACAGCCATAGATTGGAAAACATTTATCTCCATTTATTTTTCACTTTATAATCCTCCATTTGGAAGTAGTAGGGTTTTGTACTGCATGGAAGAAAACAGAACTCATCTGCAAGATCTGGTTTTACTTAAGGTCACCGAGGAAAAGCAAGTGTGCAGAAGTAAGCCAATAGGTTTGGAGCAGAATAGCGAAAAGAGTTTCCTTGGACTAGACTGATGACAGGTAGATGGATGATGGAGAGATAGATATATAGATAATATGTAGATGAACAGATGATAGATGTTAGGTAGGTAAATAGATATATGATCTGTAGATGGACAGATAGATGTTAAGTAGACAGGTGGCAGATAGGTAGCTAGACGATAAATAGATACATAGATGATCAATTGATTGATTGATAAGTAATAGAGATATAGAGAGATAGATAGATGATAAACAATGATTTTCTCAGCTGGGGAAAAGAGTAACGCCTTTCAGCCTCATAGAAGTGAGGCTCAAAAGCTGTCTCCTGGTCATGGCCCAGAGAAGCTGTGGGACCTCAGGAATGATTGACAGATAGGTAGATAGATAGATAGATAGATAGATAGATAGATAGATAGATATACAGACAGATAATAGAGATATAGAGAGACAGGTAGTTAATAGACAGACAATGATTTTCCCAGTTGGGGCAGATAGTGATGCCTTTCAGCCTCATGGAAGTGGAGCTTGAAAGCTATTTCCTGGTGATGGTCCAGGGCAGCTGTGAGACCCCAGGAAAAAGTGCTTCTCAGGGAATAAAGGCATAAACAAATGGGACCATATCTGAAATGGTTTGGAGGCTTCCAAGAGATTCCCACAGAGATGCTGACCTGGTGGGCCACATTGACAAGGACAATGCCCGTCTCAGTGGTGCCTGTACAGTCAAATAGGCCCTGAGGCTGCCCAATATGGGATGCCAGCGGCTGGGGTGCATCCGTGGGAGGGAGGGCGAAAGGAATCCACAGGAATGACTAAAAATGACTTTCCTGCCAGCCCATCAGAATGGAACTTGGAATAAAAGACTCAGTTATGCATATACAATATGTTCTTCATTGTAGATGTGTTTTAAATACCTAACATGTGTCAGACACTAGAAACTCAGAGCCAATATAAATTATCCATAATGATTATGTAAATATTCATGTCATTGACATTTAAAGTAATTAACAATTTGTGTAAATATTGCGTTACCTCCATTTTATGCCAGAACTATATTGTAACCACTAAAACTAAAAAACAACAACAACAAACAAACAACTCTAGAACACAATACGGGAGGCAGTTTTTAGATGGAATCTTGACCTGCTTTCCCTGGTATGATAAATCTTGAGTATTGGGGGCCACAAACAGTAACAGAAAATGAAAAGTAGGAGAGAAGAAGGGTGCATGTGTTGTCAGCAGAGGGTATATCATAGTTACCAGCAGATTACGTGTTTTGGAAAGACACAACATGTTTCGTTTGTTTGTTTTTGTTTTTGTTTTTGTTTTGAGACAGCATCTCCCTCTGTCACCCAGGCTGGAGTGCAGTGGCGTGATCTTGGCTTACTACATCCTCCATCTCCTGGGTTCTAGCGATTCTCATGCCTCAGCCCCCCAAGTAGCTGAGATTACAGGCACATGCCACCATACCCTGCTAATTTTTGTATTTTAGTAGAGATGGGGTTTCACCAGGTTGACCAGGCTGGTCTGGAACTCCTGGCCTCAAGTGGTCCACCTGCCTCCACCTCCCAAAGTGCTGGGATTACAGAAACGAGCCGTGGCGCCCAGCCAGATACCAACATTTGTATATGCTACTCTATGTTCTGTGCCTGACATTGCAAATGAAATTGCTATAGATTTCCTGGACCTAGTCCCTGGAATTCATGGAGGAGTTGTGTCTTCGGGGTCAGCCTAGAAGCATCTGAGGCCATGAGTCTCTGAATACAGCCTCATGGTGATTTTATCAGAACTTACCTCCAATGGGCAGCATCACTATTGTCTAACAATCCATTTTACCAATATCTATAACATTTGTTTGCTAAGTAAAATTCAGTGCATGTGTTCATGCTTAGTAACTTATATACAAAAATCAAGATTTAAATATAATCAAATCATAGTGATTTAATCCAGTGGGATCAGTGACCTGGAAGAAGAAGATGGCAATAGAGGAAGCAAAAGCTGCTTCTTCCCTATTTCAAATGACAATACTAATAATTCCATACCTACAACTTCTTCTTACTTTCTTACCTACTTTCTTACTTCTCAAGGCATGACAGGTTGAACTGGTATGACTTATCATAAGTCCACTGCTTCACAGAATTATTTAGAGCAACACATTTTCTTGGAAGGCAAGGTCTTTGTCAGGAGCCCTGTGTGACGGGCACGAGCAGGGCTGCTTTTCTGAAGCAGAGGCAGGAGGCCGCTTCCCTCCTTCCTAGATGTTGCCAGCGTGCCTCCTTGGGATGGTCGGAGCTCTTTGGGGCATCTCACCACACTGCACCAGCCTCCATGCCCCTCGAGAGACGAGACTGTGAGGGCGCATTCGATCTCTCCAGCATGTACCTATTGCAGAGCACTGATTATTTCCTGACTTTACAGGGTGAAGAGGTAGAGTGAGTGGCCGAACTGAGGCTCAAGCCCAGTGGTCCTAACTCCCAGTGCTAGATTTTTCCCATGACATCAGAAATTTATCTCTGGATTTCAAATTGTGCATATCAAGGAATACATACATTTCCGAGGTTAAAAGTTGCACATGCTTGATCCAAATGTCAGTATAACTAAAAATATGAGGGTTATTTTCTAGTGATTTCAAAATCTCCTAATCCTTCTGTAGGAAAATATATTTACCCCAGCTAATACGACTCTGTCTCTCCACTATCATTACATTTCTTCAAAGCATTTCCAATAAGAACACTCCAAATTATCTCCCCTCAGCTAGTTCATCTGTGCAGTCAATAAGCAACATTTTATTGCTTTTATGAATTAAGCCCACTTTGCATCCAATCATTTTGCAAACATCTGTAGCAGGAACAGTCTAGGGAGCTTTTGAAAAATCAATCAGAGAGGAACAGCTTTCACTTCATGTGTTGGGCTTTTAAAAAAAAATTTTAATAAAGTATTTACACATGTTTGCTGTGCCTGAAATGGAAACACAGCAGCGCCGGCAGCCCCAGCACCGCAGTGGGAGGGTGAGAATGGTCAAAGCCCAGGCGGCTAGCTGGGGGCCATAGGGCCTTGTGTGGCTGCCAGGTGAAGACTGAGCAATAGCAGTGGCTGCCTGGGGTCAAGGACAGAGCTCACCCAACATTAGGTGGGGACATTTGCTCAAATAAATCTTGTGGAGTGGTTGAAGACACCCATTTTTTTCCCCTTTCTGACCTTTCTATGAGTTTTACATGTAAAGAGAAAAAAGAGGGAAAGGCTCAAGTATAACAAGGTACCGAGGTCTGATCTTTATAAATGAAATAAGTATGTGCCCTGTGTGCAGGGTTGAAAGGCTCCATGCTTACCTGATGTGGATTTCCAGAATCACTGAGGGTGTGAAGCAGGGGATGCTATAGAAAGGAGAGGAGACACTGAGATACTCAACTTAGGAGATATTGAGACTGAAATCTTAAGGCAGGGATTGTGAACCTCAGGACTTTCCAGAAGGAATTCTAAGGTCAGCTTGGATGCATTAGTTACTTCCAGAAAATCTGGAGTCTATTGATTTTTCGTCTGTTTTCCCTCTATTTGTGTTGCCTTTATAACATTTTATAATGAGATTTTAGAATCCGACATGTTTCTTGTGGTGTGTGGTTTTGAGAAATGTTTCCCCAGCGTGTGCCCCTGGATTATTTGATTCTGTATGTTTAAACTCCAGAGAGTGATTGTGGCTCAGCGTAGTGAAACGGGCAGGACAGGAGGGGACAGACACAGATGGCACATTTAACCACGGCGGCTGGGGCTAAGCTCAGCGGCAGCCAGCCATGGAACCAAAGGTGCTGAGGGCTGGAGGAAACCATTCTAATTGAAATCTCCCACTTTATTGGTGGGAATTTAAGGCTAGACATGTGAATGTTCTTAGTCAGAGAGAAAACCTCAAGAGATTATATGTCAGTGTGGGATTCTCTATCTGCTTTACTCTCTGTTTTCCTCTTTGTCTTTACCACTGATGGGTTGAAGGAGATTTTCTTTTAATCAGTACAGTGATCTTATTCCATGAGAGGCATTCCTTATTGATGAGAGGAAGACGTCTTGCATACAGTGAGCTTGTTTTAAAGAATAAGAGGATCCAGAACAAAATAGGATGTGGGATTTATCCACCTGGCAGAGGCAGCAACATTATGGGGCAAAGTCACATGTTCCAGAACTTAGCAGTGGTGGCGAGATGATGCTGGGAACCTGGAGAGGGTTGGGGGAAAGTACTGGTAGGAAGCCAAGAGAAGAGAGAGGCCAAGGTCCCCGTGCAAGATGCACCTGGCACTTTCTAAGACTAGCAAGGGGAAACGCTAAGAGGTAACCCTGAACCCACTCCCGACTCATCTAGGAATAAGGGACGGGCCCTTTCTGGTGAAAGATTGTTCTGCTTGTCTTTCCACAATTGGTGAAGGCACCTGTGAGGTGGAGAGGCAAGGATTGTGTTGCTCATGGATGGTTTGGGAGGCAGAATCCTGGAGCAGAAATGGAGAGGGAGTTCAATTTTTTATCCAAAGGCAGTTTTCAGAAAAAGTCTGTAGCTGCCACCTGGCAGTTCAGAAGCAGCTGTGAATCAAGAAAGCACCCTTTGCTCAAGAGACTATTTTTGCGTGGAGGCCAAGTTTAACATGCGCTTCCCCAAGAGCGATCTTTGAATTATTGACTAAAAGGATGTAAGCAGAGGAGCATGCTTCTTGCTCCCTGGAGTCAACCCCTTGAGCAAATACACTTTCACATTACTTTTTAAAAGC
Organism: Symphalangus syndactylus; assembly: GCF_028878055.3. Taxonomy (NCBI): domain Eukaryota; kingdom Metazoa; phylum Chordata; class Mammalia; order Primates; family Hylobatidae; genus Symphalangus; species Symphalangus syndactylus. The sequence goes on along the minus strand of NC_072440.2, from coordinate 105,164,450 downwards.
TGTAATCCACTTTGCACTGAAATGAAGCATAGAAAACGTGAATTCATCAGAATACTAGGCATACTTCTTAGTTATTGAAAGCTAAGGTTTATCATCAAACCCTTGATGTATTAATATTTATTATAGTTTTCATGATCACAGGCATTAGAATGCTTGTATATTTGCCAGGAATACATATCTGCCTGTTTTCACATACCTCACCACAAATAGGTGGCTCCCACAAGGACAGTGTTTAAACACATCACCTCTTTTTTCCCAAAAAAATATGTAATTCAATATTACTTTGACAAACACCAAAAAAAAGATTATTTTCTGTAGCATGAGACTATTTGTGTTGATGTTACCAGAGCATCATTACCCTGATTTAATATTTCACGGTTTCCAGTTCTACTCTTTAAAAAAGGCAAACATTGGGACAACTGTAAAATCCCAGTTCTATTTTGGATTTTCTCTGTGGCTAGTGAGAAACGTTGCTGGTTTAGATGGCAGTCCTTTGATTTCCCTCTTGACTGCTGCTGCAGCGAAGCTGGTGTCTGAGTGCACCAAATCACAGAAGCCAATTCCTTTTTCACTGTTCACTGCAAACCTCAATGAACCTCAGCTGAGCTCCTCAGGGGCACCTCAGTCTTCTGCCTTCTCCCAGCTCAATTACCACTGCGTTTGGATGACTTTACATTTATGAAGTTTAGGGTGTATTCTAGGCCACATGCTGTGGACTGGTGACCAAGATAGTTCCTGCACCATTCCCTGTCTCCTGGGAACAATGCCTATTATATAGACCAGGCTTCCTCTCTCTCTCTCTCTCTCTCTGTCTCTCCTCTCTGTTGGCTCATTTTAAGGCACATTTTGGATTTTCCCTTGCATAGATGGGCCTATTGTAATCTCCAGGGTTTTAGTGAGTGAAGGGGAAGGCTGGAGGAGACATGAAGATGGAAGCAGGATGGGAGCTGTGATGCACAGAGTGACACTTGGTAAATGTCTGTTGAATGGATGAGTTCCAGGCTGTGTCCCTCAGAGCATGAAGCTTCTTCCTTCATGCCTAGGTTCATTGATTACCTGGAATTTACAAAACACTGTCTTGGTACCCAGACCACGACTCCCACTCCTTGCTTTCCCATCTTCATATTTCTTGCTGTTTTCTGAACACCATGTTAATTGTTCTGCTACTCACTTTTCCTTGAAACCTTTTCTTTGCTTAGCTCTAAGGGATCCACCTCTCGAGGCTTCTGTCTCTCTCATTGCCAGCTCCTCCTCAGCCTCATTTGCCAGATTCTCCTCACCTTCCTGACTTCCAAATGCAAGCACGGCCTTGGCCCTTTGTTTTCAGTAACAACCCTCTCTACCATCATGCTCCCATGTAATCTCGTGGCTTTAACTATTGCCTACAGCAGTGACCTCCATGTTAATATCCCCTACTTGGACATCTCTCTAATATCCACATTTATATATTTAATTGCAAAACATGACATTATATCTGTTGTGGGATTAATTGTGTCTCCAAAATGATATGCAGACATCCTCGGACTTTCACCTTAAAAATCAGAGTCTTTGCAGGTGTAATCACGATGTTCCTTAATATCCTGGAACCTAAACATTTAGCGTCACCTGGGTGTTGAGGAAAAGAGCTTGTGGGTTCACGTGTAGTAGCTCAGTACTCACCACACTCTTTGGTAGAAAAGAAACCTTCCATTCATTTTCCCTCCAAGGAACCATTTTGGTCCAAGCAAGATATCAAATGAGAGGAAAAGATTGGATGATTTTTAGGTTCCTTCCAAAATAAATTATATAAAGTTAAATCCCTCTACCTAATTTGACTTCTGTGGTTTGAAAATGCACAGAATGTGACTAGAGCCCGATTTTCACCTGGTCTCTGGTCTCATTGGCATTGTTTCTGGAAGCTTGGATTAGGGTGGGCTCTGCTCCTATATGACCAGTGACCTTAGAGGAGAGGGGAAGAGACACAGACACAGGCAGAAGGTCATGTGAAGAAGAGGCAGAGATGGGAGTCATGGATCCACAAGCCAAGGAATGACAAAAATTGCTGGCAACCAGAGCAGCTAGAAGAGGCAGGGAATAATTTTCTCCTAGAAACCACAAAGAGACCACAGCCTTGCTGACACCTCGACTTCAGACCTCTAGCCTCCAGAACTAAGAGACAATAAAATGGTGAGGTTTTCAGCCACCTGGCTTGTAGCACTTCGTTAGGACAGTTCTAAAAAATAAGCATAGTGTCCAAAACCAAAGTTCTGATTCTCTCACTCCTCAACTTGCCATTTGTAGCGTCTTCGTTTTACAGATAGTGATAATCGCCTTCTTCTGGTTCCTTTGGCCAGAAACCACCTCACTGGCCACCTGGATTATTGTAGCAATTGTCACTCGGTTTTATTTTGTCCTCATCTTCCCCGACTCAGCACAGGTTATTCTCCAGTGACAGGTTCCTTGCATGGCTTGCTCTGGACTGGCTTCAGGTCTTTCTGTAGATGCCGCCTTTTCAATGAAGATTCCTAGCCCAGGCAGGTAACATCACCTCTCTTCTTTCTCACTCTACTCATCCCCTCCCTGGCTTATTTCCTCTATGGCAAATATCATGAAGAAATACATTCCACATTCCACCTATTTATTTATTCTTTTTCTTCCCTGCCTGTCGGCACAAGAATACAAGCCCTCTGAAAGTACAAATGTAGAGGTTTGGGTTTTTTTTTTTTTTTTTTTTTTTGCTGTGTCCCCTGTAGGAAGGTCAATGCCTGGCATATGGGTACTCTATTAATATTTGTTAAATAAATGAATGGGTGGCTTTGGCCAGTTTTCAGACACATTGTGTTGATTCACTGTTTCCTTCTTTATTAGTCTTCATCCTTTTTCAATGTAATGAAGACAGAGCTCATTGACAAACCCTTGCGTTCTTCTCACCTGTATGAAATCTAGGCTGGGGAGGGAGCTCCTGGGAAACCAGGATCTACGGCGGAGGGATTGAACTTGATATCATTTGTCTTGATATGAACCTAAAAATCATCCCGTCTCTTCCTCTCATTTGATAAATTGCTTGTGCCAACATGGTTCTTTGGAGGGAAAATAGAATGGAAGGTTTCTTTTTTACCAAAAAGTGTGGTGAGTACTGAGCTACACAGGAACCCACAAGCTCTTTTCCTGAACACCCAGGTGACTCTAAATGTTTAGGTGCCAGGATATTAAGGACCAGTTTGAATCCCACATCCTTCCTACCTTGATATTTTTTAATAGAACTGTTTTTCAACTGGGCTCTAGTCTCATTGGTGTTGTTTCTTGAAGCTTTTTTTATTTTCCCTATATTACATGTTGTCAGAAATTTATCTTACTCCACTATAAGATTCTTGAGACAAGGTGATATGACATCTTAATTTCTCATTGTATTCCTTAGCTGGTAATTTCTCTTTTAGTGTTATTTTTTAAATGTTTTAATTAACAAAATTGTGTATATTTATGGAGTACAACATGATGTTTTGAAATATGTTGTTTACATTGCGGAAGGGTGACTCAAGCTAATTAAGGTATGTATTACCTGACGTATTTATCATTTATTTGTGATCAGAACACTTAAAATCTACTCTTTTAGCAATTTTCAAATATACAACACAATTGTTATTAATAGTCACCATGTTGCACAACAGATCTCTTGCTTAGCTAGTAAATTTAAGTAGTGGGGATCAGGGAGTGCCTGTTGAAATAAATATTATTTCTGTTGCCATAAAGCTGTGTCCTCTAGTGAATGCAAAAAACAAAAATTAGGCGGGTAAGTTAATAATTTGTCATATTATCCCCTCTAGGGAGCCCTCCCTCCTTATCCCAAACTAAAGCATGGAGAGTGTAGTGAGCAGGACGAAAATATGATGAGATTCTCCCGTGAGTGGTAGAATCTTTATTGTGTTACCTCATCCAATGCTACCCCAAAAATCTGGCTAATTATCTCCATGTGTCTTATGAAGAAACCAATAATTCTAAAGGCTGAATAACTCACTGAAGTTCTCAAAGCTTCCAGGGGCAGCAGTAGGATGTGAAGCCAAGTCTGTGTGGCACAAAACCCTTTTATTTCTGTGTTTATTTGCAGAATGTAACATTTCCAGTGAAGATGCATAAAAAAAGACACATATATTATTTTGTCCTGTAATGCCATCCTGCCTTTTCTCCTGAGAAACTTGCATATTTTAAAATAAACAATCTTCCAGGGATCCTAGGGCCTTGCCTTCTCCAATCTCCCTGTTTCCATTACTTCTTACACAGAGAGCAGGTCTGGGAACTACGTAGGCCTGAATGTTTTCAAACTGTTGTTATTCTGAAAAGCAAGCCAGGGTCATATGTACAAAGCATTATATTTTCACTTAGTAGCCACAGTATTCTTGTGAAATATAGCAGTAAATGAGATTTTTAGTCTCCTATCAAGAAAATGAGAGAATATAACCTAATGGGCAGGCAAATCTAAGGCCTGAAGGATGGGGCTGACATTCTGAGCCTGGGCTGAGGTCCTAGACACTTATCAAATTAAAACCAGCCAGATATATGCTGACCCAAAGTTCAGAGAAACAAGAAGCATGAAATCTGTGTGCAATGGTAAATTGTATGTGTCCATTTGACTGGGCTAAGTGATACCCAGATAGCTGGTGAACATTATTTCTGGGTGTGTCCATGAAGGAGTTTCTGGAAGAGCCTAGCGTCTATTTCAGTGGACTGGGTAAGGATCAGTCCTCACCAATGTGGGCAGGCATCGTCTAATCCTTTGAGAGCCCTAAAAGAAAGAAGGATATAGAAAGGGCAAATTCCTTACTCTCTCTCCTGAGCTGGAACATCCATTTTTTTTTTAACTTTGGACTGGGACTGAATTTCACCACCATTTTTTATGGATCTCCACCTTGCAGAGGGTTATCACAGGACTTCTCCATGTCCATAATTATGTGAGCCAATTCCCATAATAAATAACCTCTAGTGTCTATCATCTAATCTATCTATCTATCTATCTATCTATCTCTCATCTACCTATCATCTACCTACCATCTATCTATCATCTACCTATCTCTCATCTACCTATCATCTACCTACAATCAATCAATCTATCTATCTAATCTATCTATCTATCTATCTATCTATCTATCTATCTATCATCTATCTATCTATCTATCATCTATCTGTCTCTCATCTACATATCATCTACCTACTATCTATCTATCTATCTATCTATCTATCTATCTATCTATCTATCATCTATCTCTCATCTACCTATCATCTACCTACCGTCTATCTATCTATCTATCTATGGAAAACCTAGACTAATAAAATGTGGATTTTTAAAATGATTCTGAAAGGAGGGCTTGCTCTAAGGAAGAGTATAAACATAAATGCTGGCTAGTGGAAATGTGATCTCCAGCTTTGGTTATTGATAAAACTTGCATTTTATTGGCATATCCAGGGACTTATTGGACCATTCAAGATAGAGTTAACAAATTGAATCAAAGGCCTGGAGGTATTGGGAAAAAAAAACAAAACTGTGCTTCTGGACTGAAGAACAGGAATGATTGACCCACGGTAGATTTGTCTCATCCAAAGCCTATTGTGTTTTCTCCGTTCTCTTCCCAGCTTCCCCGTGGCTTCCCAACAGATTGTTACATGCCATTTATACTTTCTTTTCCTACAATTAGAAAAGAGTGACACTTGGATCCAAATGACCTTTAGGCCATGGATTCCAGAGCATTTGGACATGTTTGCTCTGCTAGAAAGGGCATCTATTACAGTTTTTAAAATATGAAATCTGAAAACAAAATCTTTGGGCTTCTTCACCATCATTCTGAAATTTAATATGTAGTTAGGAAAGCTGGCCAACAGGTAAGCTGATGTTCTCTGTAAAGCTCTGGACGTGTCAAGCTATTTGAAGGGGAACCTCACTGTTAATGTATTATGCAGCTAGACTTACAGCTTTCCTTTGCTTAATTAAAGATTTTTTTGGGAGAGAAAAAAAAAACACAAAGCAAGGACTAAAGGGTTTCCTAGACTTTTGTTGTACACGTCACCTCTGGGCAACTTTTGCTTGCTGTGTATTGCAAAGGTGTTGTATTCACATTTACACAACTGCATATCAAAGAGGGTCCCTTTTTTTCACTCACTGTTTCCAAGATGTGTCAAAACAATTTTGATATTAAAAATAATAAGGGGCTGGGTGCGGTGGCTCATGCCTGTAATCCCAGTACTTTGGGAGGCCGAGGCGGGCAGATCATGAGGTCAGGAGATTGAGACCAACCTGGCTAACCTGGTGAAACCCCATCTCTACTAAAAATACAAAAAATTAGCCAGGTGTTGTGGCAGGTGCCTGTAGTCCCAGCTACTTGGAAGGCTGAGGCAGGAGAATGGTGTGAACCCGGGAGGCGGAGCTTACAGTTAGCTGAGATTGTGCCACTGCACTCCAGCCTGTGCGACAGAGCGAGACTGTGTCTCGTTGGGAAAAAAAATAATAAGGCATTTCCCCCAAATTCCCTGCCAACAAAATAAAAAAATGGTTAGCGTTCAAGGAGAATTCGATAAATCAAATGCTAGTTCCCCTGTGGCTCTTTCCTCTTTCTGTCAAAGAATAACAATATAGATGTTGCTTTTGATAGCTCTGAAATAAATTTTCTTGTTTGTGGTAAATAAGCTCATCTCAAGAATAGGTCAAACTCCTTGTGTTAGGTTAGGCAGGAGCATTGGTCAAAAAATAAAAAGGAAAGAGGTTGAATTACTATTTTTATAATTTTGTCTACAGTGCGTGTCTTCCTACAAAAGTGGAACAAAAATGTTACCATGTGACAACTTCTGGAATTCTCCCCACAGGCAACAAAGCTGTCTCTTGATCTTTCCTTCTTTTCTGCCAAGTTTTTGCACAGAGTCATGGTTTGCATTAGCTTTGTCCCAGCCTTAGTCATTCTTGGTGTAAACGTTATTATACAGTCCCAGCAGATTATTGTCCTGCCAGGGCCCTCATTCCGGAGCACTGGCTTGCATGCTGATGGCGTTCAAGTGCACCCGGAGCTTTTTTGTGCAAGGTGCGGAGCTTCTCGGCTTCTGATTCTTCAGTTTGCTCCAGCTGTAGATAGCGGGCTGGGGAGCAGTGCCAACTAGAACAAGTGTCCCACACTCTCCCTTGATGCGATCTCCATCACCTGCTGATGGGGACGCACATTCTTCCCACCCCCTGGTTAAAAGCTAGCACTTTGCTTTGCACACAGGTCACTGTGGGCTGCCCCGAGCTTTCAGAGAACACACTCCATTCTGGCAAGTGTGGTGCATCAGAAATGTGCGTAGGGGTTGCTGCTGACTTCTGCTGCCTTTCAGCCTACTTGAATATGGGAATAAGTACAACCCTACAGGGTGATGGTTTGCAATCTTGCTTGCATATTAGACTCATGTGAGGGTCTTTAACAATAAACACCCCACACCAACAATACCAGAATCTCTAGAGCTAGGACTCGGATAGTTTTGTTCCTTCCCTTTTCTTTCCCCCGCTTCTCTACCCCAGCACAGTTAATTCAATATGTTTCCAAAGTTAAATGAATGCTCTACTGGAAGGTGAAGCATCAAGTTAGAAGGAATATGGGTTTTTAGAACCCTTGTGCGATACCTTAGGACAACCTACCAGTTCAGATTGTCACGTCAGAGAGAAAGAGTTTCTCTCTTGTTTTACTCACGTCTACTCCATTTTTAGTAAAACACATGGCCCCATAGCTGATTAATATAATCTCTTACTGGCGTTTCTTTAAATCATGCTGGTGGCTCTTGGCCCTCACTGGCTTAGATTGAAATCATGAATATACATGTCTAGTTTTCTTCTCTACATGGTCAGTTCTTTGAGAAAATGCACTCTAACTTATTCATTCTTAGTTTCATTCGTCAAATACTTACTGTGCATATGTCAGGTGCTGCTTTTGATCCAGTGTCATGCCAGAGCCCTCTTAACCTCGGCAGGGAGGGGACCAGGTTCAAGAGGCCAAAGAAGAATCTGGGAGCCAGCAGACCAGATAGAGGGTTTTATTCGGGGAACTTACATGCATGGACAGTCCAGTGGCTGAACAGGGAACCACAACTGCTTGCAGAAAGCATGCGTTCTTATAGCACCCTCACTCACCATCCTCCCCCAACAAGCTCCACGGGGCCACCCTCATTTCTTAATTTATTGCTATCAGGTGCATCTGCCATACACTAGGTATTGAAAATATAGGAAATAAACTCCCCAACTTCAAGGGGATAATATCCTAGCAGAGGATATAATAATGCACAAACAATTAAATTAGTATGTCAGATGGTTATAACCGCCCCAAAGAAAAAAATATTGTTAAGGGGTTTGAATAGTATTTTCATGGAGGGAAGGATGATCAGGGAAGGGCATTTGTGTTCTAGTACTGAGTGGTCTGTCTAAACAGGCACACATATATTTTTTGTGGAACAAAAATAATTTGCCCTGGAACATGTAGCTATTTGGAACTAGAAGTAAGGCTACAGCCCAGATGACCTTTCTCCAATGCAGCACTCCTTCCAGCTAAGATATTAACTCTCATTCTGGTTCACTGTACCTATCTTGGTATTTATTCACCAGCTCTTCTAAATTGTTGTGGCTTATTTATTGAGAATGGGAGAATCAGATAAATTTTATTAAGGCTGTATGAAAATTAAGAGTATGTAGGACCTAAGTGTGATTAGATGATTTAGAAATGTGCTTCTGTGAGTAACAGACAGCAATTACATGTATGGATTTTGTGAGCCAGGTATTCTCAAATGGGGAGGTGGTAATAGTCCACCCCAGGTGCAGGCAATGGGTGCATTGCTTGTAGATAATCTAAAAATAACAGTGAAACCAATTAAAATCAGTCTGTTTCTATTATCATCGTGCGCCAAGAGTTTTAATAATGTCAGCGATAAAATACCCCTTGTGTGGATGGCTCCCATCTTCTATCGCTGAGAGGCCACCAGTAAAATTCAGTGCTCACCTGTGGAAAATGGGCCACCCTCACTATTGTAAACAGAAAGGATTTCAATAGAAAAAAACTGGGCTCTTTCAACATTGTGGGAAAAGCTAGAGACACAGGCTCTAGGTTGAGAGTAACTCCCAGAACATGACATAACCACAATCAAGAACATGAGGGCATCAGAAAGCATCACTGGGCACCCGGGCTTTAAGGAGACTTTGCTGTTGCTGCAGCCCAGAACCGAGGGGGCAGCTACCGCTCAGCAGCGATGGAGCTTGTGACTGCTGCGGCCGAACACCCAGCTCTTTAGGACTTCTTTCGCCAGAGGCAACAGCAAAGCAGCAGTCAGAGGGCTTCCCCCTCGCTCTGGCCTCCTGATGACGACCTGCTCACACTCATCTCATTCAGACAGCCTAATGGATGACCAGAACTCCAGCTGCCAGGAAGTCTTGGAAATGTGGTTTTCAGGTTTCTAGTTTGTGAAATACAGAAGGACATACAAGCAGGAGATTGGAAAGGATAGCAAGAGCCTATCAATATTGTACTCTTCCACACACCCACCGCACTGCCGCTCCATATCTGATACCACTTGCCACCCGTATTTAAGTGGTCGCACAATAACAACGTCATAGTAGGCATATCCCGCCTAATATAATGTAACTATCCCTTGCCCAAGGTAAAATGTACTTACCTGTCTTATAAAAAGGGAGACCCGAGCTGGGCGTGGTGGTGCAAGCCTGTAATCCCAGCTACTCAGGAGGCTAAGACAGGAGAATCACTTGAATCTGGGAGGCAGAGGTTGCAGTGAGCTGAGATTGCACCACTGCACTCCAGCCTGGCGACAGAGTGAGACTCCATCTCAAAAAAATAAAAAAAGGGAGACCCAGAGTCCTATAAATTACTGCCTCATCCCTGGGTCGTGGTATATTTTGATACTGCCCTGCAATCCTATAGTCTTATAACATTCAAGCTAAATCAGTTTTAACACAACAACACACCTTATAAACAAGCAACATGGAAAATAGATGAAGGAAAAAGAAATTGTTTAACAATTATAAGTGTGTGCACAAACGAATAGAACAGAGAAGAACGTAGGGGAGGCTATTGAAGAGTTTGTTTCTGCAGCTACTCTTAGAGCCGTATTTGGTATTAATAACTTCCTTCCTTTACTACCCATTCTCTGGCCCAATTTGTCAGGGTTTTATACCTGGCAAGGTGAGGTACTTCATCCTTCCTCACAAGCTGAGCCCTGGGTAGTCCTGCCTGTAATGGGCTGCTGAAAACATCTGTTAGCTTTTATAGCTGGATATGGAGTTCCTGGGGGAATTTCAGAGAATCTCCTGGATTTCAAAGTATCCTTTCCTGCTGGCGTTCTGTTGCAGCAATGCTATTACTCCTTAGAAATCAGTGTCAATGACCTGGGTCAACACAGTGACCCTCTTTTTTGGCCTGCTGGTCCCATATCACCTGGTGGTCCAGTTCACTGGTACAACCTTTGTGGAAGTATTCACATATGGAGTGATGAGAGCTCTAACTAGCAGAGCTCATAGGCATTGGAAGAACAGTGAAAGCTTTAGGAGAGAGTGAATCATTAGTTGAGTTAGTGAAAATACGATTCCTCCTGTAACCCCTGAGTTTCCAGACCCATTTATTCTGGCTATGGGAACTCATTATCATATGTTAATCCCTAATTCAAAACATGCCATTCACTTTGTAAAAATCATGTCAACCTCAGCTTTTGCAATTATTGAGACATCTATAAGCCTTTCCGTCATTCTCTCGGTCCAGTTACTTCTAGGACTGTTGAATTAAACACAAAGATGTAAACTATGGACACCTTTGCTGTCATTCCCACAACCACCTCACAACACCTATGAACTAGTGACTGGACCCTGAAACCACCCCGCAGAAAATCCCCAGGTTCCCATGGCTGTGTTTCCCACCAGCAACAGCTGAAGTCGTAAGCAGATGGACTCCACAGCACCTCCAACTTCCAGTTCTTGCTCAAGAGCATCTAACTCGCAGAAATTCATTCACAACCAGTACCCTAGATTCAAGGGAGTCTAGAAATCAAGGTTTTAGCTTTCTGGTTTTTGCATAACAGGAAAGTATACCACACAGCGATTGAGATGGATGCTTCTCTGTTCGCAACATTTCTAAGAATTCAAGTAAAGTAAATGAATAAAAAATTGTCACAGTGTGTTAAACACTGCTTATTAACAATAACATTCAAATGCATAGTATGTTGCACATTTGGCAGAAGATGGCGAACATACATTACAATAGTTACTGAATTCTCACCGTGTCTCTTTGGGTTTGGTTTTGTCATTCCCATTTTGTTGATTAAGACAAATACACAGAGAGTTGAGTTAATTCATCCAAGAGTATAATGCCAAGATTTGAACAAGGGTTTATTTTCCTTTCACTATTTCACATTGCCTTTTAACATCTATGTGAGAAATGTAAAGATTATTTTTTATTCTTGCTCAATGTTGAGATAGAATATGGCAGCTCTTTTCCTCCCATAATTAGTTGTGTAGGTTGCGCACTGCAAAAATCTTGAGGGCACCACCACGTAGGCATAATAAAGTACCATACAGTTCTGAGCATTATAGAATTGAAAGCCTTATTTTCATAACTTGTATCTTTCTCTGGGATTTATATTGTTCATTATGCTCCTCAATTTAAAGAAATGGGACTTTTAACTGGGTTTTAGAAGTGAATTTGCTAATTTGCCTCAGTTGCATTCATTTGAATCATAGTAAGTGAGTTCTCTTACTGGAAGATGTTTTTCTTTTTTTTTTTTTTCCTTATAGTTAAAGAATCAGTCTGAACATTTAGGATCAGAATATGAAATAAGCTTACTTTACTTGGAATGTTCTTCTGTGTAAGGAGTTGGGCGTTTCATACTCAATTTACTAACCATATATATTTTCATATATGTACCTAAGGAATCCTGAATATTTTTTCCTAAAATCTTAAAGGAAAATAATCATGAAACAAAAGGTGAAATACCATAGCTATGGTGTGGTTAGACTTCAGTTGGAATTAGTCTGTTTTTCTTTTTCTTTCTCCCTGGAGCCATTTCAGAAATGGAAGATTTCCTTAGATACTAATTTTCTCAGCACGAGTTGGAAAAACAAGCAAACAAGAGGGCCTCGATTCTAAGTCACATCATTGACTGTGAGAAAAAGGACTTCAAACTTTTTTTTTCAGTAAAAAAAAAAAAAAAATTTCATCAGAACAGCTGCTTCCATTTCCTTTGAACTTGTGATGGTAGAAACATTTTGGTTGGCCAGGCGCGGTGGCTCACGCCTGTAATCCCAGCACTTTGGGAGGCCGAGGCGGGCAGATCACGAGGTCAGGAGATCGAGACCATCCTGGCTAACACCGTGAAACCCCGTCTCTATTAAAAATACAAAAAATTAGCCAGGCGTGGTGGCAGGCGCCTGTAGTCCCAGCTACTCGGGAGGCTGAGGCAGGAGAATGGGGTGAACCCAGGAGGCAGAGCTTGCAGTGAGCCGAGATTGTGCCACTGCATTCCAGCCTGGGAGACAGAGTGAGACTCCGTCTCAAAAAAAAAAAAAAAAAAAAAAAAAAACATTTTGGTAACTTTGTTAGCAGGCAGTAGGATTGGTAGATAAGGCTCTTTTTAGTCTTCTTCTGGCTGTCCCTGCATCTGAACCCTCTGTTGAACTTCCACTGCACTTTATTCTTACCTTTTCCCTGGTTCTAAGGCATCAGAGAAACAAAAGTAGAAGGTGAGCAAGGAGCATAAAGTAGAATTTTTAAAAAGCATATTCCAGAGCAAAGGAATCCAGGGAGAGACCCCAGTTCTTGACTCTACTCTTCATCCTGAGGCCATAGCCTCCATTTGTGGTTTTCTTCTCTTACCCTTTCCAGGTTCCCCTTGCATTTAGGCAACACTTTAGCCATCATTTTCGGGGTAGGGATCCCAGTCCTCCTCCCTGTCCTGAATATGGCAGCTATTTCCCTCCCATATTTAGTTGTGTAGGTTGTGCACTGCAAAAATCTTGAGGGCACCTCCACTGTCTGTGGAGCTGCAGTAACTGTGCATGCCCTTTCTCCACCGAGTAGCCCTCCATTCCCCAAATTGTCTCCGTGTTTGTTGAGTTTCCTGTTGTTCAACAGCAACCTTCTTTCCCCCAGATTAGGGGATCAATTACTGCAGCCAATCGCATGAACTCTATTCACATCAGCCTAACCTCCAGGGGCTTAAAGATCCCCAGTTGGCCTTGTGGCTGTCTCAGGATTCAATTCGATGACACAGTTCTTGTGTCCCCTGCCAGAGAGGTTCCTCCCTTGGGTGAAAACTTTTCAACACAGACCAGAATCCTGGAGATGAGAAACAAACATGTTGAGATGGGCCATTCGACATAATGAGGGGTGCTGCAACCCTGAGCCCTGCATATTCTGCCCATGAGGAGAAATCCCATAAAATTCAGAGGAAAAATCCGGTTACTTGTAGAAAACTGGCCACAATAGACAATACACAGAGTTACAACACAGAGTGGTCAGGGCTATGGAAGAATCTGGAGCGGGGGTTCTATGTAATCAGACATGAGATTTTACAATTAGATCTGTGGGCATGAGAGAGTGGCAGGTCCAGGGGGCAGAGGAAGCGAGGTCCTGAAGGTGGAGTGAGAAGGGGTCAGGCAGGGAGCAGCTTTCACAGCAGGGAAGAGCCTGTGCTGGGGCATGAGGAACTATGTGTGGCTGCCGGGACAGGCAGGATGATGTGGGGAGTCATGGCGAAGAGCAAGGCAGATCTGGGCTGAGTCCCGGGTCTGATTCTTTCCAGCTGTATGTCCCAGGGTGATTAACCTTTTTCTGTGTATGTCTCCTTATTTTTCTCATTTACATATATATATATATATATGAATATAATATATATATATTATATATATATATAAATTAGTAACAATTGTACTTACATCATTTTAAATGAGCCAGTCTAGAAGACATCAAATGAGGGCAGACAAAAAGCAGAAAGTATTCTGAGATTTTTGCATGCGATGCAATTGTTTCTTGAACTTATTTTGGGCTATCTAAAAGTATAGTAAACTATCTTATGCTCACTCTGTAGCTTACCTTGAAAATGTTCCTCTCAGCTTCCATTGGAAAAGTGCAAACAGGCCACTTGCAGAGCTTGCACTTTTGCTGAACTAGGGAGAAGTGGACTTACATAGTTTGGCTGTGTCCCCACCCAAAATCTCGTCTTGAATTGTAATCCCCGTAATTCCCACATTTCAAGGGAGAGACCTGGTGGAGGTAGTTGAATCATGGGGGCGGTTTCCCTATGCTGTGCTCATGAGAGTGAGTGAGTTCTCACAAGATCTGATGGTTTTACAAGTGTTTGGTAGTTTCTCCTGCGTTCATTCTCCTTCCTGCCACCATGTGAAGGTGCCTGGCTTCCCCTTCACATTCCACCATGATTGTAAGTTTCCTGAGGCCTCCCAGCCATGCAGAACTGTGAGTCAATTAAACCTCTTTCCTTTCTAAATTATCCAGCCTTGGACAGTTCTTTATAGCAGTATGAAAACGGACGAAAATAGGGACATTCAGCACAAACTGGAAGGGTGAATGTGGGAGCAGGATTTGTGGAATTGCTCATTTACCAGCAACTGGCCTTCATGCTTATATGAACATTTTCATACATCTTTGCCTCCTCTGAGTCACACGGATTGTTTATGAGGCTGACTGCTAGTTGGGCTTACTAGTGTAGATGCCGGGAGAATATGGGGCACAGGAGTTGTTACATATTGATGCCCTCTCCTCCCGCTGCCACCCAGATTGTGTGGTTGGCTGAGTCCCTCTCTTCAGGGCCACAATTCCTTTCAAGCAGCCTTTACAAGGTCTAGAATCTGCTCCTACCCACAGCTCCTTTGAGAGTCAGGGGTGCCAACGTCTCCTGCTGTTGCTCACTTCTGGTCACTGCATAATCCCTGGTGCATTCTCCAAATGCTCTGCATGTTTGTAAATAGTCATTTTAGTAAAAGCACCTCAAATCACCCAGCTTGAGAGGGCTGTGAGTTTCCAGTCAGGACCCTCACTGGTCCACAGTGGCAGAATGGGTACCATGGGAAGGAGGGGAGGGTGGATGCCATGTGGCAAAGCCAGGGAGTCAGCAGGAGTGTGGTTAAGAAAGAAAAGTTGGGAGGCTGAGGCAGGAGAATGGCGTGAACCCAGGAGGCAGAGCTTGCAGTGAGCTGAGATCGTGCCACTGCACTCCAGCCTGGGCAGCAGAGCAAGACTCTGTCTCAAAAAAAAAAAAAAAAGAAAGAAAGAAAAGTTGCCACATTGGGGAAGGAGGGAGAATGAAAAATATCAAGGGGAAAAGTAAGAAGAATCAAATGGAGAGGGAATTCAGGGAGGGGATTCAGAGAGCTCCCGCGGCAACGGGAGACTGAGTATCTGCACATGACCCTTTCTATAGCCCCAGATCTCAGGCGAAATTCAGCAAGTGCAGGCCAGCCAATTGGATCCTGTGTGCATGAGTGAGTGCATGAGTGTGTGCCTGGGTGTGTGTGTGCATGAGTGAGTGTGTATAAGTATGTGTGTCCTTGAATGAGTGTGTGTGCATGTGTGTGTGCATGAGTGAATGTGTATGTGTTCTTAAGTGTGTGAGTGCATGAATGTGTGTGTATGTGTGTCCATGAATGAGTGTGTGCATGAGTGTGTGTGTACATTAGTGAGTTTGTGTGTGCATGAGTGTGAGTCTGTAGACTAGTGAATGAGTGGAGATCAACCCAACGTGGAATAAACACCAACATTCAGAAAAAGGGCTGGGACAGAGGAGATTTAGGCAACTATGTTCTTAGGGATTCATAGAAACTGTAGGACAGAATTTGAGGAATCTTTTTCCCAAGGCTTTGAAACTGGGGGTTTGAGGACCATTTACCTAAATCATCAAGGGGCAATGCATCCCAGCTGCCAGGTTACAGCTTGTATTATCAATTGAGTGCTAAATTGAAGAGGCAAATCACCGTAGTGACAAGCGGCTTCTCCAATATAGAAAAGAGCTCAGCTTTTTTTTTTTTTAGACTTTAAGATAGTCTATTTAAAAGGAGCATGCCAGACAGCAGCTGATTTTGGCTATGAGGAGAGACTGGAGTTGAACCTGCGTTTAAAATAGAGTATGTTAGTTCAGAGACTGAAAGCTAGATAAGAATGGCCAAATATTTGGATTCTGTAACATTTTAGATAGATTTTAGAAACCCAAGTGCAGCATTTTTTTTCTTGGACTCTTATCTGCACAGAAAAAGTTTGTTAATATCAGTTCAAGGAGCTTAATGCTAATTTGCATTCATTTATGCAAACACTAGCTCTTTAGGAAATCTAGAATGTTGAAGCTGGAAGAGAAGGTTTACTCATTCCTCATCATTTGGCATATCAGGAAATGAAGATGGAAGCTTCCCACTGCTTGCCAAAGGTCATGATGGAGACTGAATGAGAATCAAGGTTGTCTGAGTCCCAAATGGAACTGCACGTGCTGCCTCCTGTTTGGGGATTTCCATTTCTTAAGAAAAGAATCATCAAAAAGCAAGATGGTACATACCAGAAAAACACTTAGGCGACAACACAGTGACTTGCAAAGGATGTAAATTTTGAGGATAAAACTGATCTGAAATTGAATTTCTGCTCTGCTGTTTAGACTTCTCTGTCTCCGTTTCCTCCTTGTAAAAATGGGGTCACAATATTTGCCATGCAAGGAAGTATTAAAGATTACGGAAATGTTGTGTGATGCACATCATAGGACACAGCTGGTGATCAGCAAGTGTATTGACTCTACCCCAGCGATGCAGCTCAGCCTTTTGCAGTCTTAGCCCAAGCAACAAAGGATTCCCTCTGTGAGGCCATGCACAATGAAGTGTCATGATGTCACACGGGGTTTGTCCCAGGGAGGCTGCTGTGAGTAGATGTCTGGCAGAAGCTCCTGCTATCATACCCATCTTGTGTCTTTGTAGCTGATGTGATAAGAATGATGGCAAACATTTGCATTCTGGCTTGCTTCTGAGTGTGATTTTCTTGAGGTGGATCGTGCTTCACCTTATCCCACATTAAAAAAAAAATCATGTTGAAGGGGCATGACTTTCAAGTAATTGTCACTTTGGGGTTTCAAGAAGCAGTCTAGATGGGTTGAATGCTGAAATTTGCTATTTCTGGGTGAATATGATAGTATTGAGGAGGAAAAAATGAGTCATCCCTAAACTCATTCTTTCCCCATTTGTACCAGAAATCACCTATTTACTCTATTTCCTCCCCATTCCCCTACTCGCATGCCTTGTATGTAATCTCAGAGTCTTAAGCCTTAGCAGGCCGTGAGGGTGATGTTACATTGCAAGCTGCCTTTAATTAAAACTGGAACCCAGGAGAGATGGACAGTGCCATCCACTCTAAGAAATGCATGATGAGGTCATCTCCATGATTCCTTGCCTTAAGGGTGCTTTCTTTTTGTGAGCACACCAAGTCCACGAAGGGAGCACCTTCTGTTACTTGGTGCTTACTGCCTGCCTTTTCAAACATTAGTTAATTTCTCTGGATTTTTTTCCTTACAAAGACCAAATTACCTCTTAATACTCATTTTGTAGACAGAAATAAGCTTTTTTTTTTTTTTTTTTTCTAAACTACTGCCTTTTGAAGTCAGGTCTTTAACTTACTTTCTTTCTTCTTTTCTGCCACCGTCTGCCACTGGCGGTTCTCCCATAGGTTGTCCTTATGTGCACAACAGCCACAAAGTGTGCATGGGAAGTTATGCTGGAGCTTCTCTATTCGCTGAACACAGTTTGCCTCTCCACGAATACTCCTAGGCATCGTCTTCCACACCGGGAGCCACCGAGCCCCCTTGATGGTTAAAATTCTGACTGCACTGCTTCCTAGGCAGAGTCTCCTACACAGGGGCTCTGCTGTTCTGTGCTTGGTGCATTTCCAAGGGGGTCTTCAGCCCCTGAATGAGAAGTTATGGAGTGCAAGGGAAGGAACTGAGGTGATGGAGGTCAGCCAGCCTGGGATCCGCGTTTAGCTGGGCCCTGACTTGCTCTGCCTCTGTGGGCGATTTGCCATTCTCCTCTGTGCCTCTTTTCCTCTCTATAATAAGGAATTCTTGTCTGTGATGCAGTCTTTCCTGCATGCTTTGTGTCTGCTTTGCCCCGTGGTTGCTCTCTCTTGGAATGTTTCTACTTTCTGCACGTCTGCTTTGTAATGTGAAGGCCGCAGCTTATCCACATACACGTAAGGAATTCACCCAATTGAATTAAGCAGACCAGTGACTTCATGGCCTTGGTATGTGTTAGTCCCACTAAGAAGGCTGGATCTATGCCAGCTTTTAATAGAGAACGTGATCCCCACATAGTGTATAAGCTGCTGTGCAGTTTGCAACTGTGGGCTGTGTGTATTTCATGATATTATCAGCATTTTCTCAGATCTCCCTCTGAGCCCCTTGGCTTTATGGTTTTACTTTGTTATCTAGAAGTTGAGTTGCTCCTCCCTTATCCCACTTTGGCTTATCATTGATTAAGTTGTAAAATATTCTCTTGTGCCAGGTGTGGTGGCATACGCCTGCAATCCCAGCATCTGGGGAGGCCAAGGCAGGAGGATTGTTTGAGGCCAAATGTTTGATGCCAAGAGTTCAAGACCTGTCCACAAAATTAGAATAAAAAAATTAGCCGTGTGCAGTGGTACATGCCTATAATCCCAGCTACTAGGGAGGGTGAGGTAGGAGGATCGCTTGAGCCCAGGAGTTCAAGGCTGCTGCAGTGATCTAGTATCACACCATAGTACTCATCCTGGGCAACAGAATAAAACCCTGTCTCTGTTTAACAGTCGATCAATCAATAAAAATAAAAGTAAAATATTCTCCTATAAGTTTCATTAAAAAATATTGCTTAAAATACAGGTGGTTACGTACAGACCTATTTAGAGTTGTGTGACCATATACAAGTTAGTATATACGTACTTTTTCTTGCTCTGTCAGCTATGATGACCCAGAAGTAGTGATACTCCAGTAGCAACAAACACATGTAGTGCCCAGATGTTGTTTACTAATACCATTCTCTCATGAAAGAGACCAAGCCTCCTTAGAAAAAACGTCTGATTCTAGAACTGAGAAAAAAAAATATGCAAGAGAAGCCTGGAACATCTCATAGTGCCAGAAAATGAGCTAGCGCAGAAACAACAAAAAATGAAAATCCCACAATGATAGGGACGTGACAAAGGGAGAAGGGAGCCAAATGAAAGAGTCTCCCATGGTAAGGCCTGCAAAGACTGGAGCAAAATAAAGTAGTATTGTATTATAAACAAAAGTGTCCGACAAATATCCATGAATCATTGTTGATATAAAAAATGGATCGCCAACTACACGGGGGAAAAAGACGAATCTACGCAGAACATTTGCAAATGATTTCTGTAGATATTTTATCCTCAAGGCTGTGGGTACAGTTCCCTATCACTCGGATGTGGGCTGGGTGTAGTGATTTTCTTCTAATGAGTACAGTTAGGGAAAGAGGAAAAGATTAATTCTGTAGAGGAGAAACTTGACAAGCATGACCTCAGCTAGGCGATCAAGGTCAAATCAACAATAACAAGTCATCTTGCTGGTATTTACTCTTTATAGGGTGGGATGACAATAGAAGTTTACCTCTTAGATCTTTCTCTCAAAAGCACACAATTCCAGTCTAATCATGAAAAAAAAATTAGAAAAATTACAGCTGAGGGACATTCTACAAAATACTTGACCAGTACTTCTCAAAATTGTCAAGGTCATCAAAAACAAGGAAAGTCTGGGAGACTGTCACAGCTAGCAAAGCCTGGGAAGATATTCCCACTGAATGCCATGTGATATCCTACATGGGATTCTGGAACATGAAAACTGAATAAATTATGGACTTTAGTTGATAAAAATGTGTCAATATTGGCTTACTATAATTCATTAGTTGTAACAAATGTGCCATCCTAGTGTAAGATGCGCTGGTGGGGGGCTCTGGGGGCAGGGGTATGGAAACTCCCTGTGCCCTTTCCATAACTTTTCTGTAAAACTAACACAGGGCTAAAAATAAGACATTTGATGAAATTATGTCTTGACTTCATACTAAGAGCCAGGCCCTACTCTAAACATTGTGGATATGGTAGTGAATGAAAGGAAGAACCTCTGGCTACGTCTAGCATATTTTTTAGTAAAATAAATTTCCTAATTTTTAAAAAATTGCTATTAGATTTGGATCTCTGCTCAAATTAAATTTGCATGAGCCCTAATTTCAGAACCCTCCTCTCCCTATGTCATTCAGAAACTTATTCAGATATCAGACTCCGCTAGAAGTGAACACGAAAGTTAAAAGAAAAATGTCTTCAGAAAATCCACAACAGTTGATACAAATGTCATACTCATTCCTCTTTGTGAAATGAAATTGTGATTATTTATTGAACACAAAATTCTACCCAATGGGGCTTTCTCAGTATTTAGTCTGTGAGGAGGGTGCCCCGATATTGTGGCAGAAAGAGGAAGAGGGCAAAGAAAACCAACAACAAAAAGCAGATGCTGATGTGAGCAAGTGTAATTCTTTGAAGCCACTTGGTACCTAAAATCAAATCATATGTCCTTCAAGGATTTTATGTCTACAACGAATTACACACACTGATGGTTTCATAAAGTTGCTTGGTCATCATTAGGAACCAGAGTGGGGTAGTTGAGAAATAAACTTTAGGTAGAGATGACCTGACTTTAGAACCCAGCTCTGCTATGCAGTAGCTTTGTGAGCGTGGAGTGTGTGTGAGCATTTATCTTGCCTGAGTTCCTCATCTACAAAATGAGAGTAATGGTGGTCTTGATCTCATAGTTTCCTTAGAGAATCAATTCATGCCTCAAATGGACTTAGAATACATATCTCACAGATATCAGTGATGATTATTGAGAAACAGCCAAATTATTTCAGGTTATTAATGGTGAGCATATACTCAATGAATTGAAAAAGGGGTCAAGCAAAGTCACAGAAAAAATTCAATAATGGACTGTTTTACAAAATCCCATATATGATCAATGCTTTTCAAAATATTATCAGTCTCTTTTCTGACATCCGTAATGTTACCATGTTAAAGAAAGAATAAGAGGAAGGAAGGGAGGAAGGAAGGAAGGAAGGAAGGAAGGAAGGAAGGAAGGAAGGAAGGAAGGAAGGAAATAATAATATAATAATAATAAATTGGGAAGCATTCATCAGAGTTTGCCCTGTATGGGCTTCTTGAGTAGTCTTGGAGAGGGGTTGAATGCTCCAATGTTGCAATTTATGGGACATTTAAACAGTGTATTAAAATAGCAAAATGAACTGTCTTTGACTTCACTCTTGTCTCATTTGTACTAAACGTTATTTTATTGTTTAACTTGATAGAGAAGGAGGACGCCTGTCCTCGGACTTCTGGTGGGAGATTTCTCTTCAGCAGCTTTTGTACCCACCAGCATTATAGCCAACCTTGTGGGTGCCCTACCAGCAACTTCCCTACATTCCTACCCTGGTGCACGTTGACCGCACGGCTTCCATTTCCATATACCTGTGCCTGGGATTCTGCCAGGGCTTTCTTTGGCTCCCTGAATGGCAGTCAGGAAGGCTGGAAGAACAGGATGTTCTGTGCCCCCTGAAATTAGCCCCCAACCAATGGCTGGTAGGGTTGGTGGATAAAGACCCCAGGTCCCTCACCGCTGTTTGGGATGAAGCTGAGGTGTGATCTTGTCCATCTCTCAGAGCACCGCTGTGGGGCGGACTCCATTGCCCACGGTGAGAACCTGCTCCATGACACACCAGTTCTTGGTTTCCTTCCCTTTCCTAACTCATTTCCCCACATTTCTAGTGATGTTTCCAGAGATCATCTTTTAAATAAGCTACTTGCTATCATATCTTTTTCTCCAAGTCCGCTTCTAGGAGAACTCAAACTAAGACAAATTCCATGCATTGTTTTGCCTATTTTTTATAATCCTTGAACATTTTCTTTTCCCAGACAGCAGTACTAATGTGCAGGCCGGTGTGTGATGTTTGCCACCAAAGAGTCTTTCACAACAATGGTGCCCAGTTTCCATAAATAAATAATTTTACTACAAGTGCATGTGAGGAGGGTTCAGCTGGGATCACTTCCCATCAAGGCTGCTTGCTTTTATTTTTAATTTATTTTTTATTGACAAATACAATCGTATATATTCATTGCAATATGTCGTTTTGAAATATGTATACATTGTGAAATGGCTAAATGTAACTAATTAGCCTATGCGATACCTCACATACTTAACATTCTTTGTGGCGAGAACACTTAAAATCCACTCTCTTAGCAACTTTCAAGTGTACAATACGTTGTTATTAACTATAGTCACCATGTTGTACAATGAATCTCTTGAACTTATTCCTTCTATCTAACTAAAATTTTGTGTCTTTGACTAACATCTCCCCAACCATGTCTGTCCATGTATAAGTGGGTTCATGAGGTATTTGTCTTTCTGAACCTGGCTTATTTTACTAAACATAATGTCCTTCAGATTAATTCATGTTGTTCCAGATGACAAGATTGCCTTCTATTTTAAGTCTGAATAGTATTCCAATGTGATCACTCACCCACACACACACGCACACGCACACACACAAACACACACACGCATGCATCTCACATTATCTATTCATCTGTCGATGGACATTTCGGTTGATTCCATTTCTTGGCTATTGTGAATAACGCTGCAATAAACATGGAGATGCAGATATCTCTTAGGGACCTTGATTTCATTTCCTCTGGATGTACACCCAGTACTGGGATTGTTGGATCATAAGATAATTCTATTTTTAACTTTTTTGTGGAACTTCCACACTCTTTTCCGTAATGGTATGTTCATTTACATTCCCATCAACAGTGCGCAAGGGTCCCCTTTATTCCACATCTTTACCAACATTTATCTTTTATCTTTTTGATAATAGCTATTCTAACAGGTGAAGGTGATATCTTACTGTGGGTATAATTTGCATTTCTCTGATGATTAGTGATAAGGGTGCTCTCTTACGTGCTGAGACCACTTATATTTAGTAAGGCAAATTTCCCCTTTGGACCTAAAATGATTCTTGTTTTATTAGCAAATTCAAGTCATGATAGGAGGAAGAGGTGACAAAGAAAAATGTCTGTATTGCCCTTTCCAAAGCTCATGCAAGAAACAAAGGAGGGAATAGGAATTGAAAGTATAAGTAGCAAGCAAAATACTATGATTTCCCATGTTGGCTATTTTGTACTTTCTGGTGTTTCCCTATAATAACCAAGCTTTACAATGGCTGTCTTTCTGTTCCCACCCACATGTGTCTTTCCAATGTGCGATGTCCTTGTACCCTATTCACTCACTTCTGCTCCATGTCAGGCAAGAGCATTGAGTATAAATTAAGCTGTGATTTGTTTCAAAAGTAAGAAATATGCATCTGCACCACTTTTGAAATCATAATTATAAACAAAGGTATAAAGAGAGGACTGCATAGTGTAATTGTCATTTTAAAGGTGTCAGAACAGCAAGTGGCATTTTGGAGAATGAAACTGTTTATCACAGAGTTATGGGGGGATGGCCCCAGGCATCTGTATAACTGCTAACCTGGAAGAGACTTGCTGAAAATCACTGTGGGATGAAGGGAAGAAACACAGCTTATCAAATCAAAGGAATTTGTGAAGAGTAGTAGTCACCTTGAAGACAGTGAACCTGAATAGTAATTGCCTTCTCGTGAGATTGTTACACACAGGATAAAAAGAAATGTTGAGTGTGAACACACTTGTGTGATAAGGCATCTTGAGAAATGCAGCTGTCAAACCAAGTGTTTGGCAAGGAAGACAGAGTAGCATTAGCATCGTGAGACCCCAGCAGAATTCTTTGGAGTATCAGATCCTTTCTTCAAAATCTCTCTTCACCCTTGGAAATTCACTAGCTCTTCAGCTCGTTAGGATCTGGCGCACTAAAGACTCTCATAATTGCCTGAGCCTCCACTGAGAAATTTTGCAGCTAACATCAACGTCTGTGATTCACAATACATATTTTCTCTACTGTTCCAGTGAAAAGGACCCACATGCAAGATCTTTAAAGTGCTTTCCAGATGTCACTCCAGCCTCCCAAGGGTCTGGGAACCATCAGGTGGCCAGCTGTAATGAGTAGGCTGCCCTTAAGATGGGACTGAGATCAATGTTAAAGACTGCTCGGCTTGGATTCTATTGTGCCATTTGAAGGAAGGTCAAGGGGACTTGTTAAACACTGGAAAGGAGAGCAGAAACACAATGAGAATCAGAGGATACAAATCCATCCATCCATCCATTCATCCATCCATCCATCCATCCATCCATCCATCATCCACACATCCATCTACCCAACCATCCAACCGTCCATCCATCCATCCATCCATCCATCCATCCACCCACCCACCCATCCATCCATCTATCCATCTGTCTATCCATCCATTCAGAGCACCTACTTTTTACAAGACACTTTGCTGCCCATGGATGTTTTAGGGAAAGACTAGACCAAACACTCCTGGATACTTTCTCAAAATTTTCTTGCATATTACAGTGTTTGCAACCACCTTCTATTAGGCACATGAGAAAGTTGAGGCTCCAAAGCATCTCTGTCTGCTGGCTTGCTATGAATTATACAGAAGTCTCAGGATTTGGAATATTCTGAGAAGTAAAACTTGTCAATGATGTTGTTGTTCTCAGCTTGAAAGAAAGTTATCCTTCAATAAGAACAGTAAAACTTTTTATGATACAGACTTTCTCCAACAATTTCATTGTGGCAATAATTCAGTATGAATGTCATAGTATTTGCTTTACATTCAGAAGTCAGTTTTAGGTTCTTAAGAGATCTACTTGCTAGACCAAGAACTGGAAGTTGTGTGATGCTTCTTTTTCTTCATTATGTAAAGATATGAGTTTTTTTCTCTAGGCAGTGGCTCACTGACTGGAGAGGGTGCCTGTGTAACCAGGAAAAGCTGTAGTTTAATACATCAAATATGTTTGATGTATTAAATGTTAAATTTAATTAAAATTTAATTAATTAAAATAATTAAAAATGGTGCAGAAGCCAGCGTGCAGAAAGAGTTTGCATCTGGGAAGAAGTAACAGTAAGTTCATATCATTCTTTTTCAGTTAGCAATCTTGAGGAAAAAAAGCCTCCTTCAGGGGTTTCTGACCTTGTCCTTGGGTAACGGCAGACATAGATAATGATACGTGTGCAGACATTTGCAAGGGAAAGAGCAGATTCTCCGACAGAGGCCACCCCTGGCTGCACAGCCTCCTGATGGCCCTGATAACTGGACTGTTGACCCACCTGAAATCCATTTGAGTGGATTTACAGTACAGTAAGTATTGGGTGAGAATTTCTGATTATGTTCTTCTTCAGGATCCCCACCTGAAAAGCAAAACAATATGACATGTTTGCCTATTGAATCATTCACATTTAATTTATTTAACGAATTCAACCAACATTTATTAATCATCTAGCAGGTGTTAGATTTTATACAAGATGCTGAGGGCACAAAGACAGATAATACCCATACCTGTTTTCAACAGTGTTGCAATTAAATATGAGAGACTGACATGGAAGCCAAACACAACAATGCTCCCATGATGGAGATTTGTGTGATACGATCAGGAGCACAGAAGAGAGTGAGCAGTGAAGCAGTGCTATTTAGGGGAGGGCATAGCTTGCTGCATGTGGCACACTTTCTTATTCCCAGAAGAAAGGCTGGTTTGGGTTGAAAAGAGTCTCCTGTGGTTACATGCTGCATAATCCTGGGTTTGAGAGGACTTCTTTTATCCACTGCTATCGTGACTTGAATCCAGGTATTCATTGGACAATCACTGATGTGCATGTTTTCTGTGCCAGGTTCTATGTCAGGCATTGAGAAGATATAGTTCCTGTCATCAAGGGACCCACAACTTCATAGTAGAGATGGACAATAAACAACCATGGTCCAGCAGCTAGCTAAATTCAACATTGTTAGGGTGGAGGAGAGACCTCATGGGAGGAGCCACTAAATCTGAACAGACAGACTTAACTAGTGTGACACTATCTGTGACACATCTGTGACAGATATCTGTGACACTTGGATATCTGTCTGGCCTTTCCTTCCATCCTGAAAATGTGGTTGACAATAGCAAGCTGAATTACAGGGAGGCATCTCCTTTCAAGCCTTTAAGGACCATTAATGATCATTGCATGAGGACCATGGCAACCTTTACCAAGCAGTCGCTGTTGATCGCACTTACTCATATGATGGGCTTCACAATGCCTTCTCTTTCCTCAACAAAAACTGGAACCTGGAATCACGTGCCTGTGCGTAGTCCTGCTTTGAGTCTGTGTCTCTGCGTCCTATCAGACCATGTATGTCCTAACAACCAGGACCTTTTCTTAGCACCTGGCGCGTGCTGTCTCTTCACAGCCTAGGCACCTATACTTGATCTTCACTTAGTTTTTCACTATTTCAATTAGTCAACCATATTTAGCAACTCCTACCATACGCTGGACACTGGATTAAATACTAAGGACACTGTAGTTACAAAATGAAGTAGTTCCTGCCTTCATGGAGTTGACAACCCAATGGGGAAGACAAGTAACTCAATGCCCAATTAGAATACAGAATGTTTGAAAAATGCACTTTAAGATTAAAAATACAAAACATGTTTTCCTCCTTCCTAAGTATTATATTTTTATCACATTTATGACTTTTAGCAAGTTAATTAGAACAAAGAATAAGTTATATGATGTTATAATTAAATAATTGTGCGTTTACAAGCTGACTTGTCTGAAGTCTCCTAAATATACATAATGGTAGAATTTGGTTTCAATAAATAATAGTCGAAGCAAATTTGCAGACAACCCAGTTTCATCTTTTCTTCTGACGTTGGATCTTTTAGCATCCCTAAAGATCGGAAGGATTTATAGTTGATACCAAACTCTGCTATGCTTGAGAGGGCACTGGCTCCACTCAGGAGAAGGGGGCTGCAGAACTGGGGATCAATCTCTTAGTCTCAGAACCAGAAACTCCAGACGCTGAGATGCAGAGTGGCTGTGAGTAAAGAGGCCAGAATGATTCTTGATGAGGAGCTGGGAACCTGTAAAGGAATAAAATTATACAAGAGGGTACTCTTGAGTATCAGGGTCTTGCAGATTAATTATCCAGAGCCTGTTTCTTTAGTGCTATTTTACAGCACCTCCATGCCTGCTACGGTGCCTACAGCACCTTAAAAATGATGCTGGGCTCTGGTAGTGACTGTTTATTTACTATGTTCTAACACCTGAGCAAGAAATCACAAGGAGCAGAAGGATGATGTTTATACTAAACTCCAGTTTGCTGTTATCAAAAATGCGGCCTATCCCAGAAGTCAGGAAAATACATTATTTAAAAAAAAACATAATTTATGTCAAATGCAAATTGCTGTATGGGAAAAGTTTTTTTCCAGTCTTTATCATTTCTGAATATATAGTGCTGACAGTGAACAGAGAATGGTGTGACACCCCAGGATGGAGCCCCAGGAAGGAAGATCTTAATCAACCTTACACTCTCTGTGAAAGAGTTAAAATCCAGAAATACAATACATTTTTTTCTTCCTTCCTTACTCTCTATTTTTCTTCCATTTCTAGGCATTTTGCATTTTTCAGCAAGGGTGGTTGTGTTTCGAAGTGTGTGTCAGGAAAGCTTAGCTTCAGTCCACACGGTCTTCTGCGTTCCTGCTAAAACCTTGCTTGTATTTTTCTGCAATGCCTAAATAGAAAGTGCTCGTTCAAATCTTATTCAACTTCCTAGAAATAAAATATGAAAGTGGTGAGAGCTCAGTGCTCTCTGCTATCCAATGCAAATGTATGCAAATTTCTTCATATTAGAATCATTGTCTAGTTGTCATCCTCGCACGGGGCACATCAAAGCCATACGACCTGATTTTTGCACCTGCTGTTTAATTAAATTTACAAGGCAGACACACTCCCCACTCCCGGTGATATACAAATCCGTTTTTACAACCACAGCTTCTAATTTACAAGCCAGTTGACTGCTGAGTTTCCCCATCAATAGCTGCCCGACTGCCCTTTGTTATACTAAGGATTAAAAAAGGAAGAAAATGGTGATTATTTGGGGAGATGTATTAACAGAAAATGCTAAAAGTACTTTCTCTGTCTTATCCAATTCCAGATTTTTTTAAAAGCTTTATTGAGGTATAACTGAAAAACAACAAATTGAACATATTTAATATATACATTTGATGAGTTGGGACATATGTATACACCTGTGATATTTTTCTTCTAAAGACACAAAGGAAGATATGAATCAAGGTACTCAACATCAGTGGAAATAGCATTTTTGCCCGTGTTGATTTTCCCCTAATCTTCATGAAAAGCACAAAACTTCAACCTTTTCTGCAGTTTGATGCTTTCATTTATTTAGTATTTCGGGGAGGAAAAAGTAGTCTGTAAGAGATCAAGGCCAGGGTGGTTTTAGGAAGGCTGTAATAAGGTATAGGTGTTTTCTGAAAGACAGTTGTTGTTTGAAAATTATATACTGTGAAATTCTCCCTTGGCTTCTATCCACAAGGGATTTTGAGTCTTCAAATTTTATGTATCTCCATAAAATGGTGAAAGAAAATAGTCGAGCCTGATTCTCACTCTTTTATGTGATTATTTTTTTCTTAGGCCATCATGGTGTTCTTCTCCTTCTTTATGAGCCGATGCACAGACGTGTATTTGATCTCCCTAAGAGACGGCTCAGAAGAAAAGCCAGCAAAGGTATTTTAAGAGAAGTCTAGGAAGGATGAAAAAATACTTCTTTGTCTCTCTCTACTAATTCATCCGGTCTAAGGACTTACGTGGAAAAATAATGCCTTTTCAGTTACTGTAGAGAAAATAATTTAATGAAAGTAATATTTTGTTTATCTTCACCCCGATACTCTGAAATCTTGAAGACCCTCAAAAAACATCGTTTTTATGAAATACTTAAAACATGTTATCGTCTGATAATGAAAAGTGAACTTCTGAGGGCCCACCAATAGGTGGCGCAACACATTCACCGAACCAAGTAACACTGCAGACGAGTTTGGAACAAGCCTCATAAATTAAAGCCTTGTGCTGCAACTAACTGTGAGACATATGGGTTGAGTCCCAGGCCTGCCCAAGAATAACTTTGAAGAAAATTTTGTTTTCTGGCAATACAGATGCTAACACACCACAGAACCTTTAAAAAGAATAAATATGTAGATGGTTCATAGCTTTCAGAATAATTTAACCTTCCCCCCCCGCCCCCCACAAAGTTAAGATAGCATCACAAGAATAAAATAATGTAAGCACTGTTTTTTCTGCTTTGGAAAACAAGTTGGCGGCTCTGATGCTCTCAGGAATTATTTTTCAATTACTTTTTGTTTAATAAGGTTTTATTTTATTAGTCCCAAAGGGAGAGGAAAACAGTGACTTTATCTTGAAATGAGCTAATCCTTGATGCATAAATAATATTTAAACAAAGAGTTCTATGTAGGAAAGTGTCACTGCCTAAATTTGGAATTGCCTAAATTTGCTTCTTTGTTCTGTGGTATGACCTGTGTGTACTCAAAGGTTTCCCACTACTTGAGAAACATGCTTCTTACAAAATTCTCCATTCTATCATGGAAGAGGCCAGTCATCACACTAGAAGAGATGTCACAGTTTCTGAAAATCAGGATTTACAAAGCAATTCATTTTTACTAAAAGTTGAAGCTATATCTTTAAGATAATAGCACCTAAATTATAAGTAAGCATTTCACCTTCAAACTTAGGTTTTATTTAAAAACTGACTGTTTACAAAAGTCTTGGAATCAGAGTGTGATTGTTGGATGTCGTGCTGGTTAACATTACTCTTGATATAGGGACCTGCACAGCTAAGTGTAGAAACTTACAGAAATGCAAGCAAAACACGCGGAGTGGTTCATAAAAGAATAGTGACGAATATAAATGTCAGGTTCCATTGACTAATACAACACTTCTGCAAAGGGAAGGGCGCTAGGAAGAACTTAGGATAAAATCAGCTCTGAAACAGATTTATTTGTTGCCTTACAAAGATAGAGAAGGACAGAAAAAAAAAGTTTTTATTTATCCTTAGACCCAATAGTATCAGTGCATTTTGCTGCCCTGAAATTCTGCTCAGTAGCTGAATAGATTGAATAAGACCATCTCTAGTATGTTTCAGTATATAAACAAGTAGTGTTTCTGCAAAGAAAACATTTGCAAATGATTTATAAGATGAAATAAAACTATTGTGGTTAGTTATTGTTTTTATTTCAATATCTTCTCAAATGCAAAAGGAAAAAAATGGAAACCAAAATTTGGGCTTACTTTTTGCTGGGTGTGATATTAGTCATTAATTTGTGACAGACAGATATAAAATTGAGGAAAGGTTAAAAATATGTAACCCTCAACCCCAGAGCAGGGATTACAATTATAAATCACTTTTAATTACTAGATTTTGATGTCCTTAACATTATTTTTATTTATTTATTTATTTTTGAGACAGGGTCTCACTCTGTCGCCCAGGCTGGAGTGCAGTGGCATGATCTGGGCTCACTGCGACCTCCACAGCCTGGGTTCAAGTGATCCTCCCACCTCACCCTTCTGGGTAGCTGTGACCACAGATGTGTGCCACCGCACCTGGCTAATTTTTTTTTTTTTTTTTTTTTTTTTTGTATTTTTAGTAGAGGCAGAGTCTCATCACGTTGTCCAGGCTGGTCTCGAACTCCTGAGCTCAAGTGATCCACCAGCCTCAGCCTCCCAACGTGCTGAGATTACAGGCGTGAGCCACCGAGCCCAGCACAAACAGTGAACTTTATATTTCTTGTGCCCAGCACCAAGCCTGAAACATAATAAAAAATCATTAGTATGTTCACTGTTCCTGCTATTTTATTTCTATTTGTTGTATTTTGGTTGATGAAACAAATGATGTGATTTCTAGATCCTAATCACTGGGTGGGGGGGTTGTTAGGGAAGAGGCTGACAGGGAAAACGTGGCCCTTTTTTTCTTATGGAGCTAATACTTTAATTATAGACAGATGTATACACGTGTAATGCTGACAGAGTCAACTGTCCTTAGCTATTTGATCATCATTTTGTTTTTCATTTGCGAAGTGGAGCTATTATAAAAGAACCTCTGCACACAGTTGGGAGGAGTAAATAAAACAGGATCCAGCTCACAGTGTGCTTCCATTGAGCTCCCGTGGATGAGGCATCACCGCGTGTGGGGACATCTCAGCTGTTCTGTGCAACTATCTCACCACCTCCCTGAGTCACCAAGGCAGCCCGATGGGGTGCCACCAATATCAGCTCCATTTTACAGATGAGGACAGGGGGACTCCTTCTTATGTTTCCTTGTATTCACTACGTAAGTCGTATTGACAGTGTTCACCAACTGTCCGTGCCTCTTCAGATTCCAAGCTCCTTCCCACAGCAGACCAGGCCCTACTCATATGGCCAACCCCATCCTCCCATCGCCCCTGCAATCTGTGCCCCAGCCACAGAATGTCTCCCGGTTCTGACCAGCCGGTGCTCTCTTATCTTTCAGAACATGCCTGTCCTTCAGGCATGCTCTCTTAGGGGATAGAAGCTTCTCCGAATCCATCCCTTTCCATCTTGGTTTAGTACAGATAAGTCATCCCCTTGCGGCTAGCTGGTCTGTGAAGGCATCCAAATACAAGGTACAGCCTCTGGTGGCACTTGCTAAAGAGAGGCTCAAGTGTCGATTCAAGGGGTGGGGCTGCTGCTACGGCCAAGCAGAGAGGACAGTGCACCGTGTTTGCAGTCCACCAGCAAGGATGGCCATGAGACAGGGAGGAATCCGTGAGCAGCCAAGCTTGTGGCAGGCGTGAGTGCAGGCTACAGCATGGCCAGGAAAGTTGACGCACTGCACTGTGCCAGAGGCACGCTGCTCTCCACACCGATCAACACGGGAGGACACACAAGGAAGGACTCCCAGGGGTTCAGGCACACAGCTGGGCTTCCTTTGTGCCTCCTCTCCTGTGGAATTCATAACCCTAACTGAGGGGACACTCAAACACATATGTAAAGTTCCAGAAACTCAGATGCAACAGAAAGGAAGGCAATGGAAACCCCGATTTTTTGTTGTTGTTTATTCACCACAAGGCATGATTACCTGGTATTTGGTGTGACAATGTATGAAAAGGCCTCTTACACCATCAAAATGGGATACAAACCCTTGCTGTGTCTTTAACTAACTAATGAAGTCGCCTGCACACTTCACCACAGCATTGCCTCAACCATAAAGTGAGATGATAGCTATCCATCCAACTTCCTAGGATGCTGGGAAATCTGCTTGGGCAATACCTGCTAAAGCTCCTTGTAGACTACGACTTGGGGAGCAAATATCAGCGAGTATGATGAGGTCGATTCAGACTCCACCCAGTGGAATGTAATCACTGAAAGTGGCAGACACCTTCTTATCATAGTTTCCTGGTGATACTCAGCAGAGAACACGTTATAGTGATTCCCAGAAAATACATGTTTGGCTTTTTAGGCAGAGTCAAGCCAATTGGCTGTGAGATCATTCAGAAGGATGAGGAAACTCCTCCATCTGTGCAGGCTCTATGGGCAGTCATGGAGTGAGGAGCTTCCTGTTTCCAAGGCACTGGCCAAGACTG
Organism: Symphalangus syndactylus; assembly: GCF_028878055.3. Classification (NCBI taxonomy): domain Eukaryota; kingdom Metazoa; phylum Chordata; class Mammalia; order Primates; family Hylobatidae; genus Symphalangus; species Symphalangus syndactylus. The sequence continues at coordinate 105,131,826 of NC_072440.2, read as the reverse complement.
CTTCTCTGGGAAGGGGAGATTAAAAGGCTGGTGCCCCCGCTGTCAGCTGGGGACAGGCAGGAAACTTCATTGCTTCTGGCTCCATCCAGCTGCTTCAAAGTCAGACTCATGGACAGCGGTGATGACCCTGGGTTATAGCTCACAGGTGACACGTTCGCCCATCAGCACCAGGTCTACTGTAAAATAATGAGGGGTATTTCCACACTCAGGACTTTTCGGATTTCCCCAAATCCTTCTGCAATGGAATCTTCTTTCGCTCTTGACATACACGTGCTTGTGAGGTGAGCTGTGAGCTGAAACACGGGTCCTAGCTAGAGCCTAGATGCAAATCTCTGCTCCATTCGTTAGTTATAATCCTACGACATTTAGTTCACTGTTTGGAGACTCAGCACCTTTACATCAAAATGGATGGTAAGAGCTACATAATGGGCGCGATATGAAGATTGAATCAGACTACAAAGGACCCCTGGTCCATGCCCGGCCCATAACGGGGCCATCTGAAGTTTCTGCCATCTGAGCTCCCGTGAGAGAAACCACTCTCTTCCGTGTCTTCATAGACTAGGTACCTGCTAACCTACCCTAGATGCCCAAGTCATCTTCATTAAATAGCTACACTTAGTCTCATGTAAGAAGAAAGCTTCTGGCTGCTTCTCTGCCAGGTAAGTTATAGAACAAAGGACTTTGGAAAGGATTGTTCAGTCTGTGGATAAAGGATGATTCTAATGGGCTGTCTAGGAAAGTGATGAGAGCCTATTTTGGGGTCATACAACCTGAATCAAATCCCAGGTCCTCTGCCTGCTATTCTATAACCTTAATAGATGTTAAGTATGAGCCACAGTGTCAGGAGCCTATGACGCAGTGCATCCTAAGTGCTCAGTGGCACAGGGGATGTGAGTGGCACAGGGGATGTGCTCTACAAACGCGGGCGGTTCCTGCTGCATTACTGAGTCTGCACTGGTAATCACAATGCTGAACTCATGGGCTGTGCTCCAAGCGCTATAGCAAGGCACCAGGCTCCGTGTTGATGAGGACTGTGTCTCACTCACTTTCCACTCACAAATGCCTGTGGAGTCGTCGAGCCCGCATTGCATTTTGACCTCAATGTTCTACTTGGTGCAGGAGTCCTGGCTGCAGGGCCTGTGGAAAGGATAACTTGGCCTCCTTAGAAGCCTTGCCAGGCAGTCACGGAACTCACCGCCTCACAGTGCTGTTGATTTCATCCATAAAACTTCCCTTTTGGAGAGTCTATTTTTTATTTTATGAAGAAATTTTATCCTCTCTCCAAATCAGTGCGTCTACTGACTTCTAGGGAAAAACAGAATTCTCCCTCCACCATATGACGATCTTTGAGCATCTCAATGATTTCCTTTGGTTAAATATATTGTGGTGCATTTTATTGTCATTATTTTGAATATGCAAAGTCCTCTCTTCCCCCTGTCCCTGCTCCCCAGTTAGCATGTGTGTATTTAGAAACAGAAAACTGGCCCCACAGTTAAGGATTAAATAAAAAGAAGAAGACAGCAGAGAAACTTTAGCTTTGCAATTCGAGCCTGGTCACTGCATGGTTCCAGCCAGTCCCCATGGCCCTACGCTGCATCAGGCCACTTCATCTGCTGACAGCTGGGGAGGCTCCAGGCAGCAGATCTCCGTGCTTCCTCCCACTCCCACTGCCTCTCTGCCCAAACCCGTCTGTGGGAGCAGAGCGACACCAGCCAACTGCAGAGCTGACAGGCCTCAGGGCCCGGGGCGGTGGAGGTTTCAGAAGCCCACTGTCATGTGTGCCATCATTAAAGCACTCTCTGTTGGCTGTCTCTAAAGAATCTTCTTTTGGAAAGGTGTAAACATGTTGGCCCATCAGAGGAAGCCATAAATCTCCCTGTATACATAGCAATACAGTTGCACCAAACGGAAGAAGAGCTCTTGCCAATCTCATGTTTCATTTCAACCTGGCCATCTGGGTTCAGACAGAACTTGGGCTAACAAGCTATATACACCCACAGCAAAGAAGCATTCCACTGAATCTTCCAAGGCTACTCAATTTTTCATGCCAACATTTTTCAGTACACTATGATGGCAGCTACCCCTTCCCCTAATTTCTCCCCAAATTTAGCCCTAAAGACTTGCTATGGAATCTTCTTACGCAGATAATGAGAGCTAAGTCTACTGAGAGTCATGCAAAAAAAGAAAAAAGTGGCCAGAGTTCTTACCAAGAATATGGACCAGAAGACCCCGGGTTGAGTTTACATGCTTTGATGCAGCAGCTGAGCAAGAGGCTGTTCTGGTCTTCAGATAAACTCTAGGGTCGTTCCAGCATCAGGATAGCATCAGATTCTGTTTAAACTTTACTGGCTAAATTAATCCAGGGTCAATCATTGATGAGGCGGGTTCTACAGTGCTAAATAAATCTCAAGAATATGATAGTAACCAACTTATATTCAGTGTTGAGGGTTCTTTATCTTAGATAAAATCCTACACTAGGCTGGTCTCAAGACAGAGGTAGGTGTCTCAGTGGGGCCATGGCCCCTCTGAATCCAAGCTTGCCCATGTGACCCCATCTGCTGCTGAGAGCAAATGTTCATCTGGCCTGCTGGAGGTGCAGCTTCAGAGGGCTTCTTGTGGGCTCGGATTGCAGAAGACAGGTATAGAATATTTATATTGGTTCATTCAGCCTCCCAAGCAACTTTCTGAAGCAACCATCTATCATCCACGAAATAGATGCTAGTTCTGTGGGGTTTATAAAGAACTATAACAATGGTTAAGTTCAAATAATACAGCTGGAATATGCACATCTACTCGTTAACCCATTTACGCTGGAGGGTGCACTTTTTTTGTGTGTGTGAAAAATCAGACCTTGGCGATGACCTTGAGCAGTATGACATAAATAACTCCCACAAGCTTAGCATTCCAATAATGGAACACTAGGCATAAGTGGGTTAAAACCGTGCAAGGCAGGATGTTTTAACCAGATAACAACCAGTACAGAACCCTTGCTCAGAGTTCAGAGGAGGAGAGAGAGGTCTGTGCTCCAGCAAGCAGAGAAGGGCTCATGGGGTGAGCCATGTGCATTAAAGTCCTAAGGGAGGAATCTGAACAGAGGTCAGGGTGAGAAGCTCCTCAAAGAGCTAGGGTGTGGTCCTCTGCCCCGCTTCCCTGAATCCCTCAGAGCTGAAGGAGGTGAGCCAGGGCCTTAGCTGTTCTCGCTGGAGCTGTCTTGTTGCCTTGCCTTCAACTGCGAGTGCTTGAAGATTAAGCTAATGAGCTTTCCTGCTGCAGGTGGTGCGGAGCCAATGCCTCCGCCCTGGCACCTAGCCCTGGTTATTTTTCTTTTAAATAAAGAAACAGGCTGTCTAACATCAGGTGGAGACCTAGGTGCCTTGCACAGTCTCAGGTTGGAGAACATCTTTGCCTCGGGTGACAGATGGGCCCATCATACTTCATCTCCCAGACCTCTGGCCCCAGCCACACTGCACATATGACACTCGAGTTGGTGACACTCTGTCATCCATTCCCATTAATGTATGATAGAACTCAATCAGTCCAGCTGCCAGGGCAGCATCAGAACGGAGTAGCAGGAAGCGAAGAAAACCACTTGGACCCCTGCATGACCTGCGTTCTTTTCCTCCCAGGCCATACTTCAGTAAGGATTTCTCGCCAGCATAGCAATATTTTGAATTCCCAGTTGATGATGAAGTTTTGAGTTGACCATGCAATGCCATTTATCAAACCCCTGCTCCTCTTTGGAATTCTGGCAGGCATGCTACATATTGACTGTGAAGCCCCAGCAAAGCACGACTCTGTTTTTGTTCAATGCTACTAAATTTGAAGGAGGTGTGTTTGTGGGTGAGTGTAAGTTTTGAAGGAAAACATTTCCTATTTTTGTGTGGTTCTGCATGTCAGGTTTTCCTTCCATTCTGTTGTTTATTGTGCTCTTTTCATGTTTTTTGTGCTTTGTTTTGTTCCTTGTTACATTGCAATTGAGACTGACGTCAATTTTAAGACTCTAGAATTCTGTCTTTATGGTAGACGTGCAAAAAAAAAAAAGTCACAAAGTTATTGGCACAAGAAGAGACTGTGGCCTAATACCACTGACTGACCATCTCACCCATGCTCTCCCTTATTTCTTAGTAACAGGACTAATTTTATTATGTGCCTGTCTACTCCCTGCATTTCCCAGCTTTTCTTTAAGCTCGGTATAGCCGTGATGCTCAGCTGTGACTAATGAGCTATAAGTGCGTATTACATATGACTTTGGGGCAGCACCCTAAGATGGAGTGGGTGAGCCATATTCTCCTTCTTCTATCCAGTCCCATATGAGAATGTGCTGCTGGGACCAGGAGGATGAGAACGGTACCTTAGCGATGGCAGAGTGGTAGCCTGGGGCATGTGGTCCTGGAAGACGTTGAGCCACCCTGATTAAATCTTGTGGTTTATGCCACCACTGCTTAGGTATTCTGTTACATGCAACCAAAATTAATCCCAGCTGCTATGTCAATAACATTCCAAAGTTACCTTTACTTTACTGAGACAGTTTTCTTCATCCCCTACTCATGAAATGCCTGTCTGTTACATAAAGTAACCAGTGGTTCTCTCACTCCTCTTAGGATGATGACAGCCCCACCGTGACAGGGGCTCCTCTAAAGCACTGCTCTCTCTTCCTCCCCCTCGTTCTCTATCCGTCTCTGCCTTCCTTCCTTCCAATATCCATCCAGTGCTTCCCATGTGCCAGACACTGCACCGGAAGGTGATCCTTGCACCTACGGCACTTTAACTTGGTGGGGAGAAAAGACAGAAGCATTTACAAATTTGGCAAAAGTCACAAAGAGTAGTATGAGATTTCACGTCCAGAGGTCTCACTGAGGCTGACACAATGGAATTGAGTGATATGGTTTGGATATTTGTCCCTGCTCCAAACTCTTGTTGAAACGTGATCTTCAATGTTGGAGGCAGGACCTGCTGGGAGGAGTTTGGGTCACAGGGGACAGATCCCTCATGGCTTGGTGCTGTCCTCAGAGTAGTGAGTGAGTTCTCTGAGATCTGGTTGTTTGAAAATGTGTGGCACCTCACCCCTCTCTCTCTTGCTCTCGCTCTCCTCATGTGATAACTTGGCTCTCCACTTTTTCTTTCACTATGATTGGAAGCTCCTTGAAGCCTCCTCAGAAGCTGAGCAGATGCCAGCACCTCACTGCCTGTACAGCCTGCAGGACTGGGAGTCCATTAAATCTCTTTTCTATAAGGTATTTCCTTATAGCAATGCAAGAATAACCTCGTACAAGGAGACTGAAAAGATAAGTAGGAATCAGCTGGAGGAAGAAAGGGTGGGGAAGCTTCAGATGGAATGTGTGTCACAGGTAAAGTCCCCGAAATAAGAGAGAAATGGAGAGAAAGCCACAGAGGGCCGGAAGCACAGTCAGTGTGGCCCAGAAAAGAAATAAAGTGTGAGCTGGGCATGGTGGCTCATACCTCTAATCCAGCACTTTGGGAGGCCAAGTGTAGGAAGATCACCTGAGCCCAGGAGTTCAAGACTGGCCTGGGCAACATGGTGAAACCCTGTCTCTACAAAAAATTCTATATATATATATATATATATATGTATATATATATATATATATATATATACGTATATATATATATATATATATATATATATACGTATATATATATATGCTGGGCATGATGGTGTGTGGCTGTAGTCCTAGCTACTCAGGTGGCCAAGGCTGGAGCATCACTTGAGCCCACGAGGTCAAGGCTACAGTGAGCCATGATTACACCACTGCACTCCAGCCTGGGCAACTAAGCAAGACCGTGTCTCAAATAATAAATAAATAAATAAATAAATAAATAAATAAATAAATAAATAATAAATTGTGTGTGTGTGCGAGAGAGACAAAGAGACAGAGACAGAGAGAGAGAGAAGATTGAGAGATGAGATGGGAAGAGATGAGTTTGAAGACGTTGTCCAGAGCCGAGTGGATTATTCAGGCACTTGTTCAATTGCAGAAGGCTTGGTGAGCATGCAGCCTCCTTGTGGGTTTGGACTTCATCTTGAAAAACCATAGACAACATTTGAAGGGTTTTAAACCTGGAAATGACATAATGAAGTGTGCATTTAAAACTACTCCCTTTTGCTATGGTCTGAGGAATAAATAGGAGGAAGGCTAGAGAGGTTGGTCCCAAAGTCTTAAGAATGTTGCTTTATTGATCAGGGCTGAGTGATGCTGTTCATGTCCACTCCACACTTTTATTCCAGTTCTTTCCTTGTTTATTCATCTTTACACTTTTCTTGCATGTGTTTTGCAGTTTTCTCTGTCTGCAATTTCCATGTTAATCAGCCAGCTTAATGTTTGCAGGAATGTGCCTGCAGCAAGTTACTCATTTCTTTTTTCTCTTATCCTTTCTCTCCCAGAGTCCCTCCTGTTCTCAAACGATCCAGTTAATGTCATCACGAGTGGTCATTAGTAGCCATTCTTTCGGTATTCCTTTGTTTAACCAACTGAATAGAATGTTTTAACAAAGTGTTAACCTCCAGTACTCTGGGGTCAAGGAGCCCAGAGGATACCTTTGGGAGACGCTGAGGGCCACGTCGTGGATGGAGGTCAGGGAGTGAGTTGTCCTGGGAGCTGACCTCTGCCCCTTTCACATGCATCAAAACAAGGCTCTCTCTGCTTTATGAAAAATGAGCTTCTGAATAAGAGTTTGCCTGAAAATTAACCCACTGACATTACAGGCTTAAGAATGCTGCTCTGCAGAACAAATACTTCCAGATCAGCAACATGGCATTTTACCAACCTGTTCATTCAAGACCCTCTTAGGCTCTGTCCAAGCAAGCCCTTATGTTGGGATGACTGCAGCAGCAGCCCTGATGCCCCTCTTCCCAACTCCAGCCCTTCTCTACAGATCTGAATACCTGACCGCCTACACATTTGCTTCACACCAGGTCTAAGCTTCCATTCCTGGTTACTAAGTCCTGTGTAATTTCCTCCTTAAACAACCAGCACACTGTGATTTCACCAACCTTAGCTCCCCTCTAACAAGGCAAAGCTCTCTTTTCTGTCTCTTACTAGCCAGACTCTTCAATTCATCTTAATTTTCCTCACCTCTCTCTCTTTCTGCTAGCCAAAATGTTTGTTCCTAAGTTCAAAGCTTAGCTCATTTTCTACCTCTTCCAGGAAAATGCCCATCATTATGTCTCCTTTCCCCAGATGATTAAACACGATACACCTGTGCATCAGACCCAGACCCCAGCCATTGATTCAACATAGTCTTATGACATTTTCTGTTGCCATCTTCTCAGGTAGATTATAAACTCTGAAGGCAAGGGCCACACTTCATGGAGAATTAAGCCAGGAGAACGTGTTTAAGCAAGACAGTGTCTTTTCATGAGAACATCAGGCAATTTTAATGTGCCCCTGTAGATTCTTCTTCATTTGCTGTGTTATAGATGGAATGAAATGTGTCTTCACCCTTCTAGAGGACACTGGGAAATGAACTATTCTCTGCCTTTGAAGAAGTAAGGCCATGCTCTTGGTGACAGAGGATTGGAACTCTGGGTTCAATGAGCATCAGGATCTGTTGTGAAAGTGAGGGAGAACAGAAGGCTTGGTAGGGGCAGCATAGACCTGGGGATGAGAATCAAGAGTGGTGGGGGAAGGTGAGGGCAGGCAGTGAAAATAATGCCTGCAGAAGCCCCAGAGCCTCAGCTGTCCTGGAGAAAGTTACCCTAGAAGAAAGAACTCTGACTTTAGTGAAAGAGCTGGCGATTTGGGCTGCAAGTCTTGAGTGTGCAGGAGCCTATGGAAGAGGAGGTCCTGCACACTCCAGACAGCACAGGACTTACCTGGGCCAGAACCTGCCAGCGCCACTCCACAGGGCTCATCCCCAGAGGCCCTCCTGCAGGCCGTGGTGGAAACTTTACTGAGATAGGTACCATATGCACTGCTCAGAGTAAGTAGCACCCAACTGCCACAGCCTTTGCTCTGTTCCCATTCAATCACCCATGAGAGCACCTACAATCCCTAAAACAACTGTGGGTGCAACGATGAGATGTGGACACTTCATAGGGTATTTAATGGTAGGAAAGATCTTGCAAATAAGCTTGGGATGGCAAAACTGAAAAAGAACAAGAGCCTTGAGCTGGAATAGTGACATCTCTCTTACGTTTTAAGTTGGTTAATTTAAGGAAGGGTGGTAACACTAAGATGTCAATTCTTGCCTTCTTTAGACCATATAACCTGTAACCAATGATGCCTTCTACCTGGAGGCTTAGTCACACCTTGATCCCTGGGGGTTAATACCAGCCCTGAACCCCCAGGTCCCTCCACTGAATCCTCAATCCTCTACCTAGAACTTGTCAAGCCTTTCCCCAGGGGCTTGGGATCTACTTGCCTGCCCTTATTTCACAGAATTTATGCCCTGCCTACTGTTAGCCAGGTTCTGTGCAAGGTGCTAAGGAGATTCCAGGTTCCACTTGTCCCTTGGATCCCCTTTGCTGGGTCTACATTCATGATATGGTTTCCCTTGATGAATACCAATGACTACTGTGACCATATCACACCCTTTGGGCTCAGCGGACTGGATTTGAATATACCTCTTTGAGATCAGCCCTACAACTGGCTCGTATTTATAATCTACTATCCTGCCTTCTTTTTCTCATGCCCACTAGCCAATGTTTCTGATATCCCAGAACGAAGTCATAACATTCTAGTAATTAGCAGAGAAGAACCTTATTGGCCTTTTCTTGAAGCACAGTTGGTTAATTTCAGATCAAAAGGGACAGTACGGTTCATTTTCAGAGCATGTGGCTCTAAGCCATTAAATGCACCTGTGTTGAAAAATGGCCGTCCTGATTGTAAAATTCAGTAATTACTGAAGCAATTGCATGTCTTCCTGTGTGAGAATCGGTAGAGTTGGGGGAAATTTCACTGTGGCTGGTGGGAATTGAAGCTGAGATAAAGGCAGGGAGCATGTGTGTCAACAGCTGTGAGGTGCCTCATCACCTGTCCATGGGGCAGGTGGGAGCGACAGGATCCCAAGCAGCATCTTCACCACTTTCCCAGTGCAATAAGCATCTGGGGAAGGGAACTCCCAGGGAACAGACAGATGCAGGGGAAAAGGCCAGGTGTGATTCGTTCATCAGGCATTGCTAGGCACAGGCTCTGTCATTGCAGAGAGGACCTGGTCAGTGAGTCCAGCCAACCCATCTGTTCTGCCTGTCGTGGCCTGCGCTGTGTTGGGCATTGCATGAGAATGAGAATGTCTGTGAAACATACAGCTTCTGCCTCAATGTCTTATGACAGAGAACCACTATGTGAACCATGAAAGAAGGGCTGTGCATTGAGAGACAGAGGTGAGGTTTGTTCTAACATTTGAAAACTGAATACTACCTTTCTTATTGGCTCTACAACTACAACTGCAGAATGTCTCCATAGCATGACATTTCCTTCTGTCAGAACCTCAACTCACTCACCTTGATTCTGAACTCAAGATATCAACCAATTTGAAGATTCCTCTTCCTTTTGATATCCTGCTTAACAAGTTTTGAGCCGGGCACACCAGTAATCAAAAACCATTGTTCACTTTCCCTCATGAAAAAATCATTTGCGAATTGTCTATGTCGTTTTTCTCACTGTAGTAAGTCAATACAACCCAATTATTATTAAAGCTTCTTTGTCTTAGAAGGGGACTTTTCATAATATGGAGGACCCAACAAAATTCAGCTATGACTTCCCCTAACAGTGGCATAGACCAGGGCTCTGGGTCAGATCACTTCTCTTAGTGTCTTTTGAGGCTTCTTACATCTCTTCCACTAAAGGCTGCTGGCCCAGAGGGGTGAGTCCCATGCTGGGCCTCTGCTCTGATTTGACTGAGGTCACTAAGTACTAAGCTTTATTATCTCTTGGGAAAACTAGATATCACCTGTGGAAGTCTATGCTCTGAATGGGATTGTTTTCTTAAAAATTATTGGTGAAATTGCGTTTATCTGGCCTGACTTTGTCTTGCTCTATATTATCAAGAACATCGTCTAAAAGAGGACTAGTTAGTAGAGAAAATTCTCACAAATCCATTAACAAAACTGACTCCAAGGACTGAAGAGTTTGTGGTCTTGTAGTGCCTCTGTCCCTCATTGGGCAAACTTTGCCTTGGGTCACCATCTGAACACCTCAGTGTCTACTTTCCTCCATTTTGTCTTTGTATTTCTGAGAGTTAATTTAAAAGATGAAATCTTCGAAATGGCCTCTTCTGGAAAAGGCAGATTGTCAGTTCTGAGGAGAGAAATGGCCATTTAGAATTAGCTGGTATGAAGCAGAAAGTTCAAAATGACACCTTCAACCAGCTGTCAGCAACACTCACTGGATGACGTCTCCCTAGTCCTTACCTGGCTGGCCGGATGCCTGCTTCCAGTCATGAATTTGTATGTCCCTAATGCTTGAGCATGCCATACATAGCATCATTTCATCAATTATCATTTCACCCAGAATAACTTGAAGAACCTTCAATATGGCCAAATTGTCCTTCTTAGAAGTGCCTCAGAGCTAAAAGTCTTGACAATTTGTAATATTTAGTAATCTGTCTATATCAGTTGGTACGAAAAATAATTTTTAAAAAATTCAGACTAAAAAAATCGCTTCATTAGAATGTGTTCTGAGGAAGAATTTAGCACTTAATTTCCTTTAAATTCACAAGTGTAATTATCTTCAAGTATCAAGAACCAAAATCACTATCTTCTTGTAGATATGCCTGTGCTTAACTTTAAATCAATTCTGCTGGGCGCTGTGGCTCACGGCTGTTATCCCAGCACTTTGGGAGGCCAAGGCGGGTGCATTACTTGAGGTCAGGAATTTGAGACCAGCCTGGCCAAGATGGTGAAACGCTGTCTCTACTAAAAATACAAAAATTAGCCAGGTGTGATGGCTGGCGCCTGTAATCCCAGATACTCAGGAGGCTGAGGCAGGAGAATCAGATGAACCCCGGAGGTGGAGGTTGCAGTGAGCCAAGATCACGCCACTGCACTCCAGCCTGGACAACACAGTGAGACTCTGTCTCAAAAAAAAAAAGAAAAAAAAAATCAATCCTACCACTGAGTCTGCCCCTTTTCTACAGAGTGAATGAATGTCCCAATAGTATTAATAGGTACTTCTGATAGCTTCAGACTTTCCCTGCTTCCTAGTCAATAATTGCTGCCTGGGATCCTCTGATGGAGAAAATGATTTTTCCTTTTATGACATCCACCATCCAACTTAATTGGGGGAGCTTGGTTAGTAAATAGAATTGGTATGTTAAATGCTTCTTGTAAGATCTCTTCCTTGAAATTCCTGAATTTTCCTCTATTTATATTATATTGTTGAATTCATTCTGTAATGCTTTGTTATACTGATAAAATTAATGCTCCATTCAGAGAAGTAGCATTTCCTAAAGATATGTAGTCACTGAGAGGCTCAAAACCAATCACTACCAATAATTTTTAATAGGGTTGGGGAGATTAAAAAATAAGTGTTTTTTGCATTTTCCTAACAAATCATTTGGAGCCTATGCTCACAGAAATCTCTGTTAAATATCTTAATAGGAATTTGAAAAGGATGGCAGATATGAACAGCCAATTTTGCAAGCTAAGCTCTTCAATACTCACCCCTCACTCCTACCCAGGTCTAGCTTTCATTAATATTTTCTTCTGTTTTCCAGGAATGATCTGCCCAGGATCTTGGTATTTTAATTCAACTACATAGAAATCAACCCAAAACAGCCTTGTTCTTGATGCAGTGGCGAAGTCCTGCCTATCGTGCCTGAAGGCTATGGGACCTACTATCAAATTCACGGAGGATTCTCCTGATGCAGTTTTTTGTTTGTTTGTTTTTTGTCGTTTGCTTTTTAAAACTTTTTTTTTTTTTTTTTTTTGAGATGGAGTCTTGCTTTGTTGCCCAGGCTGGAGTGCAGTGGCGTGATCTCGGCTGACTGCAACCTCCGCCTCCTGGGTTCATGCCATTCTCCAGCCTCAGCCTCCCGAGTAGCTGGGACTACAGGCGCCCGCCACCACGCCTGGCTAATTTTTTTTTGTATTTTTAGTAGAGATGGGGTTTCACCATGTTAGCCAGGATGGTCTCGATCTCCTGACCTCGTGATCCACCAGCCTCAACTCAGCCTCCCAAAGTGCTGGGATTACAGGCGTGAGCCACCACGCCTGGCTATTGTTGTTTTTTTTTTTTTAATTTTATTTCAGTATGTTTTTGTGGAACAGGTAGTTACATGGATAAGTTCTAGTGGTGATATTTGTACTTTTGGTGCACCCATCACCTGAGCAGTGTACACTGTACCCAACATGTAGTGTTTTATCATCACCCCCTCCCACCCTTCCCCGCAGTCCCCAAAGTCCATTGCATCATTCTTACGCCTTTGCATCCTCATAGTTTAACTCCCACTTATGAGTGAGAAGATAACAATGTTTGGTTTTCCATTCCTGAGTTACTTCATTTAGAATAATGGTTTCCAACTCCATCTAGGTTGCTGCAAACCCTTTTTATGGCTGAGTAGTATTCCATGGTGTGAATATCACCACATTTTCTTTATCTACTCATTGACTGGACATTTGGTATGGTTCTATATTTTCGTGATTGCAAACTGTGCCGCTATAAACTTGCATGTGCAAGTATCTTTTTCTTTTTATATATATATTTTTTATTATACTTAAAGTTCTAGGGTACATGTGCACAACATGCAGGTTTGTTACATATGTATACATGTGCCATGTCGGTGTGCTGCACCCATTAACTCATCATTTACATTAGGTATATCTCCTAATGCTATCCCTCCCCCTCCCCCCACCCCACAACAGGCCCTGGTGTGTGATGTTCCCCTTCCTGTGTCCAAGTGTTCTCATTGTTCAATTCCCACCTATGAGTGAGAACACGCGGTGTTTGGTTTTTTATCTTTGCGATAGTTTGCTGAGAATGATGGTTTCCAGCTTCACCCATGTCCCTTGGGTCTTCCTTTGGCCCTATGATTCTGTGTACAGTAGAATCTTTATTACTTACTGAAAACAAGTAAATTTTTGAGCTGGCTCATATTCTGTGAACTTTTGTTATTTCTTTTCCTCTTAAAATTAGTTCCTTTTTAATCTGTAATCTTGTTTTGAAGAAATTTTTTTTCTAGTATTAGTAGGTACTCTTAACATTTTTACCACATGTACTTGATGTTTTCTAGTAAAATTTAGAGCCAACAAATCTCTTTTTCATTTTTATATACAGCGTTAATATCTTTGCATGTTTTAACTTCCCTCCCAATTCTATCTCCCATCCTCTATAATACTGTTGCCTAGAATTTTAGTTATATCTTATTTAAATAAGAAATATACTTATAATATTTACTATAAACTCTTTGGCTTTTTTGTCTTTTTTCTCTACTTTATGGAAAACATATGTTAATAGTTCTTGTTTTTCATAAAGATTTGCAGATTATGAATACTTCCAGTATGTGTAAGTTTGAAAATGCTACCATTCTAATCTTTACCTGAAATAAGAGGTAAGCTGGATATAAAATCTTAAATTGAAAGTTGTTTCCCTTCTGCACTTTAAGTATAATAGTAAAGATTTCTGACATCTATAGTTACTAATCAGAAGTCTTCTTTCCTTATTACATTGATCATTTGCAAATAATTGGTCTAATCTTGTCTGGTAGTTTTAATATGACTTTTTCCTTAATAAGACATATAGTTTCATAATATAGTGACTATGTATAGATTTGTTTTTCATGATTCTGTGAAATATTATTTTTTAATCTGAAGACTAATGTATTTTTTAATATGAAAAAGTGTTTTATATTTTAGTGCGGTTTTACCAATATTATTTTATATATTATTTATTGCTTCTTTTGAATACTTTAATTATACCTAAGTTTCTATTAGATTTTTTCTATTGTAGCTTATTATTTCAATATAAATTGTATTATTTATTGTGTCTTCCAACTGTCTCTTCTTGGAAGTGTGATTCCTTCTTCATCTCTTATTTATAAACATATTTTCAGCTGGGACAATTTTCCATGGGTGTTTTTCTCTGCAAGTGCTCTGCCTTTTGAAGGCATACTTACAGGGTGGTTTCACGTCAGTTTTTTTATCAGCTTAACAATGATTTCTGAACTTTAATTTGCATATATTATAACATGGGTTTCAACATTTTTGAAGCTCTCTCTGATTCTATCCATGACCTAAGACCAACTGCTTACTTCTGGGGATGCCCTTGAGCTTCAGGCAGAATTGTTCCAGTTCCAACTTATGACTGGTCCTTGGCTATATGCAGTGTGTCCATCTCTACTTCTGATGATTTCTATGGCTTTCATCTGTATTTCAGTTCTGGCATTAAATTTTATTTCATAAAACATACACCTGGACTTGCCCATGGGCCGCATGGCTTCACATATCACCCAATAACATGGCAATGGATTTCATCTTTAGTTCTGCTGTCCGAAGATTTTTCTTTCCTGTTTTTGGCTTTAATATTTAGAGAAGGCCACCTATAACTTCTGTGTTTTGGGAATGAGTGAAGGTACTGGGTGGGGTTTCTTATCTTCTCAGTTCATGATCCTGTCTGGAAGTCTACAATGTTGTCTTTATCTGCTTCAAATGTTTTTAATAGGTTGTCTTATTCTATTTTAACTGTTATAACAAAATCACAAAGTGGTGTAAGACTGAAATTGTGAATACTGAACCATCCTCTTGGGGAAAAACAGGATTAGCACCTGTGAGCCTCCAGTCATATGTTCATCAACCAACCAATACACAACCTTGTTTTATGTGTAGTTCTGTTTAAAGACACCTTATTTATGACATATTGTTGATTAATTGAAATTGAACTCACAGCCAATTGCATGATAACTTGGCCTGAATTAAGCTTATCTAAAACACATATTTTTTTCCATAAGGCACATCGTAGTCTTCTTGCACGTAGGTACTCAAGACAGATCTTCAGAACTATGCTTAGAGGTCATTTTAAACAGCAAAATCACCAGCAAAAGATGTAGCATACATAGACCTTAAAAGGGACACTTATTTAGAGTCTGAGAGCTGAAACAAGAAGGCAGAGTGTTGCCTTGTTCAATCTCAGCTGGGAACTTGTGCTTTGGATGATTCAAATATTTTGCTTCTCTGCCCACATTGTAAAGGACTACAAAAGTGCCAATAGCATTGATTTGGGGGTTAAAATAAATTTTAGGAGAGAACTCGCAAATACAGAATCCATGTATAATGAGGATTGACTGTACTTAAAAGTTATATGTTACAGCAGCATAGACAGAAATTAGACTGGAATTCACCACATGGGTCTTCACCATGATTCTCTTCCTAAATTGTTGAGTGGCCTGGGATTAGTTACAATTCTCCTGTGCCTCTCCTTCCTTAATTGTTAAAAAAAGGCATTATTAGTGAGATTTTTATTCATGGAGAATTGTAATGCTTGTACTTTCACCAACAGACAAAAATGTAATTTAAGTGCAGCCTTAGAAAAAGGGGTTACATAATAATATGTAAAGGGACTTCAAAAAGTTTATGAAAAATGGAATTAAAAGATAAAATTTTTAAAATATAAACTTTATTTCTTAACATAAGCTCCATTATGGTCAAGACAGTTTTGTAAGTGATGATACCAGCAATTTAGTTCATCCCTAAAAAAACTGAGGGTCCTGGAAATTTAGATTTAGCAATGAAGTCTTTTTTACATTTTCAATGGAAGAAAAATGGCTTTCCTTTATAGATTTTTTTTATGATTAGAAAACAAAAAAGAGTCAAAAATGGCCAAATCAGGACTATAAGGTGGATACCTAATAATTTTTATGGAACTCTTAGAAAATTACCCTTGTTTTGTGAGAGAAATGACCATGAGCATTATGATGGTTGAGAGGGACTCTCTGGTGAAGCTTTCCCAGGTGTTTTTCTGCTAAAGGTTTGGCTAACTTTCTGAAAACACTCTGATAATCAGCAGATATTACCATTCTTTGGTCCTCCAGAAAGTCAGCAAGGAAAATGACTTGAGAATTTCAAAAAACTTTTTCCATGACCCTTGTTCTTAATTTGTTCATTTTTGCTTTGATAGGGCCACCTCCACCTCTTGGTAGCCATTGCTCTGATTGCATTGTCTTTAGCATGGTGCTGGTAAAGCCATGTTTTATCTCCCATAAGTATTCTTCAAAAATATACTCAGGGCCAGTACAGTGGCTCACACCTGTAATCCCAGCGCTTTGGGAGGCCAAGGTGGGTGGATCATGAGGTCAGGAGATCAAGACCATCCTGGCCAACATGGTGAAACCCATATCTACTAAAAATACAAAAATTAGCTGGGTATGGTGGCATGTGCCTGTAATCCAGCTACTTGGGAGGCTGAGGCAGGAGAATCATTTGAACCAGGGAATTGGAGGTTGCAGTGAGCTGAGATGGCACTACTGCACTCCAGCTTGGCAATAGAGTGAGACTCAGTCTTAAAAAAAAAAAAAAAAAAAAAATCTCAGGATCTTAATCTCACCATTTAAAAAAATATCTATTGAGAGCTCTGTACTTGTCTCCAGCTAATCTGTGTGCAATGATTTTGACACCCATTACATGAAATTTTGCTCAACTTTAATTTTTTAGTCAGAATTGTGTAAGCTGAACTATTTGAGATGTCTATGGTGTTTGATATTCTTTATGCTATTAATCACCAGTTCTCTTCAATTAGGCCACAAACAAAATTAATATTTATTCTCATAAATGATGTAGATGGTCTACTGCCATGGGCTTCATCTTCAACATCATCTTATCTCATCTTAACATGAGTTATCTATATGTAAACTGCTGATTTCTTTTTGAAATTGTCCCCACAAAACTCATAAAGCATCAATAATTTCCCATTCTTTCACCCAAGTTTTACCACATATTTGATGTTTATTCTTGCTTTAATTTTAGAATTCCTGTTGCTCTGATAGGGGTTCTTTTCAAACTGGTGTTTTTGTCTTTCTTAGTACCTCAAACTAGATCATATTCAGATGCACTATAAGTTAGTCAAAGTTTATTTTGGTGCAAAAGTTTTTAAAATTCATGCATAGCTTTTTCATGACATGCATTTTTCATGAACATTTTGAAATCCCCTCATATTTGTGGAAAATTTTTCCTCAGGAGATGGTACTTTTGATTATGGTCAGGTAATCGCTAAGTTTTAAAGGCAAACATCACTAAATGTTTTGGTGTACTTTTGCCCAGAAAAAGTATAGCTTGACTGGGTGGGTTTTCTAAATAGCATTCCTAAGATGATGGATTAGTAATATTCTCTCCACCAGAAACAAATGAAATTTGAGTAGAAAGGAGAATAACTACCATATCCTACATTATATGAACCCCAAATTTATTGCATCAGTTACATATACATCAGCTGTCTTTGGCAACAAAATTGAGACTTTGAGGAGAGTTGTTTTAAAGTTTACGTCACACATCTAGAACCATGTCTGCTTTTGTAGGAGTACGCACGGATGTTCTAATACCCAGATTTTACAGAACTGAGGCAGCATGAGGAATCTTATATTCATCCCATGTCATTGCCCAACATTCTCTAGGACCTTGCTGTGCAGCAGCAGAGGCACCATCTGGGAGCTTGTTACAAACACTTTTCTAGGCCCTGCCTCAGCACTACTGAATCAGGATATGCAGTTTATGAAGATTCCTAGTGATTTATGTGGGCTTTAAAAGTTGAAAAGCCTGCTCTGGGAGCTCCATGCCTATTCCCCAAATTGCTCCAGTGCACAAATTAATTCTCCCTCCTCCAAATATCAAAAAGGCATTAGAAGAGTTAAATGACAACATAAACATTTTTTCAAAATAAAGTATGGGTTATCACTAGAATTAACACTGTAAAAGATTCCTTACATTTTAGAAAATGAGCTATCTTAATTCAATCTAATCTCCAGCATGTGAACTAAAGCAAGGAAATCCAAGCAACATCAATTACAGCTCAGGAAGATATCAGAAACTACTCTTTATCTAAGGTGTTAGGAGGTATAGGTTATCTGCAACCTTTCAAAATATTCATCTTTTAAAATATTCACTCAGGCCCAAAGGGAGACCAAGAGTTCTGCTGTATTCAGAGCACTTAAGTTATAAACAGATCAGAGTTTGCAGGGCCTTCTTAGCTCCTTAAACAGCTAGGTCCATAAAGCCTATCATATCTCTTTGGGGCCCTCTGTTTTAGGAAGAGAAGCAGGTCACTGAAGTCTTGTGTACAGTAGGGAGGCTAGACCCAGGGCATACTTACCATGAATAATAATAACAATGGGTAATAAAATGTTCATTGATGCCATTCACTTTTTCTAAGCATTTCTGAAGTATCGTCTTACATAAAGATCAAAACAATCTTATATGGTAGTTACTATTATTATCATTTTCATTTGTAGCTGGAGATAATGAGACATTGAAAGATAATGTGAATTGTCCAAAGTCTCACAGGTAAGCAATGAGTGTTTGAAGGCAGATTATAGGAACTCAACCATTGCTCTATTCTACCTTTTAAGATTGGAAGTGGAAGGCAGTTACATTCAAACAAAGACAGTGCCCAGAGTAAGCAAGAGCAAGACAGCTGGACCACATATGATCAGATACTGTTATTCTACTAATATAATTCAACAGAGAAATGGGCCCAAAAAAAGTCAGACCATACTTTTCTCATTAGCTGGACATCGAAGATCCTCAACTTCCCTATGAAGGAGAATTATACTGGATGGAGAAAGAGATGTAGATTCCCTTTCAAACTATTTTCCAAGAAGGTGAGGTATCTCCCTTCATAGAAATGTGAGGGTGAGAATATAAGATATTCCTAACACATGCATCTTCCAATTTTCCAATATCACACATGGCAGAAGAAGACATTACTGCTTTGTAATTTTTATGGGATAATAAAGATTATGGAATCTGGGGGCAGAATTCACTGATAAGCTATGAATAATAATAGTACCAACTGAATAAGATTCCAGTAAAAAGAACTTAGAACACTATATGGTACCCAACATATTTATTGTCATCATCATCAACATCATCAAACTAAGGATGAAAGGGCATGTTGATTGTAAATCCACTTTGTAGGTCAGAAAATCCCATGCTAATGGCACTGGTACCAACAAATTTGGTCATATGTTGAATGATGGCATTTCTCTTCCCAGATCAGGTCATTGAAATCCTGTTAGATTGTGGAAATTGCTCAAATCACATTATATGTGGTTCAGAGTAAGTAACCTGTTCCAATGAAACCACTAGGATACATAAACAGCTCCTCTCTTATCACTGTTTGAAAGAGCAAAATATCAATCTTAATTTACTTTAAGAAACCTATCTCTGTTAGAAACTCACAAATCTGATTCCCCCTATGAATTCAAAATCTGTTGTTAAATTTTCTGGAAAGATTTTCATAATGTGTCCAACGACAGTTATCACTTGGAGTTTTGCCATATTAGAACTAACTCAGGTTTAGTGATCAAGAGAATTTTGCATTTGTGTTTGTTTTGTTAATCAGCAGGATAAATTTGGTCCATTCTCTTTACCTCCTGGGCTTCAGTTTCCTCATCTGTAAATCAAGGGGATTGGAAGAAAATAACTACAGAGTTGCAGCCAGTTCCATTATTAGAAAATTCTATAATTCTGTGAAACCTGTTCACAGTCTCTAACCTCCAGTCAAATCACAATGTATTCTAATGCCATAGTAACCCAGGTGCATTCACCACAATTTAATCAGAGAGTGCACAATGCCTAGCCAACAAAGCTGGCTATCAACCCAACAGGTGGTTTTTAATAAGACAGATTCTACATTCTGCATTTAAAGCTACCGTTACATTAGAAAGAAAAAAAATATTTAAAGAGGCAACCTCTCTATAGAGCTAATTAAATCAGAATGCAAGAATGAAACATCATTATCCTTATGGAAAAACATATACAGTATCCCAAGTCGATCTGAGGCGTTAGGGTTGGGAACAAAAAAGAAGAACACTTAAAGCAAGATTAAAGCCATCTGGGCAAGAGACAACATGCCCCTGATTCTCTCCCAATTCCTTACCTGACATGGAAATGCTGATTAAAGAATTGCTGCTATTTTCTTTGAGCAGGAGAAACTGTAATGTTTTGCTTGAGCCTGCTACCTTGATTAATGTACAGGGCTCATCACTGAAGCAAAAACATATATTATGTTTTGCTTGATTCTAAATATATGTACTTTTAATCTCTGTATTCAGTCAATGTATTAGCTTGTCAGGGAAGGAAATCAAATTACATACTGTACACATAAACCTCAAAAAGTACTGATTACTGATTAGAGAAAGAAAAAAGTAAGATAGAATTGCAAAGTGCACCATGAAAAGGCACATATCTGAATTGTTAAGAACTTATTACCATATTGCTTCTCTCAGGGAAACGAAATGCATCAGTATATATTATAATTAAGTATGAAGTATTTAAGCAAATTCCACAAAGTCTTAGTCAGCACCTTTAAAAAATCTTTTATGTTTGTAGAAACCAAGTGCAAAATGATTTATTTGCCTGGAAATTTATGACTTGTGAGGCTGTATAAATCAACTATTTGGGGGAAATTGCTTCAAGTGGCAACATATTTGTATTTGATATGAAGAGTTAGGGTTTGGGGAGAAATTCATTTGCTTTATAAGAAACTGAAATGCTTGTTGACAAATAAAATATAAATGTATGATCTGAAGTTCCATTTTTGGAATGGACCATTTGAGGAGTTTCAACATTGTTTGAGATGCATTAAAGAGAATGTGCATATCGTGTTACTTTAAATGCAACATAAATGGCTATAGTAACAAAAATTATAGCAGTCTTGCTAATTGAATAGTTTTCCTTGATATTATATTTTATCGGTGGTTAAACACAACTATTCTGTAAACCTAAAGTATGCTCCTGATTAATTGCTGATTCAAACTGAAGCAAGTAAAGTCTAGTGACGTCTTTGTCTTTTGAAATAAAGTATAGAAAATATTATCGGTTTGAGAGTGAAGTATCCCAGAAAATTTTACTCCAAAATAAGGCATTCTGGCTTGATAAGTGTTTTGAGTTAAAGGTCTTTGGAGACAACCAGGTGCTAGAGAGGCTTTTTCCTTATCTGCATACAGACTGGACACACCAAGGAGAACAATTGGTTTCCACCTTGCCCTGAAATCTAATTTACTGAGGCAGAAAAGAAGACTGAGGAATGTAGCTATGCCTGGGTGACCTTTTCACAAGACAATTTCAACCTACAGGATGCATTCAACTTCCAAAGACATTCATTTGCAGGCTAATTTCTGTCTCCCAGGTCCATTCATTCTCCCTAATAATCACTCATTGCTCCTCAAAAGAATTACCTACATTCCCCCTCTCCCTCCTCCTTCATGAAGAAAGTTATATAAGCATCTGGACCCCATCGAGTTATTGGGTCATCAGTCTCCTAGGATTCCACCATGCTAGGCATGTTAAAATAAATTTTGTGTCACTTTTCTTCTATTAATCTGCCTTTTGTCAGCTGATTTTCAGAGAATCTTCAGTGGGCAAAGAGGAAGTTTTCCCTTGGCCTGTACAAGGAACTCATCTTATCAAAGAGATGTGCCTCCTAAAAAGAAAAATGCATTACTACATATGTGAGTAGTTCAAAAGATGAAAGATTAAACATTTTGAATATTTGGAAGAATTACATGAGTCTGAGCGAATTTGCATCATTTTACTAATCTGGAAGTTTGCTATTGCAGAATTACAAGTGAACATGTGATGGCACAGTTTTCATGATTGCTGTGTATACAACAAGAGCACTTTAGGCTCAGGGCACTGTACAGAGCCTTAGACTTGAGAGATTGTGGACTCAGAGGAGATAAAGTCCTTAACTGAGAATGCTTATTTGCTGAACAGATGCATTGAGCTACTTACAGAACATATGCGGGGTGAAGATGGGGGCAGAGGCCAAGAAAAGTGTCTTAGTGCACAAAGTTGTGAAAATAAGTAATTCAGATTAATGCTATTGAAACTTTAAATTATTTTGAGCCTCAAAAGAAGTGTGTTGGTGGGTCCTGAGTCATGTAGTCATGTAACAGGCAGTTGCAACCTTTGTTTCTCTGCTTATAGATTAACTTTTTCCCTACCTATATTGTTTAGTAAAATGTTGTAAAAGACTAAATAGTGCCAGAGATAGGATCCCTTCCCAATGAATTGTTGACCCTCTTTATAGATTAACTTTCTTATTTCTTGTCTTGTACCGACTAGACCAGATAGACCAAAAGACTCCATGATTATCAAATTGCTTCAGAGAGAATGTTAATTATGCACTTCCTGAAAAGGAACAAGTGGTGACCAACCAAATTGCTGTAACTCATAAAACAGCCTTGTATGGAAAATACAATTCTGCTAAACTTCTTTGTTTCTACCTATCAAGTAAAATCTTAACTTTTCCACTTTGGAGCACTGACTCCATTTCTTTGGAGTCTGTGTTCCTCAGACAGCTGTCCTTTAATTTTGTGCTTGAATAATTCTTTTAAGCTGGATTCTGATCCTGTCAATTATTTCAGATTGACAAAGTATTTTAAGCAAAGTTTGCAAAATTCTCAGCATATCTTAATTTTCCATCTTTTGCTTTGTCCTGTTGATACCATGTGCAAATTCTCCAGAAGTTCTAGAAAATTCAGTGTTGCCCCAAAGAGGTGATTGGCCGCTGGGGCCCCAGTGGGTCTTTATATTTCTGCTCTAGGATGTCTGCAGTGTAGCCTGTTTGCAGAGCACACCCGCTTTTATTAGGACAAACACAACTGGGATCCTTTCAGCCTAGAGACCCTTTGCATGTTTAAAATTTCAGTGTTAAATTAAATTTGGCCTCAAACTGCCTCCTTATGTATTTTACATTAAGCCTAAAGGTTTTTCCATACATAAGGAGCTGTAACCCAATTTGATGTGTTAAATAAATTGTAACCTACTCTACTCACAAGTAGCCAAGTCTCAGTCAATCACAGCAGCTGAACTTCATTCAACCATAGGCAGCTGATACAGTTAGGCTTTCTTGTCCACACCCAAAATCCCATCTTGAATTTTAATCCTCATTATCACCACGTGTCAAGGGAGAGACTAGGTGGAGGTAATTGAATCACGGGGGTGGTTAGCCCCATGCTATTCTCATAACAGTGAGTGTGTTCTCAGGAGATCTGATGGTTTTATAAGTGTTTTGTAGTTCCTCCTTCATTCATTCTCCTTCCTGCCACCTTGTGAGGAAGGTGCTTTGCCTCCCTTTCACCTTCCACCAGGATTGTAAGTTTCCCGAGGCCTCTCCAGCTATGCTGAACTGTGAGTCAATTAAACCTCTTTCTTTTTTAAATTACCCAGTCTCAGGCAGTTCGTTGTAGCAGTGTGAGAACAGACTAATACAGAAGCCAACTCTTCAAACCAGGTTGAAATAAGGCAAATGCCCCACTGCATCCAATCTAGCTGTTTCTGTTCCTCACTTTTGTTTTCTGTCCACCACTCTCCATTTTCTGTCCATAAATGTTATCTGACCATGTGACAGCCCTGGAGTCATTCTGAACCTCTTCTGGTTCTAGGGGATGCCTGATCCATGAATTGTTCTTTGCTCAGTTAAAATCTGTTAAATTTAATTTGTCTGAATATTTTTTTTAACGAGAAATAGAGAAGCTTTCAAATAGATTTCTATTTCTTCCGTGCCAGAAATGTCTGATGAGAGAATTTAGCGATCATGTATAAAAACGTTACACCCTCACCCAAACATGTACTTAATTGGAGTGTTCATCCTGAACACTAGAAGCTTCAAAAATTTAAACAAATATATTTTGTCAATTATCTTAAGTTTACTTTGGCTTATTACTTTCTTGTTTAATGCCACTTGTGAAATATTTCATGGTTTAAGTTTGGAACTGCAATACACCTGTGTTCTGTCTTCAATTTAATATAATAAAAGCCTACAGGCCTGCTATCATAGCTTCAGATTCTGAGACAGGCACCAGGGTAAGGTGGAAGGTCAGTCCCAGCTGAGGAAGCCTGTGACCTAAGGGGTAAGGCCAATGGTGCAGGGACAGAGTCAGTATTTCACTTAGATATGGGTGAAGCACTGAAAAAGTAGAGAGAAAAACTGAAATATTCTGACTTGGCAAAATGGAGGTCAGAGCAACCAAAGCTCAACATAGCTTTTGATCTAGACCTTAAAGAATATATTTTTAAAGGAGTGGGGGTATATCTGGATATAATATTGCATTTGGTTTTGCTCTGGAAGTCACACAACAGTCTTTGAGCAAAAGAAGTATTTACCTGAATTAGGTATTGTTACCATCATAATTAACATCCATAGCATATGTATATCACACGTGGAGCTGGTTATTTTTGTTGAACGCTTCGCAGAAAAAGAAAAGTCATGCAGTGCTCAAGCCCCGAATATTTCCAAGTAGGAAATCTAGCAAAATGTCTGAAGGTTTAGTATGTAACTCTTTTATACAATAAAGTAGAGAGGCATTTATTATCTATCAGTTTTTTAAAAATACATCTTGCTCTGGCCCACCAATTACATCTTTGAAATTTGTTTACTGACAAATGTTATGTGAAAAGATAACCGTGCAAGAAGACTTACTGAAGTATTATAGTAAAGTGGTTAGAAACAATAAATGATGATAATAATTAATTTAAGATAGTTTATTACCCACTATCTAATAGAAAACTATGTAGCCATTAAAAATAAGGCATCTATTTTATATGTCATCATTTGTAACGGTTTTGGTATTGTTAAAAAAAGTGAACAAAGCGAAGTTTATATGGTATTCTACCTCTTGTGTAATCAATAAATATGTGTGTGTGTGTATATATATATATATACATATAATCCATGTGTGTGTATATATATGTACATATAATCCATGTGTGTATATATATATGTACATACATAAAAGATTTCTGGAAGGATACACAAGAAATAGGTAGCAATGGTGTTCTCTGCTAAGAGAAGAACAGAGATGAAAAGAAACAATTTTTTTCTGATCATTTGCCTTACACATTTAAAATATTATATCATAATTTTTATACTCACAAAATATCTTCCAAATGAAAGTACTATAAAATGGGCAGTATCCTATCAACTGAGGAAAAATACCCTTTCACTTCTCTTGCTTAGAACTCATTTTTCCTTCTCACACTGAGAACCCTATCTTTCATGAATTCTGAGGAGTCCTTAGCATTATCTATTATTTCCATTACCCTATCTCTCTATTCTCTTCTCTGAATTCCCATTAGCCAGATATTGAGGGATCTCTGTGTATCCTCTATAATCTATTATATTTTGTATTACAATGCGCTTCTTCCTGAGTAGTTTTTGCAGATCGACCTTCCAGTTTACTAACACTCTCTTAAATTGTGTTTAGTCTGCTATTTAAGTCATCCACTTGCTTCATTTCATTTTTATTTAATTTTTTATTTTTAGAGACACAGTCTCACGCTGTTGCACAAGCTGGAACCCAGTGGTATGATGGATTATAGCTCACTGCAACCTTGACCTCCTGGCTCAAGTGATCCTCTTGCCTCAGCCTCCCAAGTAGCTAGGACTGCAAGCATGTGCCACTGTACCTAGCTAATGTGTTATTTTTATTTTTTGTAGAGACAGGGTCTTGCTATGTTGCCCAGGTTGGTCTTGAGCTCCTAGTGTCAAGTGATCCTCTCGTTTGGCCTCCCTAACTGCTGGGATTACAGGTATTCGTCACGGTGCCCAGCCTGGTTTATTTTATTTTAATTACTATATTTTTGATTAGTAAATGTTCTATTTGGTTCTTCTTTTCAAGTTTACTTGGTGATTTTGCATACTGTCTTATTCTTTCCAGATGTTTTATTTTTTTATTTTTATTTTTATTTTTTGAGATGGAGTCTCGCTCTGTCACCCAGGCTAGAGTGCGGTGGCACAATCTCGGCTCACTGCAACCTCCACCTCCCAGGTTCAAGGAATTCTCCTGCCTCAGCCTCCCGAGTAGCTGGGACTACAGGCGCCCGCCACCAATCCCGGCTAATATTTTATTTTTAGTAGAGACGGGGTTTCACCATCTTGGCCAGGCTGGTTTCGATCCACCCACCTCGGCCTCCCAAAGTGCTGGGATTACAGGCTTGAGCCACTGTGCCCGGCCCTTTCCAGATGTTTTTAACCACTTAAATATTCTTAGTTTATGATCACCTTTATTCTTTTTCTATTATTTCTAGTACCTGAGACATTCATGCCTTTTTTTTTTTTTCATGTAACTGCTGCCTTGTATTCATGATGGAATTCTTTATTTTTGTGATTTTGTTTGTAAATTCATATTTGTTAAGTCCTGGCCCCTGCCATCCCCTCACATGGGAAACCCATGAGGTAGAAATTGATGGATGGTTTCCCATTTATTTCTATCAAGGGTATCAACAACCTGGACTACTTTTTTTCTCTTTTAAAACATTAATTCATAGTTTGTGATTTTCTTCGTAATGAAGTAAATGCAGTTTTTAAGTTCAAATGCATGTGAAGTCCGTGGTCTACTTTCTACTGGAAGTTTCTAACAGAGTACATTGTTTAGGCCCTGAGGGCAAGAGAATCATTTTGTTTCCTTGATCATCTGTTGGACATAATTTATTAGTTTCCATTTCCCTGAATTAGTAGCACTGGGGGAGTTCTGGTTTTATGCAGGGTATCACTTAAAAATTTTTTTTTAAGTTCTGGGGTACTTGTGTAGGATGTGCAGTTTTGTGACATAGGTAGACGTGTGCCATGGTGGTTTGCTGTGTTAGGATAAATAGCTAATGCATGCTGGGCAGGGTATCACTTCTCATAGGTCGAGGCCTTCTCTTCCATTCTTGTGTAGTCTGAAAACTCTAGGGCAAATCCTTCACTCCATGACAAAATCTACAGAGTTACAGCAGCACCAGCTTTGGAGCCTCACTCTCTGGCTGTCAGCTACTGCTTTACTGCCAGTAACAGAAATTTTTATTTTCGTGTCAATCCCAACTATTCCCTACAATATATTTTGAAGACATCTGTAAGAGAGGAAAAAGCTGACCCATAGTTGGGGGGAAGATAGTGCAATATGCATATTTGTCAAAGAATGACATCCAGAATATTGAGAGAACTTCTTTATTTGAGGAATAACAATAAAACCAGAGTAGCTCAAAGGAAGGCAGCAAGGGGAAGAGTGGTTGGAGATGAGGTTACAGGGGAATCTGGGGTCCACATCATAACAGGCTTTTCAAGCCTATGAACTATGGCTTTATTTTTAATGGGGTGGGTTGCCATTGAGTGGTTTTGAGTAGAACGGTGACAAGGTCTGATTCAAGTTTTAAGAGGATTACTCACAGTGTTGGGGCAAGGACAGAATAAGAGAGCTCAGTTATGAGGCCATTGTAATAACCCAACCATGAGACGAAGGTGACTTGGGCTAGAGCATTAGTGGTGAAGGTGGCATAGTATTATTGGAGTCTGCATTGATTTTGAAAGACAGGATTTTCTGACAGATTGAATGTATATTCTGAAAGAAATAGGGGAGTCAAGGTAACGTCTATATTTTTGGCCTGAACATCTAAAAGAATATAGCTGCCAGCAGCCAAGATAGGGATGACTGCCCATGGGATGAATTTTCGGAGGAAGAGAAGAAATTTGAATTTGGATATGTTAACTTAGAAAAATAACGGGAAATGTTGAAGGGGAAGTCAGATATGTGAGTCTGGAATTACAAAGAGACATGTGGGTTGGAAATATAAATTTGAGAGTAGACTAGTTTTTGGATAGGGTTTAAATCTTTTAGAGTAGATGATATCACTAATGCAAAGTGATGGATAGAGAGGAGCTCTAAGTGCTGAATGCCTTTGGCATTCAATGATGAAGAGATTGGGGAGATGAAGAGTCACCAGTGAGGGACACTGAGAAGGCACAGCAAGTAAGGTGGGAGGAAAACCATGGCAATGTGGTATCTTGGAAACAGAATAAATATCTGCTACAGGAGGAGGCAATGATCAACGGTGTCCCATGCTCTTGTTAGGACACAGTTGAAAGATCTCGAGATTGACAACTGAGCTCACAGATGTCAATATTAAGAACTGATCTTTGGACTTAGCAATGCAGGGCAATTCATTGGTATCTTTTAATGAGAAAAATTTCAGTGGCGTCGTAAGACCAAATTCTAATTGAAGTGTGTCCAAAACAAGAAGGGAGCTTAAGCATTAAACTTTTATTATTATTATTAGTTTGGAAACAGGGTCTCGTTTTGTCACCCAGGCTGAAGTGCAGTGGTGCCATCAGCACAGCTCACTGTAGCCTTGACTTCCCAGGTTCAAGAGATCCTCCCTCAGTGTCCCAAGTAGCTGGGACTATAGGTGTATGCCACTGTGCCCAGTTAATTTTTGTATTTTTTGTAGAGATGGGATTTTGCCATGTTGCCCAGGCTGGTCTCAAACTCTTGAGCTCAAGCAATCCACTTGCCTCAGCTGCCCAGGCTGGTCTCAAACTCTTGAGCTCAAGCAATCCACTTGCCTCGGCCTTCCAAAGTGCTGGGATTACAGATATAAGCCACCATGCTCAGGCTGAAAAACTTTTTCACTAAGTATTGCTGTATATAGGATCAGAGAAGGGGACGAAGTTTGGTCAAGAGAAGGGTATCACACCTATAATCCCAGCACTTTGGGAGGCCAAGGTGGGTGGATCACTTGGGGTCAGGAGTTTGAGATCAGCATTGCCAACATGGTGAAACCTCATCTCTACTAAAAATACAAAAATTAGACGGGCATGGTGGCACGTACCTGTAATCCCAGCTGCTTGGGAGACTGAGGCCGGAGAATTGCTTGAACTCAGAAGGCAGAGGTTGCTGTGAGCCGAGATCGCACTCCAGCCTGGGCGACAGAGACAGACTCCATCTCAAAAAAAAAAAAAAAAAAAAAAAAAAAAAAAAAAAAAGGTTTTTTTTTTTGTTGTTTATAAGATGGGAAAATTAATAGTATATTTGTATCAATGGGAATGATCCAGTAGGGTGGGAAAATATGAGGGAGAGAGGGAGAGAATTGCTTCAGCAGTGACCTCGGGTAGATGAGAAGGTGGGGGAAGTAGTGTATAAATGGGTAGGGTAGGGGTGCCTTAATAACTTGGGAAGATTTCACTCACAGTAATCAGGAATGCCAGAGAATACACAGCTGTGGGCTAGTTGGTAGATTTGGTGCTGCTAACCTTTGGAAACTGTCTTCTGATTGCTGCAATTATAGCAATAAAATACCAAGCAGGTCAGTAGTTGACAGTAAGGATGGAAATAAAAGTGTTGGAGGTTTGAGGAGAAAGGAGAGTATATGATAAAGTAACCTAAGGAAATGTAAGAACTAACAGATTAGGAAAATATATAATGGCCAGGCAGCAACAATGGTTCACTTAAAATTCTTGGTATAAATTTTAATTTGAGAGTGGTCAGAATGGCTGCATGCTTTTCTCCAGAAATGATGAGACGTGTGAGCCCAGTAGGTAGGGCACAGAGTAGGTAGAAAGTTGGATTGACTTGGGTTGTGGTTTTGCCAAATAAGGTTAATGTGATGAAAGGAGTGGGGGTTTGGAGATGAATGCAAGGGAGCTGCTGTAGTAATTGATCATGGAATTTAAGATAGATAAGGAGGGATAATAGGACACTAAGGGGTTGAGGGACAGTGGATAGATGATAGGATCTATGAAATGGTGGTAATATTGGGAAGAAAAGACTATTCATGTTGAAATACTAGAGGAAGTGAGCTAGGAAGATAAGAGGCAGTAGTCAAGAATGGTTGCTTGATACTGTAAATATGAAGGAGTTCTGCTTATTGTTAATGGCACAGTCTTGGGTGTAGCCATAGGAGTGGGTGGCTGGGGTCCTACGAAAGACAAGATCTGTAGAGGACAGGAGGCCAAGGAACTGAGAAGCAAGAGTTTTGATGGAATTGTCTGTGCATGTATTGAATTCACTAATAATTAAGCCAAAGCTATTGTGGGTGAGAGTGGTAGTAGATTAGAAGCTAAAATCATCAACAAATGAAAACTATCCAGTAATTACAGTTTTTAATGTCTGCTTTGTTTACTTCTTCCCTACTTCAGGGCTTCATCACCTCTCTATCTCAAGATACTGTATGTGATTTCCTCCTGTAGGATCTGGATTACCAGGATCTGGTCTAGTAGACCCCAGTAGGATCTGGTCTTAACTTTTCCTTTCCCAACCCCTTCTTCATGTGACTGTCAGAGTGGTAAATCTAAAAAATAGTTCTGATCTTACCACTCTATTGTTTGACAGCCATTTAATTGTTCCCCATCACCTGTAGAGATGTCTGAGCTCCTCTGCCAGGAATTCAAGGTCTTGTATGACCTACAGACTCCCTACCTTCTCATCTTCCACTCTTGGACTTCAAATTCTAGCAACAGAAAGCTATGTGTGCATTTCTACTTGTGCTGTAGTCTTTCCTATGTGACTTTTTATTTCCCTCAGCTGGGACTACCTCTCCTTCCTTCTCACTGTGCCCAATTCTTCGTCTGGCAACATTCAATTCATCATGTAAGCCCCTACCCAAGAATCATATTTTCCAGAAACCCCTTGAAGCTGGAATGGTTGTACACATTAGACCATGGGTACAATTTTTCAGTTAAGCTTACCAGCAGTTCATGAATATTTGTAGAATGCAAGAACAATTGAATACTTGATTTTTTTTGCTTACACTTTTGGGAAATTTATAACTTATAGCGAATTAGGACTCTTTAAGCCACATCTTACTTTTTTGTGCATATTTGTTTTATATTTGAAAGCAAGTAAAAAGTAACATAAGATAACATGGTACTTTGCTTAGCCCTGAATTCTTCACTTAGTTCTGAACAATTTAAAAATGCTGAAAGTTTAAAGAGGTAACCTAACCCAGTGCTACTCAAAGTATTCACTGTTGGATACTGGTCCCTAAACATTTTTCAGGCTCTGAGAAATTTCTTTTCTATCTGCTATGAAATAAGGAGTTTGAATCAGAATGCGAATCAGCCAGGTTCCTAAGTACACTCCTTGGTTTGCTGAAGTGTTTTTTGAGAGTGGTCAGAATGGCTGCATGCTTTTCTCCAGAAATGATGAGACGTGTGAGCCCAGTAGGTAGGGCACAGAGTAGTATTTAGTATTTCTTGATGATTCTCAATGCATTGGTTCATGTCCAGGCACAAACTCCTTATTTTGGCATCTTGAACGGCATCAGCCACTCCCTTTATATTATCAGTGGGGAGACTGAGGCACGGTGAGAGTAAAGTGTCTTGTGTAAAGTCACATCGCAACTTAGTACACTGAAATCTGTGGCTCCTGGCTCCCATCCAATGCTTTCTAAGTCTCCATGTTTGCCTTTAGAACCGTTTCCTATACCCATGTTTGGTCTTAATTCTTTGACTCTTAGCTTTATTAAAAAAAAAAAAAAGGTTAATTTTTACTCTATAGTAGGTTTACCTTTCCCAGAAAGGTTTTTTTTAAATTTTTTTCAATTTCTTTACCTTTCTGGTGGAAAAGAATCAGCATGTGTTGTGGTATTATTATTTAAATGTTTATAGTCTGCCATTTTCCGCACACCGAGTCCCCAGCAGCGTCGAGTCAGACGGTCTCACACAGGTATCGTCTGCTCCATCTGGTCCTCGGCTTCCTCCAGGCAGGTCCCTGTATGGTGCAGCAGCTGAAAGTCCATATGGTCTCAGGTGCAGCCCCAGGTAGAGCATATTGCAGCATGCCAGTCCGCAGGCCCTGTGGCGGGAATAACTGCCGGGAGGCACACATCTGAGTGAAGTGGCCACCGCTGTGCCAAAATCAGAGGGCAGAAGGTGTTCTTGGCTTCCACGATGATCTGGACTTCCAGGACCGGTTGGGGACTGAGAAGCATACTGAATTGCAAATGTCAGTGCCCAGGCAACATCCAGAGAGAGCAAAGGAAACTTATTCTTCCCTTTACCTATTTACCTGCTTTCAGTCATACTACATCAGGAAAAGGATTTTGAACGGGTAAGGTGATGGAAAATATGGCTAAAAAGAAACTGATGTGCCTAAAATCACAAAGTTTTAAGTTTAGCCTTTTCTTCAAATTTGGCATTATTGTTCTAGGAGTTTTCTTCTTTGTTTCCTTTCTAAATATCTAAGAAGAGTGTCCTAAAGGAAATCTGTATTAGAATTTGGAATTCTTTCTTTATTCTATTCTAGATTTTATCAATGAAGTCAACATAAAAAGAGTGTGTTCATTAATATTTGAAAAATAAGAATTCCTTCTGAAATTTAAAATTCGTGATCAATGGCAGTGAAGGATACAAAAAGAGATACGGTCTTAGTATATTCCAGCTGCTACAGCAAAAATACTGGGTGGCTTATAAACTACAGAAATTTATTTCTCACAGTTCTGGAGGCTGGAAGTCCAAGATCTAGGTGCCCATAGATTTGGTGTCTGGTGAGGGACTGCTTCCTCATTCATGAGTGGCTGCTTCTGGCTGTATCCTCACACGGTGGAGGAGGTAAGGGTCTGTCCTGGGCATCTTTTATGAAAACACTAGTTCTATTCATGAGGTTGTCATCCCCTTGATCTAATCACTCTCTAAAGATCTCATTTTCTAATACCATCACCTTGAGGGTCAGGGTGTCAACCCTATGAGTTTTGTAGGAACACAAACATTCAGACCCACTGTGATTTTCAATACAACGTGGATCCCACTGCCCTTTCCTCAGGAGCCTCTGATCGTGCCCACTCCTGACAAAGATGGCATGTTTGGTCCTCTATTCAATGAGGTTTCTTACTGGGGACATTAGGAAGCCCTTACTATCACATTAGGAAGCCCTCACTATCACATTTTATCATTTCATATTAAACTCTGGATCTTTTAAAGTAGGTTTTAAAAGTCATCTATAAGGCCTGAGACGAGCTTTATAATGAAGCTTCCAGGGAACTGGGGTATGCAAGAAATTGGATTACATCTTTTGGTGTTAAATTGTTTTGTCTCTTTTAGAACACTTGGAATTGAGTTGAATTCCCTAAGGCAAGGAAAATATTAATGTACACCTATTGGTGAATCCTGAAAAAAGAAAGAAAAAACAAATGATTTTAATCCTCACTTTTCATGTCTCTATAAAACATGTATCAAAGAATATAATTTATTTCCAGCTTTCATAAATTCATACAGTTTTATGGGGACAAATCCATTTGCTTTATGAAACTGCATAGTCCAAATTGAACCAATAACTAATAACCAGGTGTATTAAAGGGAAGTTTTAAATTGCTTTCACTTTCTATATTCTTCAATGAATAGGGAAAATATGGATTAAACCGCCTAAAAATTTAGTGATGCTGTAATTGGAGAGTTTAACTCATGGAGTGGAAATCAGAAATGGAATGTTGACAACATTCTTACTAGTAATTTGCATTATAGGAAAGGGAGACATACTCTTTTTTCTTTTTTTTTGACAGGGTCTTACTCTGTTACTGAGGCTGGAGTGCAGTGGTGCAATCACAGCTCACTGCAGCCTTGACCTCCCCAGCCTCAGGTGATCCTCAGCCTCCCGAGTAGCTGAGACTACAGGCGCATGCCACCACACCTGGCTAATTTTTGTATTTTTTTTGTAGAGATGGAGTTCCACCATGTTGCCCAGGCTTGTCTTGAACTCCTGAGCTCATGCAGTCTGCCTGTCTCGGCCTCCAAAAGTGCTGGGAATACAGGCATGAGTTACCATGCCTGGCCTCAGGAAGACGTATTCCTTAAGTTATAAATGATGTAGGATTATGAAATAATATAAAAGTAAATAGTCATAGACAAAGCAAAATAAAATAGAATAATATGAAAATATAATAGCTGCCATTTTTATAATTATCCCCAATTTACAGATGAATAAACTGAGGCTTGAAGAGAATACTTAATTTGACTGATACCATAAAACTAGTAACAAGAATTAGAAGCCAATTCTGTCTCCAATACCTGTGTCCTCACCACTACACGTATTGCTTTCTCCTAAAGAAGCAATGGTGTCCCCTACCTGAGACAGGCAGTACTAATTAGTCAATACCTGTAAGAAAGAAAAGAAGGGTCCTCAAAACAGAATATTCACATGAATTTTAGAATCGTGAGATCACTGGCCAGATTCAGGCCAACCTAAAGGATAAAGTTGTTAAAGAAAAAGTAGATCTATCTAAGAAAAAAAGTATGAACTTGGATTTTGAAGCTAGTTTCAAAAATGAATATCCAACAACTAATTACAATTTAAAAATATTTGATTTGGGTGTGCTTCTCTAGTTACTATGCCTGTAACTGCATCCCGAGGGGTTCACGAGCATGCGGGGGCCCGACTATGCACCTGGCTCTAGCAGCCAGGAAGCTTTGGATAATTAAAGTGGATGCAGTCCATTTTCTAAGCAGGGTACTTTATGGGATCAGAGTTAAATTTCTATGCCAAATAGTAAAACTCTGAGGTCCAGCTCACTGTGAACAAGCCCCTGTTGTCTCTAATCCTGAGTCGGCAGCGATCAGCTCCCTTAGAAGGTAAACCGCCTCATGTCAGTTAGTGTGGTACCCAGAAGAGAAGCATCTACTCCTCCACTGGCTTCTGTAGGCCAAGGAGGAGGAACTGCAATGGTCGATAGGCTCTCTGGGGATACAAGGCAAATGAGGGGTTAAGAGCAAAGTAAAAAAAATGAAGACAATTTTATATATATATATATATATATATATACACACACACATATATAAATAAAATTATATAATCATAGCATCTGAATATATATACAAAAATAATTATATAATATTTTAATATATATTTATATATAATTTAAATACAATTATTATATTAAAATAATTATATATAATCACAGCATTTTAATCAATTGCTGGACAAAGTGTGTTAAATAGCAGTTTTGTAGTTTTATTGAGATTAAATCAGAATTAAGGTGGTTTTAAAGAAAGAAAAGTGTTTAAAAGAAAAACTTCAGTGGAATTAAATTTAAAGGAGTTTAAATGAGCAATGAATGATTTGCGAATTGGGCAGCCCCCAGAATCACAGTAGATTTAGAGAGACTCCAGTGCAGTCCTGTGGTGAAAGAAAATCTGTGGACAGTGAAAGGCGAGTAACGTAAAGAAAATGGAAGTGAGGTACAGAAACAACTGGATTGGTTACAGTCTGGCATTTGTCTTATTTGAGCACAGTTTGAGCATTTGGTGAAATTAAGGTTAAATATAAATATAAATAAATTTCATAATTCTGATCAAGGAGTTTTATAATTTAAAAGGAATGCTGAGGACATCTGAGGTCCAGCTCACTGTGAACAAGCTCCTGTTGTCCCTAATCCTCAGAGTTGGCTAGCATAACCCATCCCCAGCGATCAGCTTCCTTAGAAGGTAAACCGCCTGATGTCAGTGTGGTACCCAGAAGAGAAGCATCTTCTTCTCCACAGGCTTCTGTAGGCCTTGGAGAAGCTATTTCAAAATGGGCTACGTGATTCATTTTGAATGACAACTTGCCAACCTGGCCAGGTGGGTATTAAATTTTTTATGACATTCTAAATAGATAACCATGATATAGCAGATCTTCCAGAGCAGGGCAGGCGTCACCCCTCTAGCTACATCATCTCTAATGCTAAAACATTTAAAGAGGAAGCTTCTTTTTCTTCTAGGAGTCATTTGCCTATGAGGTCAGAACGGATGAAGCTCTGGAGTCATGACTGCAGTCAAGATGCCGTTCATTATTTCTTTCCTTTTTCTTCTTTCTACCCAACAGTAAATAACACGTAGGATTCGAATCCTCCAATATTTGAAAGCTTTCACTGTCTACCCACTATGTACAATCCAGAGCTTTGGGAATCTTGTCCTATGCCAAGCCTTTAGTCTTCTGTTCTCCGAGAGCCTAATTATGGGGTCTATTTCACTCTGCGTCCTTGGCTTTATGTATTCCCCACCATCTCTCTCCTGTTCTCACACTTCCCCAAATATCACTCACTTCAACCTGGGCCTTCCTCTCCCAGAATCAAGCATGATATTCTCAGTATTTATAGTACAGCCTACTGCACTACTAAAATATTCCTTACGATACCAAAAAAATAAAATAACATCTGCTTTCCAAGAAGCGTGTTTTTGAAACCCATCCCCAAAATGCCTTTTCTTTTGCATGTTCATTGCCTGTTTACTCTGTTAATATTTTTAGCCCACTTATTGCCAGGCATTGTTATGTAAGAAGGAGTTTCTGAACACCATTTGCTCAGAAGATTCTCCTTGAGATCCGGTGCTTTACAATTTCACATGTGTCACCAAGTCTGCAATGGCTAAGGCTTAATTGGCTTTGATATGCTGCGAATGGCCAATAAGTGGGTTGTTTGGAAAGCCTCATGCTGCCATCCAGTCTTTCCTGCAAACAAAGGACTTGACTGAGTAGCAATGTTATCAAAAGTTTGCAGACAGGGACTGCAGAAGGGATCTTGCTCTGGGGGGCAGTGGAGAGAAGGGGTTGGCGGTAGCCTGGGATTTGGGATTGTTAATACTGAGGCTCCTGATAATGTTAGCTTCTGTGTGTTGCCCTTGGGAGTCCTCAGCAAGGGTAGAGAATGGCATTTTTTTAAGACGTGTTTCAGAACAGCAGCTGTAGCTATTGGAAAAGAGGAGAAAATTCTAGACTGGGAGCAAAAAGAAGAAAAGGGATGAAAAGCTTGGGTAGAAAGTGAAACCCGAAGAAAGGGGTGAAATAGGTGTTCGGTCTTCTTGGAAATCACCAAAAGCCTTAAGAGTGGGAACTTCCTCTTTCAAATGGAGGTTCAAAGTCATGTTCATGAATATGAGCACTAAGTTACAAGTGACTTTATAATTCTGCTCATGCCTTTCCTTACTTATTTTTCGAGGTCCAACTTAATTATGTGACCAGCTCCAATGATCAGGTCAAGAAAAATAAGAATAATCACTCTCCTCTACTCATTCATAAAGCAAGGTCTGTTTCTCTGGGAACACTCTTATTTCAATCAAAGAAACTTTGTCTCCCACATCTGGTTTGGGAACCTCTCTATTTTGGAATCCATCCCAGAATGGGTTTAGTCATAGGCACATAGTAGGTGCTCAGAAAGTGTTTGTCAAGGTGACTTTAGTGTAGATATCTTGAGTGCTAGGAAGGGCAGGGATCCTGGAGACAGTGTGTTTCAATTTCCCTACCTAGACACAGTACTTCTTAGGCAGAGGACAGCTAGGTGTTGGACGGCACAGCCTGTGTGCGGAATACATCTCCAGGCAGGAAAATACCAAAATGTAAGCAGTAGTTTATCAGAGAAAAATCCCAAATACAGTAAGCAAAGAAACTCCAAATTCCTCATAACAAAAGCCACAGATAAGATATGAGATGTAACAGAAAAGTGTATTCATGTATCAAATATTTTCAT
This sequence comes from Symphalangus syndactylus, assembly GCF_028878055.3. Taxonomy (NCBI): domain Eukaryota; kingdom Metazoa; phylum Chordata; class Mammalia; order Primates; family Hylobatidae; genus Symphalangus; species Symphalangus syndactylus. The sequence continues at coordinate 105,094,469 of NC_072440.2, read as the reverse complement.
AGTAGAGACGAAATAAAAAAATTCAACATAAAGAAATGAGGAACAAAATACTAAGAATGAATGTCGAAATGAGACAGACATTTCTTTTTCTATTTACAACTATCTCAGGCTATTTCTTAGGATTTCCTCTAGGGGATAAATATAGATATACTTGAGTAATATCTACTACTTATTATGAAATTGTTTTTTGAGACAGTCTCGCTATATTGTCCAGGCTGGAGTGCAGTGGTGTGATCTTAGTTCATGCAACCTCTGCTTCCAGGGTTCAAGTAATTCTCATGGCTCAGCCCCCTGAGTAGATGGGACAACAGGTGCATGCCATCATGCCCAGCTATTTTTTTTTTATTTTTAGTAGAGATGGGGTTTTGCCAGGTTGACCAGGCTGGACTCAAACTCTTGACCTCAGGTGATCCACCCACCTCAGCCTCCCAAAATGCTGGGATTGCAGGCGTAAGCCACTGCACCTGGCCCTATTATAAGATTCTTACTTGATCATAAGCCCCATGTGGTCAGTTTTGTTGTCCACCTTTGCAGTGCTCCCCCAGTACCCCACTTTCCCCAGCACACAGGTGCAGGTGTGCACACATGGGCACACACACACACGTGTCCTTGCCTGGCATAGTACCTGGTACAATACAGACCCTCAATAATTTTGATAAAGTAGATTATATAGTCATTTGACAAATATTATTAAAATATGACTCTGGGAGAGCACTTTGGTAGACACCAGCGTTGTAACATTAAGTAAGATGAAATGTTGCCTTCAAGGGGTTCATAATCTAGTGGGTGTGTTAAAGTTTTCTGTTTTGTAAGTTTCAGTGAAGTTTAATAGGTAAATGGCATGAGGGGGTAAAAGGAAGAGATGGTTCAATCTACTCAGAGAGGTCAGATGCTGCTGTACAGGTGAGGTGCTCAACCATATTTTGAAGCAGGAATTTTCTAGATAGCCTGAGGTGGGGGATGTCATCTAGTGTGGAAAGAGAAGCCTGAGCCATATGTGCAGATAGAATAGAATTTCCCTACTGTGTCATAACGGCTAATTGGTCATATCCTATGTTATCTTTATGTTATTTTATTTCTTTATTGAGACAGAGCCTCACCTTGTCACCCAGGCTGGAGTGCAGTGGTGCAATCTTGGCTCACTGCAACCTCCACCTCCTGGGTTCAAGTGATTCTCCTGCCTCAGCCTCCCAAGTAGCTGGGACTACGGGCATGTGCCACTATGCCTGGCTAATTTTTGTATTTTTATTAGAGACAGGGTTTCACCATGTTGACCAGGCTAGTCTCAAACCCCTGACCTCAGATGATCTGCCTGCCTCAGCCTCCCAAAATGCTGGGATTACAGCTGTGAGCTACTACACTCGGCCCATATCCTATATTATCTTAAACTTCTTGAAATTCAAGGGACTATAGAGCCCTCATTCATCTCTGTAGCCCCAGAACTTAGAACAATGCCTACCAAATAGCTGGTGCTCAATCAATGCTTGCTAGGTGAGTACAGAGTAACAGAGGCTTGGTCCCAAAGAGACTGTCAACTCATTTGCATAATTTCTTTTACCTCTGATATAGTTTCAATGCTCATCCTCTCCACATCTCATGTTGAAATATGACCCTCAGTGTTGGAGGTGGGGCCTTGAGGGAGATGTTTGGGTCACAGAGACAGATCCTTCATGAAAGGGTTGATGCCCTCCCCAAGTAGTGAGAGAGTTCTTACTCTGTTACCTGAAGATCTGGTTGTTAAAAAGAATCTGCACCTCCCCACGCCCCACCGCCCCACCCTTTGCTCCTTTTCTATGCCAGCTCCACTGCCCTTCTGCCATGAGTCAGAGCTTCCCGAGGCCTCTCCAGAAGCCCAGCAGATGCTGGTTCCATGCTTTCTGTACACCCTGCAGAACCGTGAGCCACAATAAATCTCTTCTTCATAAATTACCCAGTCTCAGGTATTCCTTTATTACAACCCAACATGGAATAATACAACCTCATTTTATATACCTGACATTGAACCCAAATTTCCTATGTTTGTATGGCTTATCTGTGATAGGATGTAAAAATCAGGAAATTGTGCTGAATGTACTTAAATTTCCAAGATGAGAACAGATGGTGATTTTAAATAGTTATGGGAAGAAATCGATGGAAAAGAAGACAATGGCAAGAAAAGTCGATGCTTTCTCTCTTAGTGTGGATCTGGGTGGAGTCATCAGAGACTCCAAAAGTCTTCCTGTTGTCACTGCTCTGTGTTGACCCAGTTTCTCTCTGCAATCGCTCCACAAGCTGTATGTCGCCAAGGGCTCTGTGACACTCAGTGACATCCACTCCAACTGGCAAAGAGAATGTGACAATCAGGCCTATTTTTAAGCAAAAGTTGAATTCGTGTTAAGAGAGTAAGGGATGAGAGAATGAAAGAGAGGAGCTCCTCAGGGGGTTCTGCCCTGAACAGCCCCATCAGAATGTCCCCGGAGCTCCTTCTGCTCTGGGAACTGACAAGGGCAAGGATGAAAGTGAAGGGCAGTCCTGACGCTGCTGGAGGACTGGGCGCTTTCTCTCCTGATGCTCTTCCACAGCCCAGTGCTCTGCATGGGTTTTCTTTGAAAACAGGAAGGGCTCTAGAGAAGGCACAGCCTGTCAATCGTCTGACATTGCCTGGGGGCACTCAGCATCATGGCCACTTTCACACCTTTGGTGAGGACAGTCACTGCTCATCAACTGGTGTGTGCGCGCGGTGTGTGTGTGTGCGCGTGTGTGTGTGTGAGCGCGTGTGTACGTACAGGTGAGGGAAGGCAGAAAAGACAAAGGTGAATCACGCAGGAGAAATGTTTGAGTACAGCCCTTGCCATTGGCAGCTTGAATTGACCGAGTTCTGAGTATTGATTAGGGTTTAGAGTGCAGTTGAAAACCTTAGTTTTCCTTTAGCTTAAAGAAATTCTCAAGGCTCAGGGAGCAAAATAATAAACAATAACAGATACAATTTTCATTTAGTTTTAGCTAGTTTGAGGAATATACCAGAAGAAAAAATGTAACCCTGTCATAGGCAACTTCACACCGAATGAGAAAATTTTAAAAATTGTCAAAAATAGTCACAAGAAGGAAACTGCGGGCCGACTTGTAACGTCAGGGTCATTCAACAGCCTTCTTTCTGATTTCCTCAGCGAGACAGGTTTTCTCCTTGCCTGTGGCCTAGTGTGAGCTGGAGGGGATGTTCTAGCTGAGCCACTTTTTACAGGAAAATTAAAAGGACAGAAGAAGTGGTTGCAGCAAAGGGTCCCCTCTTCTAGGCATCACGTTGTCTTGGCACAGAGCTCTAGTTTCTGGAGTTTTCTGAGACCCTATTCTGGGTTTGTGGGTTTAGCCTGGGTAAAAACAGACAAAGCTAGCAAAATAGCATGGCCATTGCTCAGCTGGGCAGGCTAAAGTCATACTCCTTGGTCGCCCCAGAGCTGCCCGTGCCCCCTGGCTCTGATGATGGGACTCCTCCGTGTTGGTGGGTGAGAAACATCGCCCTGGGCACACAGTAAAGGGCATTCAGCGTTGTTCTGGAGGTGGTCATGTGCACACGGACCTCAAAAAGAATAAAAGGTCACAAACGCTTTTCTCTTCTCCCTTCTGTGTGGCTCTAAGAGGGCCTGCCCCCGTGAGAAGGGGGCCTAGGGATCTTGATTTTCCATGGACTTCCTCTTCTGTGTTTTGTCTCAGACAGAAGAGGTCCTGCCCTCTTTCTTGCAGTCCACACATCTACCCTGCTCTCCTTGTTCTGTGATCAGACATCAGCGTGTTCTTAATATTTCACATGCACGTGTGCAAGGGGATAGTAGTACAATGTCATACCTTAACAACTGATCTCACTGTAGTGACAGAACCTGTGTGGTGGTGACAGTGGGCAGAAAGACAAGTGTCCAGGCAGGGATCCCCAATACCCTGTGTTTCCTTTGAGGGATGCCCTGTGGGCCCTTGCTGGGACTACAGATCCCCTTCTTCCTGCCTCTCTCAGGTGAAGACAGCAGAAGATAAACCTTAGCTCACACCTATTAGGTGATGCGAAGCATGGTAGCTTGCCAAATGCTTGTTTTCAAATTTAGACTTTCAGCATTTTATCCTGCAGTAATGTTACTGGTACTCCAATAACTTTAAAATTCTTATGCTTTACTGAGATATGACCAATTCTTTTTCTGTCTCTACAATGACATTATTTATGTTAACTAGTGCTTTTTTCCCAGTTGCACTTGTCTGTTTTTTCTAGCACTCCACTGATAAATAAGTTCTGTTTCAAATTACTAAATGTCAGAATGCCTTGATAATCCTAGACTCAGACACATACTATCCAATGGTTATATATGACATATGGGTTTCCTTGAATATGGTTGTCTTTTTGGGAGGACCTGATTTTAATGGCAGTGCTGCATGTGCTTCTGAAGCGTGCTCCAACCAGATTCTGCTTTATTTTTAAAATATATCCATTCGATTGAAATTTCAGGTGAACTGGCAGAAATCCTGTGCCTTGCAGGGAGAAGGGATAGGATGGATTAAGAGGTTGCTGGCTATACTTTTGTGAGTCAGAATCTGAAAGGCTAAAATTAGGAGTGTTAGTAACTGATCCAAGACATTCCAGCAGGCAAATAGTTAACTACTACTTATTAAATATCTTCCATGATACATGCTGTGCGTGAGTGAGCCCATGGGACATGCTCTAATTGATCCTAACCCATGAGTTAGCCTTCTTCTACTTACATGGGTGAGGAAATCCAAGTGCAGAGAGACTACAGGACCTGTCCAAAGTCTCACAGCTAGGACACTGTACCTGACTACAGTTTTGTTACCATACACTGACTCCTAAGAGAAAAACAGTCGGGTAAGCTTGAGGCAGAATGTTTTTAACTACAGTCAGAACTATGCTACAGAATTCAGGGTGCCAATCTGAGTTAGAAAAAATGGTAAGAGCCTTTAAAGAGCCAGACTAGAGCCGGGCACAGTGGCTCCTGCTTGTAGTCCCAGCACTTTAGGAGACTGAGGCAGGAGGATTGCTTGAGCCGGGAGTTCAAAACCAGCCTGGGAAACAGGACCCCAGACGAGGCAGTAAGATCCCATCTCTACAAAAAATTTAAAAAATTAGCCAGGTGTGGTGTCATGTGACTGTAGTCCAGCTACTCAGGAGGCTGAGCTTAGAGGATCACCTGAGCCCCAGAAGTCAAGGCTGCAGTGAGCCATGATTGCACTACTGCACCCCAGCCTGGGTGATGGAGCAAGATCCTGTCTCAAAAAAGCCAGACTAACCTGCTCTTTAATGAAAATCAAATATTTCTGATACAGTCTGGTAGGATTGCACCAATGTATTTGCTTTTCCTTGAGAGAGTATCTGATTATTTTTCTTTGAATGACAGTTATAAATGTAAGAAGAGAAAGTCTTGTGAAATTTTTGTACACTGTGTGTATGTGTGTGTGTGTATGTGTGTGTTAGAGAAATCCAAATTTGGACACACACACACACTATCTATCTATCATCTATCTATCATCTATCTATCTATCATCTATCTATCTATCTATCTATCTATCTATCTATCATCTATCTATCTATCTATCATCTATCTATCTACCTATCTATATATCATCTATCTATCTATCTATCTATCATCTATCTATCTATCTTATATATACATATATATATATATATATATATATATATATGTAGAGAGAGAGAGACAGAGAGAGATTACCTTGGGGAAAACTAGGACATGAGGATCGGGGTAAATTACCCATTTTTGATTTAAAAATATTTATTTTTTACCTATTGTTTACATTCTTATACAGTGTGAATTCTTTTCCCCATGCATAACTTTCATTCTGTAAGAAACACTTGGGTGTACATGCATCTTGCTCGTATAACTGTGGAAACAAGGTAAGTCCCCTTCCTAGCCCTGAGTGGTCCATGAAGGAATTCTCTGTTCTTTGATCTCATTTGTTCTTACCATTTATCCAGAAACTAGGCAGTGGCAAAGAGGGAGTGGGTTCTTTTCTCTGTGATTAGGGACTGCTGTTTGCGGGGCAGAACTGGGTGTCCTGGAACTTAGTGGGGACCTGCCTTATGCCATCACCCAGCCAGTTAGCAGAGGCAAGTTCACAGTGGCTCCACCCCAAGAAAGCAGAGGCACACACTTAAAAAGCATCACTGACACAGTTTATTCAAATAAAGGCAGCACTGTTTTTGTATTTCACAGCACAACATGAACAACATTCAATATTGCCAATTCCCAGCTCCTAAACCCCTCTGCTCCTAAAATCTCTGCTAAAATCTTCCATGTGATATTCTGTAGGCTTAAAATTATGTCTTCCTTTAATCTATTTCTTCTGAAAGTTCTCGCCAGGTGTTTTCATTTTCTTTTCAGCTCCCTTTGAGAGGAATGAGCATAGGGGCCCAGGAAGCTCGGTGCAGGTGTGGGCTCCTCTCTAAGAGGGTGTTTGCCATTTCTTTCTCTGAATCTCAGTTTTCTCTTCTGCAATAGGAGAGATATGACCACAGCACTTTCTAAGGTCCCTCCTTGGCTTGCAGAATTGACATCTGTGTTGCAGTTTAGGAAGGAAATTCTGAGGTCAGGCCCCTCACTGTACCATCTCCCAGATCAAGGGGAGTTTCACATGACTCAAGGAAAAGAGGCCACCGCAGATTCATCAAGACATAATGCCCCCAATTTTTCCATTTAGGATGAACTCAAATGCATACGTAATCCAGAATTGTTATGGAGACATCTCATTATCATTGTTGTTATTGATTTTTTTAAGTGTGTTCATCACTCTGCTTCTAAATCCATTACAAAGAACGAATACATATTTAAATATTTATTATTATCCAAGATTGTGGCCACACACTTCCTTATCCTCCCACTTGCATCTGCTCTGTGATTGACTGAACAGATGGGTGTTGCACCCTGTTCTTAAAGCCAAAATACAAGGGCTCTGTGTTTTATACTAAAAGAAACTGTGTAGCAAAGGCAGATAAAGTATATAGTTACGTCATTCCTCTTCTTAGGCCTTTCCTTAGGAGTTGAGCAAGAATTCTGTAGTGTTTTTGACATTTAAAACTATAGTATGTCAAAGAATACAGCCCAGAGAATAATGACTATTGAATTATTTAGGTCTTCCCCTGGGTTTCTTTGCTTCATTTGGCAAAACTATCTATCCAGTCTTCCAAACTAGAAATCTTGTGGTTGTCTCTTTTCTCACCCACCTTGGTAACTTAGTTGGCTATCAACTTCTAAGCATTCTACATCTGCAATATTGCTTGAACCTATCCCCCTCTCACCATGCCCACTGCTTCTGTTGTCATCCAGTTCGTTAGCTTGGCTCTTCGGCATCTCTTCCTAATGTCTAACTGTCTATAAAACAGACAGAGGTACGTAGATGTGTTCTAGGAGCACAAAGGGAGAGAAGGAGCATGTAAGTGCATGGAGATTTTCAAGAAGACAAAGTTGTTTGAGGGCACAGTCTGTATACATAGGTAAGGGGCAGAGAGAAGCCAATTTCTTACATCCTGCTAGAGAGTTTGGACTTAATCCAGCAGGCTAAAGCAAGCCAATAGGGGTTTACCAAAACTACAAGAATCAGAAGATTGCTTCTGTTGTAGAAAGATGGTTCTACTGAGAAAACACAGAAATAACTGAAGGGAAAAATTGTTATACAAGTCCAGATGAGCCATCCTGAGATGCTAAACTACGAAGTGCTGGTGCATTTATAGAAAGGGGAATGGATGAGAAGTTCACCCAGGAAATGGCTATAAAAGATGGAAGGGGCCAGGCACGGTGGCTCACGCCTGTTAATCCCAGCACTTTGGGAGGCCAAGGTGGGTGGCTCACGAGGTTAGGAGATCGAGACCATCCTGGCTCACACAGTGAAACCCTGTCTCTACTAAAAGTACAAAAAATTAGCCGGGCGTGGTGGTGGGCACCTGCAGTCCCAGCTACTCAGGAGGCTGAGGCAGGAGAATGGTGTGAACCCAGCAGGCGGAGCTTGCAGTGAGCCGAGATTGTGCCACTGCATTCCAGTCTGGGTGACAGAGAAAGACTCTGTCTCAAAAAAAAAAAAAAAGAAGATGGTAGGAAAGCAAGACAGGACAGGAGCATTAGGCTGATTAGGCTGATGTCTAGGTTTCTCACTTGAAAGACTGGGTTGATATTGGTGCCAGAACAGGAATAAGGAATACAGAAGTCCAAGAAGAGAAGAAGCAGAATAAAAGGGGGAGGGATGATGAGTAGTTTTAAAACTGTTGGATGTTAATCACTCATGGAATTATCCAGGTAAGGATGTTTAGTGAGCAGTAGATAGTTGCTATGGTTTTGAATGTCCCCTCCAAGACTCTTATTGAACCTTAACTTCTATTGTGATGGCATGAAGAGGTGAGATCATTAAGAGGTGATTTGGCCATGAGAGCTCCTCCCTCATGAATGGGCTGATGCTGTTATCATGGAAATAGGTTCATTAGCACCAGAGTGAGTTGTTATAAAAGGGAATTCGGCCCTCTCTGTCTCATACTCATTCTTTCTTGGCCTTCCACCATCTGCCATGGGAAACACAGCATGAAGGCCCTCATCAGATGCCAGAGCCATACTCTTGAACTTCCCAGCCTTCAGAACCATAAGCCAAATACATTTCTATTTATTATAAATTACTCAGTCTGAGACATTCTGTTGTAACAACATAAAAAACTAAGAAAATAATTATTATAAGTTTTATTGATTAAGAAGTAGTAATCTTATCTGCTAAAATTAAAAATGTGCATGTCTATTACTTGGAAATCCACTTCTAGGCATCCTACCCTAGAGAAATATTCTCATATGTGCAATTAAAGAAATGTAAGTTGATTTTATTGAAGCATTATTGTAGTACAGAAAGTTGTAAACATTCTGACTGTTCCTGAATAGAGGAATGATTAAATAAAATGTAGTCTATTACTATGATAAAATGATGTATATGGTAAAAAGGAATACAATGTTTTGCTGGTAATTTTTTAATGATTAGCCTCCTAGAAAAGCAAACATAACCCTGATTTGTAGCCTTCCCTAATTTCAGAGGTATAAATATTCCCACCCTGGCCAATTTCAACCTACCTAAGTGACAACATTGATTTTGCGGTTGCAAAGAGATGCACACAAAAGGCTTTTACCAGCCAGTGCAAACAAACTTCAGCACGGTGCTAAGAATGAATTATTTTTCATGTCAGTGCAGATAGCTCTCAAAATATTGATGTCGAATAATAAATACAAATACTATATGTTCTCAAAAGCCTTTGTAATAAAAGTATTCCCCATTAAAAATAAGTCCAAGTGTGGTGGCTCCCATCTGTAATCCCAGCACTTTGGGAGGCCAAGGTGGAAGGATTTCTTGAGTCCTGGAGTTCAAGACCAGCCTGGGCAACACAGTTAGGCCCCATCTCTACAAATAAAAACAAAAACAAAGCAAAACAAAAATTAGCCAGATTTGGTGGAATGTGCCTGGGGTCCCAGTTACTCAGGAGGCTGAGGTAGGAGGATCACTTGAGCCCAGGAGGTCAAGACTTGCAGTGAGCAATGATTGAGCCACTGCACTCTAGCCTGGGTGACAAAGTGAGACCCTGTCTCAAAATGCTACTACGACTACTACTAATAAAACCCTCTGGAAAGAGAAACACCAGACTTCAACACAAAAGTTTCCTCTAATGATGTGGGTGGAAGGGAAGTGAAGAGCACAAGTACTATTGGATATTGTAGTCTTTGATGTAGAAAGCCTTTTTAAGGAATGTTTTGGCACTAAAGGAAGGTACAGTTATTTTAAGGAAGATAAGAATTACTTTATTAAAATTATTTCTAAAGCAAAACAAATACACATACAATGGCACACCAAAAATATAGGCAATTTTTTTTTGTTTTATTTTTAAAATTCTGGAAAGGAAACCACCCCTTGTGTGGTCTGCAGTGTTGGGGAGCAGTGAGGAGTGAATGGGATTCATGGATGAAGGCTTAAGAGTAGATAAAAGGCCCTAGTTTCAGTTGTTCAAATTTGATCCTTTTTACACTAAAGCATTTGCATCCTGAACCTCAAAGTCTGGCTATGTAGTTTTCTCCAAAGTCTTCTTGCTTTTTTTTCTGCCATCTAACCAGAGAGTGTTTTTTGTTTACCTAGCTATCACACAGGGGAATAAAAAAATGAGTGAAGGTGATTTTAAAATTAAAATATACTTTTAAAACAATGATGTTATGGACTGAATGTTTGTATTACCCCAAATTCATATGTGGAAGGCCTAACCCCCAATGTGATGGTATTTGGAAAAAGAGCTTTTGGAAAGTAATTAGGTTTAGATGAGGTCGTGAGGGTGGGGATCCAGTGATGAGATTACTGTTATTGCAAGAAGAGACCAGAGAGCTTTTCCTCTTTCTCCCTGTCTCTCTCTCTCCACTATGTGAAGATATAGCAGGAAAATGGCAGTCTTCAAGCCAGAAAAAGAGTTTTCACTGGGGAATCAAGTCTCCAACCTCTAGAACTGTGAGAAATAAATGTCGATTGTTGAAGCTACCCAGTCTATGTTATTTTGTTACAGCAGCCTGAACAGACTAAGATAAAGAGCTAATGTTAAAGAAAGAAATTTGAGAAATGTCAAATGCTAAACCCTGAAGACCTAAAATTAGGTGCAATCTAACCTTGACAATGTCTTCAGAAAGGCCCATTATATAGAACAGGAAATGTTGTGTTTTATTTTATTCTACGGGAGTACCTAGAGTTTTGCTATTCAGTTCTCCTTATTGTTTCACTAAGGGAGAGAAGGAAGAGATCATGGAACAGTATCATTGAGATCTAGGAAACTGGATTATAGCAATTAGAGGAAGTTATCCTGTAGATTGGCAAATCTGAACATTTCCTTAGGAGACAACTGGACCATCTGCTTCATGGGCGAGCATGAAGAATCAGATTGGGAGAGTGAGTTCCTTAGGTAACCCCACAGTGTGGTAGCAGAAATAGGGCTAGCCTTCTCCTTACACTGGCCAAGTATGGTAGAAGGGCTAGAAGGAAGGAAATTGGATTTAAAAAGAAAAGAGGCATAAGGAGATATTTAAAAACATATCTACCTTATATAATGGGCTGAAAGTTATTTATAGTCAGGTTCCCGTGCCCTTGTCACTTCCAGCTATCCTGTGTGAGTCCTCCTTTTCTACTTAGAAATCCCCATGATATTAGGTGATCCTTGTCCTGAAAAAGCTACATCGGCCTCCATAGTGCCCTCTGTTTGGAAGCCTGCCCCAAGTAGAAACTCCAGATCGCTGTGTCCACAAGCAGCCATTCATCACAGCTGATGACAATCCATTCTGTTGTGCTTTCCATCCTTCCACATTCTTCAAGACTGGACAGATGGAGGCCCAGCACCTAAAGTTTTGCTGACTGTGATGCATGAACTAAGCAGAGAAAGGGACTAAGAACTTAGGAAAGAACCAAGGGCAACTGCCTTTTCATGGATAAGCAGAGTAACTCTTTTGACTCATTACTATTTAGCATGGTGGAATTCAATGTAATACATAATTACTGGACATCTATTACATAGTAAATAGAACATGGTGTCTACTATGAAGAGTGGTGAACACATGCAATTTTTATAATGTAGCTAGGATGAAATAAAGGCTTGATCAGAGGTTCATCAAATGGACTTCAGAAATAAAAGGAACTAAATAATTGTAACTTTGGGAACTGGAGAAGGTTGTTTGGTAGAAACAGCAGTTGAGCAAAACCAGCAAGACAGGCAGGAATTCATCAGGTGGAGTAGAGGAAGAGGAGACTAGGAATTCTATGCAATGGCTGCTTGCAGGTGAAGCATTCACCTTGAACTAACTCTTGAACACTGAATTGAAAACACAGAAAAAGACCACTCAATCCTACCAACTTAGTGGAAAAGAACAGTTGAACCAACAGTTTGGCAAAAAAAAAACAACAACAAAAAAAAAAACACAAAAGAACCAGCTGATTTACCAAATTTTGTGCTATCTTGCAAGTTATTGCCTCATATTATACACATTCGGGCATAATCTACCTCAAAAGGTCTGTTGTTCTGAGGAGCGGCAGATTTCCCTTTGAAAAAATAAAAAAGGTTTCTGTTTGTTTGTGTGGGCAGCTTGGGATATTACAAAAAAGCAACACAATAGAGAGAAATTGCCATTCAGAGATGTGATATGGCTCATTTTTAACCGTTTTCAGTGAAGTGGATGGAAAAGTGTCGGGATTGTCTTTGCCAGCAGGGAGCACGTTACAGGGTCACTAACACCACTGTTTACCTGAGCAGATGCTGAAAGCACTGCATCTTCAGGACGCTTAATCTTTTCCAACTGAGCAAAATGTTCAGCATGAACTTTTAAATATAGTGACACCTTGTGTGTCCAATCTGCTGAAATTTGCAGCAGGAAACCAGTAATGGGGAAAGCTGTGAAGGTTTGCAGTGATTAAATGCTGCCAAGAGTCCACATTTTCTTCAGGAAAGTAAAGATGGTTGACTTGGCAATTGACAAGCAGACATGATGGGGTATATTTTGTAATGCATAATTATATCTGGATTATTTGGAAGGAGAAACCAAAGTTAAGGCTTGAAACTGTGATGTTTCCAGTGGCAAACTGAATTTTTGAAAAATCTTTTTTTCAAACAGATATTAATCGATACATTTGTAATCATCACATTGTGATACAAACTCTATTTTAGAATTCTTTACAAATAGTATATGAATAGTATTCCTGTTATAATTTATGTGATATTATTGAATGCCTATTATAGTTTATTTCTGTTCCCAGAATCTTTATAAATTTACACGTATATATGCATACACACACATACACATATATGTAAAACTGAAGTATATATATTTTCCTTGCTCCACCTGGGAGGCTGATGTAACAATGAGTGATTATACTGCTCATTCACTGGTAATATTTCTAGGGAATATTAAGGCAAGGCTAGTTTGTTTCAACTGGAATATTTAAAGCATCTATCATAAGAATAATGATACAGAAAGGAATATTATCCCTTTCTTCAGTATTTTCACAATCCAATCCATGAGAAGAAAGAATTGATAAGGCCTATTGAATGAAGTTTGGTAGCTGCAATGATCAAATTATATCCAGAACTACGGAAACATGGAGGAGGGACAGCTGATCAGACTGGGGTTCAGTAAGGGATTTCTGTGAGATGTGTTGTCCATATTTAGTCTTCCTCTTCGCGATTTAAGCTCTTTATATCCCTAGAGCCTGGTAACATTTTAAATAAATAAACAATTGGTGAATGGGTAAATATATATGAAACTCTTTGGTGACTAATCCTGCTTTGTAAAAATGTCAATTGTTTCTATAATGGGTAGTGGCAATGTTTGTGGCTTTGCCGATCTCTTGCTGTGCGATCACTTAAAAGTGACTTTTTAAATGATTAAAAGTCACTTAATCTCTCTGTGCTTCAATTTCCTTAAGTGACAAATGAAATGTTGATGTAGATAACTTGAAAAGGACTTTCATATATGTAAAAGGTGGAACTTCTCATTTTAAGAAGTCAAGTTCCACATAAAACATAATTGTGTTTTGAAAATCACACAGAGTGAGGTTTAAATAAATTACATGAAGAATTATGTCTGCAAATACAAGACTACTTTAGCAACATGATTAATCTGCCACTCCCTAAAACAAATTTCCCACTTTCTTACAAGTATGCCTATTTCATATGTGTTTGTATTGAAAGACAGAACCTCAGCTACACCAAATAAAGACAAAATGTTTTGAGTTATTCAAAATGACTCTTCAGCAAGATGATATTGATGTATTAACTTTACTAAGCTTATTGGAATTTGTATTTGTTGTTTTATAGAGAGGATTTTGCCCTGTCACCCAGGCTGGAGGGTAGTAATGTGATCATAGCTCACTGCAGCCTCAAACTCCTGGACTGAAGCAATCCTCCTGCCTCAGCTTCCCAAGTAGCTGGGACTACAGGCATGGACAACCATGCCTGGCTCATTTTTTAAAATTTTTGTAGATAGTCTTGCCATATTGCCCAGGTTGGTCTTGAACTCCTGAGCTCAAGTGATCTTTTCACCTTGGCCTCCCAAAGTGCTGGAATTATAGGCATGGGCCTCTGTGTCTGGCAGCTTCTCGGAATCTTTAGATGAAAGATGCCATGCAAATACAATTACAGATTTGATATTGAGCAATAAATTAAGAGCTACCTGACAAAGTAACCCAGAAAACATTCATGTGACCCTCCTGTGATGTTTGCCTGGAAAACCCAAACTTTGCTGGGCCTCAGAACATCTGGGCCTGGAACCCCTCCACCCACACACTCCCCATCCTGCCTGCTTCAGCCCAGGAGGGTGCCTGCAAGCCTCCTGAAATTCTCCTCATGTGGAGGACCCTGGATTTTTTCCCACCTGCAGCTCACCCATGAGAGATTGCAAAGGGGTGCATGCCTCTGTTCATAGCTGTTTTCGCCTTGCCTGTTCACTTGGAATTAGTGACAATGAGAAATGAATGCTCTCCTTGGAACGCTCAGTGGCACCTCTTCCCAGCAGAGTGTCCTGAGCAAGCTACTGAGCCACTCTGGTCTTTAGTCATCTTCTGCAGACTGAGATAGAATTCTCCTGTCAGTTTATTACGTAGATAACATGAGAGCATGTATGTTAAAATGCTACAGAATGCTTTAGACCGGTGAGGTGTTACTGATAACACTAAGGAGATCAGGGGAAGGGAAGCACTGTTGGAGTTTCTTGGATGTGTCTGTTCCTGTGTTAGGGGTTGTACATGGGGAATGGACATTGTTTTCCACACCGTGAGCTTGAGAAAAGGCTCAGAGAAGTTATATACCTTCTCCAAGTGTATCATCAGGAAGTGGTGGAGATAGTACTTGCATCTTGTCTTTCTTACACAATCCAACTGATTTTTCCAACAGTAGCGATGCTTATCTTCAATCCAATCCATGAGGGTTGTAAATGTTAGATGTTCCTTAAGTTCACCCCCACCATCTTTAAGAAATAGCATTAGTATTTCAACTTATTCATGATTTCTCTTTGAATATAATTGATTTTTATCAATGCTGAAAGTATCTTAGAAATCACAAAATCATCTAACACCGTTAGTTTGTAACAAATTAACCTGAACTTTTCGTTGTTGTTGTTGTTTTCCCCAAGATGGTAGATCAGAGGTTTTCAGCATGCCTCCGCCACTTGGAAATAGCAAGATGGTACATAAAGATCAACTCTGTGAGCTTTAATCCAAGAAGGAAAACAGGAGTCCACCAGAATCGCGAAGGACAACCCAGATCCCCAGGAGGAGAACCCAGCAAACAGCCCCTGTGATGGCATTTGGCTGATGAAAGTGAGTGAAGCCTCAGTACGAGAGAAATGCAGGGAGCCTCCCTCTGTGACTCACCTTTCCACTGGGCATTGGAGCAACCCAGGCCAAGGAAGAGCACTTTGTTTCTCCCAAGCCCTAGAGCTAACCTGGGGAGAGGCTTGGAGTGCTGTGAGGGACAGACACTGGGAAAAGCTGCAAACCTTTTCCCAGACCCGGAAACCAAGTGCAGGATACCATTTTGAATCCAGGTACACACAAAGTTAGCTGTTCCTTGGCGGCTGGCAGTGTGGTCGTGCAGGCATTTTAGTCTGGAGCCAAGGATTGCAGTGTCTCCTCTGGGATGAGGTAGGGACCTCCACAGTCAGAATTGTGGAGCACACCTCAGCAGTAGGCGCTGGAACTTTCCTCTCCTCTGTTGCAAGCCTGAGGCAGGAAGAGAGCAGCTACTTCTGTGGTTTCTCCTGGGTGGCAAGACTTGCAGCCAGGTCCAGCTTGGTGACCTGGAACTGCTCTGCGTGTGCCCCGGAACTGCTCTGCATGTACCCCGGCCTGCTGTCCTGATATTATGGTGTAATGGGACCCTCTCTACTCCACCCCAAGGCAGAAATCCAGGCATGTGTAGCACCGTGGACCAGCAGCCTGAGCCACCCACCATTCCTGGACACAGAGTGTGGGGTCCAGCCTGAGCCACCCACCATTCCTGGACACAGAGTGTGAGGTCCAGCCTGAGCCACCCACCATTCCTGGACACAGAGTGTGGGGTCCAGCCTGAGCCACCTCATCATTCCTGGACACAGTATGTTGGGTCCAGCCTGAGCCACCCCACCATTCCTGGACACAGAGTGTGGTGCAGCAGGACTCTTTCCACTTCACACCTAAGCAGATCTCCAGATGTTCAGAGCAACCCCTCATCTAGATCAGCAGCCTGACACTCCATTCATCCTGCACAGAGGCCCTGGTACAGGGAGGCCCTGTCACTCCATGCCCAGGCAGCTCTCCAGATAATAGAGCAAACACCTCCTCACCTGGATCAGCAGACTGATCCACCGCACGTGTCCTGTGCAGAGGTCCTGGTGCAGAGAGACCCTCTCCACTCCATGCCCAGGCAGATCCCCAGGCATCTAGTGGGCCCATTCTCCTGGATTAGAAGCTCAGGCTGTCCCCCAGCCCTATGCTGAGGACTTGGAGGCAAGGTGGTCTCCCAGCTCCATACCTAGGCATGCCTCTAGGCCCTTGGTAGCCACTCACTGGATTCTCTCTCAGCACTCGTGCTTGTGCTTGCTAAGTGGACCTGGCTGGTCTGGCCTTGCCCATCATGGCCCCTACCCTCCAGGTGCAGAGCAAAGAGCTCAGGCCATTGCCCATTCCATGGATCTGCCTTTTGGCTGAGGAAACAGAGAGCTTCTGCCTCTGTAAACAAGGATCCTGTAAACAAGAATCAAATATATACCCAGCCACGTGGGCTGCAGCAGGCTCTTACCTACAAGTACCACCTATGGGCTTATAGGTTGAACTGCACAGCCCCATATAAAACCTGTCAAAAGAAGTGCACAGGTCTATAGAAGCAAAGCCAAGACCCCATCCAGCATTATCTGTGTCACACCTCTTAGGGAGGGGGAAAAAGAGAAAGAAAAAAAAAAGCAATAATATTATAAGGAAAGAAAGAAAAAGGGAAACTTCTACTTGCATGAAAATAATTACAAAAACTAGAAGTGCCAGTGTTTCCAGATGACAAGGAGCCAGCACAAGAATTCTGGCACCAGAATTATTGGTGGATAGGGGCCACGATGGGCGGGGCCAGACCAGCCAAGTCCACCTGGCAAAATCTTCAAGTAGTGATACCACCAAAAGATCGCACTAGCTCTGCAGCAATACACCCCAACCAAAATGGAAACTCAGAAACAACAGATAAAGAATCAAGGTATGGATTGCAAGGAAGCTCAATGAGATCCAAGACAAAGTTGAAAACCAACACAAAGAAACTTCTAAAGCAATCCAGGAAATGAAGGAAGAGGTAAACTTCTTAAAAAGAGATCAGTCAGAGCTTCCGGAATTGAAAAACTCACTTGAGGAATTTCAAAATACAATTAAAAATTTCATTAATAGTACCAAGCAGAAAAAAGAATTTCAGAGCTTGAAGACTAGTCTTTTGAACTAACCCAATCAGACCAGAATAAAGAAAAAAGAGTTTTTTTAAAAAAACAGCCTTTGAGAAATATGGAATTATGTATAAAGTGACCAAATCTATGAATTGTTGGCATTCCCGAGAGAGAAGGAGATAAAGTAAACAACCTGAAAAAATAAGTTGAGGCAATAATTCAAGAAAATTTTCCTAATCTTGCTAGACAGGTAGACATCCAGATATAAGAAGTTCAGAGAACATCTCTGAGATACTTACACAAAATGAACATATCCAAGGCATATAGTCATCAGACTGTCCAAGGTCATTGCTAAAGAAAAAAATCTCAAAGGTAGCTAGGGAAAAAGATCAGATCACATACAAGTGGAGCTCCATCAGACTAATAGTGGAGTTCTCAGCAGAGACAGAGACTCCTAGGGCTTGTATGCTGCCTTCTCCAGGCCACACAGTTGGCGGGAGGGGACAGAGAAGGGCAAGGATTTTAAAACTATTGAGCACTATGCTCAGCACCTAGTGATGGAATCACTCATACCCCAAACTCAGCATCATGCCATATACCTAGGTAACAAACCTGCACTTGTACCCTCTGAATCTAAAGATGAAAGCTAAAAAGCAAACAAACAAAATGTAACCTAATACATGGTTTTCTAAAGTTTCCCCCAGAGAGGAAACTTGCACCAGAGCTCTGTTATCTATCGTTATTCATTATTTTAAAATAAAAGCCACTTTCTTTTAGTATCAATGCTGCTTCTGTGCATTATTTGCTATTATTTTAATTAATCCAATTTGACCTACTGGAACTTCCAGTGAGTACACTGTGGGCACCAATTCACTTACTTTTTCCATTGATATCTGTGATACCCAATGACTATCATCTTGGAGATCCAAAGATGAAACCGTCTCTAGTCCTCAGAGAGTTTCCAGTATAAGTCAAGAAAACAGCCTTGTGAAAAAGTAGATACATAAATAAAGTGTCATAGATACTGTGATGGATTAGAAGGGAAGTATTAATTTTCTATTGCTGCTGTAACAAATTACTTTGAACTTAGTGGATAAACACAACACAAATCAGGCATGTTATCGTCTTGGAGGTCTGAGTGGCTCTTAGGAGCTGAGATCAACATGTCAGCAAGGTTTTGTTTCTTCAGGGGACCCTTGGGAAGAATCTGTTTTCATGCCTTCTTCCACTTCCAGAGGCCTCAAGGATTCCTTGGCTTGTGGCCCGCCCCCTCCATTTTTTTTTTTTTTTTTTTTTTTTTTGAGATGGAGTCTCACTCTGTTGCCCAGGCTGGAGTGCAATGGCGTGATCTCAGCTCACGGCAACCTCTGCCTCCCAGGTTCAAGTGATTATCCTGCCTCAGCCTACTGAGTAGTTGGGACTATAGGCATGTGTCATCACGCCTGGCTACTTTCTGTATTTTTAGTAGAGACGGGGTTTTACCCTGTTAGTCAGGCTGGTCTCGAACTCCTGACCTCAAGTGATCCTCCTGCCTTGGCCTCCCAAAGTGCTGGGATTACAGGTGTGATCCACCGTGCCTGGCCCCTCCTCCATTTTTAAGCCCATTATGAAAACTGCTGTTCCATCATCTCTCTGTCTCACAAGGACTCTTGTGATTGCATTGGGCTCACTCAGATAACACAGAATAACAGCCCTATCTAAATACCCTTAATTCAATCACGTAAGAAAAATCCCCTTTTTCCAGGTAAGGTAACTTGTCCCCAGGTTCCAGGGATTGAGATATAAGCACGGGGGGAACCTTATTCTATCTACCGCAGGTGCAATGAACTACGAGGATAGCATGAAGGTGCTGAAAGGCAGATGGTAGTATAGGAAAGAATATCCCAGAAAAAAAGGAGTAGAGGGGAAGGCATAGAAGCATGAAAAAGAATTAAGTTATTTATGGCTGGACCTTGCAATTAGAAGTCAGGCCCACACTGAGAGACAAGGATGTGGGGGAGGGCATGTTCCAGCCCTGGTAAGCCCGGTGGTGACGCCGGGCATGTGTGCTGCCTTCTCCAGGCCGTTTAGAGCTGCTGCCGCTGTGTGAAGCTGGGGAGAGGCAGGATCAGGGTTGATGTCAGAATGGTGACTTTGTCAGCTTGGGAAGAGTTGTTGAGTGTGGGTGGGGATGAGATGATGACAGCAGATTCGAGGAGAAAAGTGACAAGAGCCTGTGTTCTGGCAGCAGCAGAGGTGATGGAGGGATTGTTAGGAACCGGTCACCCCATCTGCTGGGGTGAGGGGAGAGTGTGTGGGAGCAGGAGGAAGCTAGGATGATGCCAGAGACAGGACACAGGGCACAGTGAGAAGTGACGAGCATTTCATGGGACGAAGGCACTGGAGGAGGAAGAACGTGATGGTGGTGTGTGGTGGGTGGTGATAGTGGTGTGGGCAAAACAAGCCCGGTCTTTCAAACGTTGAGTCTGTGGCTTCTGGGAGACATCTGGGTAGAGCTCTGAAGGAAGTCATTTCGTATATTCTCCCTCCCTCCCTCCATTTCCTTCTTTCCCTCATCCATCTTTCCTTCCTTCCTTCTTTCAGTGAAGATTTATTAAAGCTTAACATATACTAAACATATGCTAAAATTCAAACGTACCTTGATAAAAACGTGAGATGTTGTTTCTGCCTAGTATTCAATGTTGGATCTCAAGAGAAAAGTAAAGATCAGAAATATACATTTGGAGGTCCTCAGTGTGTGTGCATGTGTGTCTGTATAGATATATACACACACACATAATGTATGGATACACACACAGGTATAGACACACACACACACATAATGGAAACCTTGGAACTCTGCAAGGTTCTCCAGGGATAGCACACTATGTGATGATAGGAAAAGAGAGGCAAGGATAGGTTCCTGAGGACCAGAAACCTAAAGAGAAAGAGAAGCTCCTGCAGAAGGGAAGAGAGAAGGAGAGGTCAGCAGACTAGGAGAACCCTGTAGGGGAAGAAACTCACGTTAGCTGCAGGCTGAGGCCACTGTGCCGCACGTGGCAGTCCGTTGGTAAGCCTCGTTATTTCACCCACAGTGAGGATTGATGGAAAGTGAGGAAGCACCATCATTGAATGCAGCTGCTTCTTTTAAGGAATTCAGCAGTGAAGAGGGTAAGGCAGTGTCTAGAAAAAGAGACAGTGATGATTAACTTGTTCTGGTGCAAACCATAAAGCTGGTGCTGTAAGAAATACAACAGGGCCCAGCCTTGAGGCATCTGATCTGGCACAGAATGTTAACCCTTACAGCGCTGGCTGGGCTCTCCAGGAAAGCATCTGCTTTCCACTCTGTGCCCAGAGTTCATGGATTTAGTTCCCTCAGCTGTTGGTGGCGTCATATTCATCACACTGTTGTTTCCATTCTCTCTATACTTTTGTCCACAGATACTGCATCTCAGTTTACTCTCTCCAACATTTACCCTTCACCTTGATACATGCTCCTAAATCTGCTTCTCTCCTCTGCCTCCCTCCTTCCGACATTTTCATCTTTCCACGGTGCTCAGTCTTGTTCACCAAACCTCTACGTTATCTGCTCATGACTTAACCAAGCCTTCCCCTCAACTGCTCCTGAGTTACTCCCACTGACCTACCTCATGAAAGAGTTCAGAAAAATAAAAAAAAAAAGAAGACAACTAATTTCCTCTAGCTACAGAGACTCAGCAGCGTATTTTCATTTATTAATAGTTAATGAGATGTTTTCTTGGTAAAGGTTGTTTTTGCAAAGGCTTCTGATGGTCCCTGTATATCTGTGAGACAGGTTTAATAGCAGCAATTATTTCTACTTTAAAGCTTTATAAATCAAGACTTAAAAAATTAGTAGGATAGTAGCCAACAGGATCTGGGGTTTCTAATTCTCAGGCCAGGATTCCTTCCTTTTTCCATAACAGGGGCTTGTTCACCAGAGGGAAGCCAGGAAAGGGACACGATGTGTCCTGGTAGGAAGGCTCAAGGGCTCATAGCCAGGCTCCCCGAGAACACGTTGAATACCACCCATTTTTCCAAAGAAGATTCAACCTCCAACTGCAGCTTCGGACACGTGATGAGAGCGTAAGGATTTATTTCAGAGAAACAAACAAGGAGATGCCAAGGGTGATTTTGACATTTTAGAATATGTGCTAGGAGAGTTTGACATCTGTGACCTCAATCATTGGAAGGTTTCACCGTGCTGTGAAGGGGTGGGGGCCGGCAGGCAGCACCTGTCAGATACCATGTCAGGATTGATAAATGCGTGACTTGGTGCTCTGTCAAAATGCTCATGTTCGCTGGGCGTGATCTCTCTTGTGCATGGAACATGGTTGCACCATCTGCTCACTTTGGAAGCACAATCTTGAGCCCATATCCCATGCCCAAGCCCGGCCTGAGACTTGCCCTAACATGGAGAGGACGCATGCGTGTACAAAGACAGCAGGCTCTGATCCCTGTGGGCACACAGCCTTAGGGCTTCGGGACGTGGGCAAATTGCTCGTGTCCGGCTGTGGTCCCGAGTTCTGATAAATCACCTCTGCTGTCCCCACCATCCATTCAGGGATAGCTCTGGCCTTGGTTGACTGCTGATGTTTTTATAATGCGCCTTCCTCACGGCAGATTGGGATCAGAAAGCAGGCTGTTAAATGCCCTTTGTTTCTCTTCAAAAAGGTTCTTTTAAAAATCATCACTCTCATCAAACCAGGGCTGGTGTCTCTGCTTGGCAGAGCCAACTGTGACCGCCGTCGGCGTAGGTATTCTATCAATCCAGTCCTGCTCGCTGTCAGCCCCAGGGGTCCCAGGCTCAGTGTCAGGAGGGGGACGGGACAAGGCTCTTGATTAATGTTTAAGTCCTTCAAGTACTCTGTCTTCGTGTCTAAGAAGCACCAGTGCATTGTGGGGATGATGAGGTGGAATCCTTGGCTGTAATTAGTTGAGGACTCAGTTCTGACCAGTGGCAGGGGGACATCTCCTGGAACAGCCTCGGGGCTCTAGAAACCTACAGATCCAACTCCTGTGGCGACTACGCCATTGACTTCCCAGTAACTCTGGGAATGTTATCAAATCTCTGAGCCTTAATTTCTCCCTCAAGAAAAAGGATTGTTTCTGATCTGGGAATAATGAAAACGTTATGAAATTACCTCTCCTGATGCGTGGCTTCTAATTCAATAAATGCTGTTTTCCTCTGAGTTCAGGTTCCTTAACGTCAGAGGATTTCTAGTACAGTAGCAAGCATAAATTAAGTTAGGAGGGTGAAATACTCTACTATGTGACATAAGCTTATCACATGCATATAATTGATGTGGTGACCATTTTCTTCTGTGCCCCAAATCTTAAACTTTAACAATTAGGAGGTCCCTTTAGGGACAATGGTGAAATGTGCTTTATAAGAGCATGACTGAGAAGATCAGGGTCCTGACCCTAGATTGGAGCTTCTGTGCAGAGGTGGGGATCCTGGGTTTAGTCTGTTGGCCCATAGCCACCTAAACTTGAAGACTTCCAATGCCAGGCAATTTACTATCACTTGATAGAGCCAAAAATATCTGTGCTGACTCACAGTGCTTTGATGGTTCTTTGCAGTTGGCAAACTTTTTCTGCAAAGGGCCAGATAGTAAATATATTTGGCTTTGAGGGCCATCTAGTCCCTGTCACAGCTACCCCACTCTGCCACTGTGGCACAGATGAAGCCAGGGATGACACCTAAACCAATGGGTATGGCTGGGCCCCAGTAAACCTCCATCCACCAAGTTCAAAGGTAGGCTGGATTTGGTCACATGGCTGTGTAAACACCAGTGAATTGTTACGTATATTAGAAAGGTACATATTTTATTTGTTCTAGCTGCAATTTTGAGAATAAGTATATAAGAAAAACTGAGGCAATTACTGTCTGTTTTCTGAGTCTCCCTAACAATGTTCCTCATTCCCTCCAGATACAGTGAGAAATCTAAGCTGTGCTGTCTTCTTTCAGCTCCAAGATACACTGTGTGTGCATGTTTTTCAGGTGATGAGATTTTTAGTTTTTTAAACCAAGGATGATAATGATCATTATTATCCATTTTTAGAACCAACTGTAGAAATTCGTTTAACATATTTTAAAAGACATGTTGTCTATAACTTGGGAATGAGAAGTAGTATGTTCCTATACTAGTGAAAGGAGGGAGATCAGTGGGATACCATTTTTTTTAAGACTAAGGGAAAAGATCTATGTTTGTTTAATGATATCTTAAGATATTTTGTAAAACAGCCTTAAGTTTAGTAATTCAGAGCCTTTT
The DNA here is from genome assembly GCF_028878055.3 of Symphalangus syndactylus. Taxonomy (NCBI): domain Eukaryota; kingdom Metazoa; phylum Chordata; class Mammalia; order Primates; family Hylobatidae; genus Symphalangus; species Symphalangus syndactylus. The sequence continues at coordinate 105,070,777 of NC_072440.2, read as the reverse complement.
CTTCTGAGTGGAAGTCGGAGGATGTTCCCTGCTCCACGCTGTGAGCTGGTGTCCAGTTGGGTCTCTGATCCCACTCACAGCTGAGGTCGCCTTCAATGTGGTTTGCTCTGAAAACAAGGAGACTGAGGAGTCAGCCAACCTGAGTAGAGGGCGGGCCCCAGGACCAGGGGTCTAGTTTGACCCCGTGTCTCTGCATCCTATGCCTTTCACTGCCTGCGATCACTATCAGGGTTCAGCAGAGGTGGGAAGGAAACTGACAAGACTCAGGGGGCAAGTCTCCCTTCACCATAAGGAAGGCCTGGCACTCAGGTCAGCCCGAGCTAGATGATATCATTGGTCCTCTCTTTTTCTCCGTAGCCTTCTGTAGATGGGACAGGGGTCGGAGATGGGCAAGGGGCGGCTCCCTCTGCTCCCGTGCTCGGGGCTCCTGTCTAGGCTCTGACTGAGTGCCCGTCTGCTGGGCCACTGCTCTGAGTGACACCTCTGCACTGCATTTTGTTCCCTTTGAGCCTTGGCTGCTCAGGATCAGGCTGCTGCTGCCTCAGTAGAAGACGTGCTCCCCCAGGAGTCCTGAGCAAAGGGTTCTCTCTCCAGTGTTGATTCCTTGAAAAGGGGTCCTGAGGGACAACGTCCTGGACTCCCGAGTGTAGCCGCTCTCTTTGCTTCACACAGTCACAGTCCTTCCCCTCTGGTAGTGCACACTGTTTTTGGACAGTGCCTGGTTTGTCAGTCTTGGTCTTTGTTCAGGAGAGAATCTTTTCCTGAGCAGTCCCTGGCCTGTCCCCAGCTCCTTTGTTCAGCTCAGTGTGCTCAGATTCTTCCCTGATCTCCACTCCACAGAACCCCCCAGCAGGGTCTCAACCCCACTCACACACACGCTGGACTGCTTTTCTCCTGAAGTTTTTCCACTTCCCATGACACAGCCTTTGAGATAAGCAGACGGATGCAAACAGAAATGGGGAAGAGGTGGTGGCCCTCTCACGGGCCCAGTCTGGAAACCATCATTTTACAACTCGAAGGAGGCAGACCTCAAAATGCTCTGAAGATACTTTATGCCAGCATTTATAAAGATTTTTTTCTACATTGCAATGTTATATCACTGCTAAGATTCCTTGGAAAAAGGAGGAGCAAAATAAATCATGAATGAAATTGCCGTAAGTTGTTTGCACTCACTGTTTCTAAAGCAGAGCCAGATGAAGGAAGCGCACATTTTGTTGGGCAGGTACGTGCTGGGATGAACACGGACTGACATGGGATACGCAGAACTCATCCCTAGTACTGTGTGATGGGGAACACTGTGGCCTCCACTCAGAATCAGACATGTTCCAATCTGCTTCGTAATGAAAATCACCCACTGAGCCACCGAGGGGGCAGCTTTTAGAGGTGCAGTGATGTGGACCTTGAAGCCTGGCTCAAGTGTTCTAGTCCTTCCTCTGGCTCTTCCTGGCATCGTGTGCTTGGGCATGTCAGCCACTCTAACCCTCTGTTTCTTTTTCCTTTTTTTTTTTTTTTTTGATATGGAGTTTCGCTCATCTCCCACGCTGGAGTGCAATGGCGCGATCTCGGCTACTGCAACCTCTGCCTCCTGGGTTCAAGCAATTCTTCTGGGATTATAGTCGACCGCCACCATGCCTATTTTTTTTTTTTTGTATTTTTATTAGAGATGGGGTTTCACCATGTTGACCAGTCTGGTCTCGAACTCCTGACATCAGGTGATCCACCGCCCTCAGCCTCCCAAAGTGCTGGGATTACAGGTGACCCTCCATTTCTTTATCTGTAAAATACAAATGCTGTTGTCTAAAAATTCCTTTTTCTCTATCTCTCTCACAGTAATAGCCTTAGGATGAAATGTAAAAGTACTTCATAATCTTGAAGGAGTTTCCCAAGTGTAAGACATTCTTATTATTGGTGACAGAGACAGTTGGTTCTCAGGGATGACAAGCACTTGTCATATATTCAGCCACCATGGAGCATGGGATAGTGATGGAGAAAGCACATGCCCTGTTCCCAATAAGTCCAAGGACTAGTGCAAGTGTGGGGCACAGAACACGTTTCTACACAGCTAAGTGCAATCACTATAAAGAGTGCTGTAATAAAGGCTTCCACTCAACACCATGGGAGCTGAGAAACAGGCAAAGCGGCGCATGAGATGGAACTGGTTATTGCAGCCCGATATAGAAGTCCAATGCTGGTTTCACCACTTAGAAGTGAGGCGGCTTTGGATAATTCCACAAGCCCCTGTGAGGTTCATTTTCCTCAAATGTGAGATAAGAATGGCAAGTAAAATATACTTCAGCATCGTTGTTATGAAAGAGAGATGATATATACCAAGAACCCAGTAACTTCTGCAAATATAGTAGCGACAATGATGCCTGCCCATCATGGGCAGAGATGGGGGTTAAGGAGAAAATCTCTACACAGAGGCAAGAAATCTGCACTGGGCTTTGAAGTATGCCTATGAGTTCACCATGTCCAAGAAACAACGTGAGCCCCTCCAAGTAGTACCTAAGAATGTGCATGGCAATTGCAGGACTTACAGCAGTTGTATGGAGTGGTGCCAGGGACCTGGGGCAGAGGCCAGGCCATGAGCCCCAGAATACCAGGTTAAGGACTTCAACTTCACTCTCAGAAAGTCATACTTCTGGTAGGAGAGATCTGCCAATTCAGTGATGTTTTCATAAGATTTTGATATTCTGTTAGTATTTTAACTCTTTCTCTCCTACTCCTAGCTTCTTGCTCAGAAGAATGTTGTCAAGGGGGCAAAAATGAGCAGCATTTATTTTCTGCCTTTCACAAGTTCTTAATAATCCTGGGGAAAAACTGGCTTGTGTGGAAACAGCTGCTGAAGGACCCAGGTTTGTGTGTGTGTGTGTGTGTGCACATGCATTTGCGTGAGTGTGAATGTGCCTATATGAGTGTGTGAGGGAGTGTTTGCATGTGTGTGCATGCATACATGCTTTAGTGCGTAGGGAAAATGTAGCAGGTTCCAGCCTTTCTTGCCTGGAGATTGATGCCTGCTGTTCCCAGCTTGGAGCCGCTGAGTGGCTATGCAGGAGCAGCTGTTGGTGCCTGCGTCTTTGGAAGTATCTTGTGTCACCCTTGTTGCAAGCCAGGTGGCTGCTGGTCTGCAGGGGTGGCTTTGCAGGATCTCATCCACTTCCGCCTTGCAAGGGCACTCCTGCTGTGCCTCTCGGGGTGTGGTCCCATTAGCCCCATTAGTGCTGTTAAACTCTCCAAAACCATGGAAAAATGACGCTTTCATTCTTTGGAGTAGGGGAGGTTAAAAAAATAAACACACTCTCTCCTCCCCACAAATCAAGCGGCAGGGGAAGCGACATTGAGAGAGGTGGGATGCAACAGCGCAGGTTGGAGCTTGGGGAAGTGCCAAGTCAGGATGGGAGCCATAGGCTTTGCATGAGCGTTGGGTGGGCTGGAGAAGTTCCTCACAGAAACACCAAGCATTCTTGTACACCAATCACAGACAAACAGAGAGCCAAATCATGAGTGAACTCCATTCACAATGGCTTCAAAGAGAATAAAATACCTAGGAATCCAACTTACAAGGGATGTGAAGGACCTCTTCAAGGAGAACTACAAACCACTGCTCAATGAAATAAAAGAGGATACAAATAAATGGAAGAACATTCCATGCTTATGGGTTGGAAGAATCAATATCGTGAAAATGGCCATACTGCCCAAGGTAATTTATAGATTCAATGCCATCCCCATCAAGCTACCAATGACTTTCTTCACAGAATTGGAAAAAACTACTTTAAAGTTCATATGGAACCAAAAAAGAGCCCACATCACCAAAGCAATCCTAAGCCAAAAGAACAAAGCTGGAGGCATCACGCTACATGACTTCAAACTATACTACAAGGCTACAGTAACCAAAACAGCATGGTACTCGTACCACAACAGAGACATAGATCAATGGAACAGAACAGAGCCCTCAGAAATAATGCCACATATCTACAACTATTTGATCTTTGACAAACCTGACAAAAACAAGAAATGGGGAAAGGATTCCCTGTTTAACAAATGGTGCTGGGAAAACTGGCTAGCCATATGTAGAAAGCTGAAGCTGGATCCCTTCCTTAAACCTTATACAAAAATTAATTCAAGATGGATTAAAGACTTACATGTTAGACCTAAAACCATTAAAATCCTACAAGAAAACCTAGGTAATACCATTCAGGACATAGGCGTGGGCAAGGACTTCATGTCTAAAACACCAAAAGCAATGGCAACAAAAGCCAAAATTGACAAATGGGATCTAATTAAACTAAAGAGCTTCTGCACAGCAAAAGAAACTACTATCAGAGTGAACAGGCAACCTACAGAATGGGAGAAAATTTTTGCAACCTACTCATCTGACAAAGGGCTAATATCCAGAATCTACAATGAACTCCAACAAATTTACAAGAAAAAAACAAACAACCCCATCAAAAAGTGGGCAAAGGACATGAACGGACACTTCTCAAAAGAAGACATTTATGCAGCCAAAAAACACATGAAAAAATGCTCATCATCACTGGCCATCAGAGAAATACAAATCAAAACCACAGTGAGATACCATCTCACACCAGTTAGAATGGCCATCATTAAAAAGTCAGGAAACAACAGGTGCTGGAGAGGATGTGGAGAAATAGGAACATTTTTACACTGTTGGTGGGACTGTAAACTAGTTCAACCATTGTGGAAATCAGTGTGGCGATTCCTCAGGGATCTAGAACTAGAAATACCATTTGACCCAGCCATCCTATTACTGGGTGTATACCCAAAGGACTATAAATCATGCTGCCATAAAGACACATGCACACGTATGTTTACTGCGGCACTATTCACAATAGCAAAGAGTTGGAACCAACCCAAATGTCCAACAACGATAGACTGGATTAAGAAAATGTGGCACATATACACCATGGAATACTATGCAGCCATAAAAAATGATGAGTTCATGTCCTTTGTAGGGACATGGATGAAACTGGAAAACATCATTCTCAACAAACTATCGCAAGGACAAAAAACCAAACACCGCATGTTCTCACTCATAGGTGGGAATTGAACAATGAGAACACATGGACACAGGAAGGGGAACAACATCACACTCCAGGGACTGTTGTGGGGTGGGGGGAGAGGGGAGGGACAGCATTAGGAGATATACCTAATGCTAAATGATGAGTTAATGGGTGCAGCAAAATAACATGGCACATGGATACATATGTAACAAACCTGCACATTGTGCACATGTACCCTAAAACCTAAAGTATAATAATAATAAAAAAGAAATACCCACACAAACACTTGTTTGTCACTCCATAATAAAATTCAAAGAGGTGAGTGAACATTACTAAGATCTTCTGCACCTGGGAAGAAAACATTATTCAAGTGAAATCTGAAATAACTTCAATAAGCCTATGTTGCACTGGGCACCAATATGTACTATCTGCTGCTTTGCTTCTTAGAGTCAGTTTCAAAATATGATTCAAGGGTACTTATCAAGCACCCATGAGTGTTTCTTGTAGAAGACATCAAGGGAAGCAGTGAGGATTAAGCCAGGAAAGGGATGCTGAGAACACATTTGCTGATCACCTTACATGTGCCAGACCCTGGCCTAGGCTATTTATTTACTGCCAGATTCTTACCATGCCAAGCTCTGTAATGTAGGTATTATCTCCATTTTATGGATAAGGAAATGAAAGCTGAGAAGGGAGGGAACCTTCCTAAGGTCATAGTAAGGGGAAGACTCCAAGTGTACTTAATGACTTTGACTGACTCCCAGTCTTATTATACTCTATGTACAAGATTGTCTCATTGAAAAATAATATTTATAGGAAACGCAGTTTTGTGGAGGGCTGATATTAGGTGCACTACTGTTACTCATCTACACTCCCATGAATGCATCTAGAAACGGAAAAGGAAGATCTCATTCATTTGTTGAGAGGGTGAGATAGATTCCATAAGGAATTTTTCCAGGAAGCCAAAGCTTTACCTTTTTAAGATCTAGATTTAAAATTTAAAAATGTCTCTAATATCATGTTTTGGAAATAGATTATATTCACCTACCCATCTTCCCATTCATCCATTCATTATAAATACATTTACAAACATTTTATTTGTATACATTGAAGGAGCAAATGTGGAAGCAAAATTATAAAGTAATGTGATTAGTGATACCACATTGAAACGTAACATAAAATTTTCTTGAGCAAAATGTTATTTTAATGGGTTCTAATGTATATCACCACATAATCATGCTTGCCTTCCTCTGGGGTGCTAGACAATTGGTGGCCATGCCTCTAGTTTCATAGTAAATCTCTCTAATTGTCCTTTTCCAATTCATTGCTTTAAATTTTCTTGGGTATCTCTTTGCTCATGTATAAAATGAAGTGATTAAATTGATCCTCAAACTGTGCCTGGCTGGCTGGGTGAAAAGCAGCTAGGCAGATTATACAAAACCCAAACTCAGAGCTTCTCAATTAGTTAATTTGGGTGAGCTCAGCCCAGGGATTTGTAATTTGTTTATTATTTTCCCAAATGAGTCTGATGAGCTGTCATATTTTGGAACCCTTTCATTTGGTGAAATCATGATTACAGTACCATGACTGTAGGTTCCCAGTATTTATTTGTGCGTGTGTGTTTAGAGAAACCAGTTCAATAAAGAATAATGATTAAAACCGGGTGAGGTGGCTCATACCTGTAATCCTAGCACTTTGGGAAGCTGAAGCAGGCAGACCACTTGAGCCCATGAGTTCGAGACCAGCCTGGGCGACATGGCAAAACCTTGTCTTTACAAAAATTACAAAAAATTAGCTGAGCGTGGTGGTGTGCACCTGTAGTCCCAGCTACTTAGGAGGCTGAAGTGGGAGAATCACCTGAGGCTGGGAAGTCGAGGCTGCAGTGAGCCCTGATTATACCACTGCACTCCAGCCTGGGTGACAGAGTGAGACCCTGTCTCAAAATAAATAAATAGTGATTAAATAGGTGTTAAAAATCTAATTGATTCTTAATACCTCTTTGTAATCTCTGCTGCTTGGAGAAACAGGATCACCTGTCAAAACTGTATGTGAATTACATTTCAATAAAGCGAAGATGATATAAGGATTACTTTCCTTGTCATTTATTCCATAGCTGAACAGCTTATAGCTGTCTTAGTCAACATTGCTGCAGTAACACACAACCACAACATATCATGGCTTGTGCAATAAGTGCTTACTTCTCACTCATGGGTCTACACGTTTACGGTGATTCTTCTGGGCTCTGCTTGGCTCCGTTTGGCTTGGCTCCAGTCTGCAGCTTGGGCTAAGTCATCCAGCATCCAGGCCAAAGACAAAGCTACTATCTGGCATACATTATTCTCATGGTGGCTCACAGAACTTCAAGAGCCTGGAGAAAAGTTGCAATGACTCGAAATGTGTGTGCTTAAATTGGTATAAATCATGTCAGCTCATGTTCTGTTGGCCAAAGCAAGTCACTTTGCTTCATCTCAGCCTAGGATCTAAGATCTGTGCCTGTGCTTCTTCCGTAACAAGAAAGAGTGATTTGATGGTTAGTATACAGTTTACCCCAGTAGGGCATGACCCAAGTACTACATAAGATTGGACTGCTCTGGCATCTCTGAGCTGAGTGGGTATATATTTCAAAAAAGTGCCAGGTGTTTCTTACACTCTTCTTAATCCTCCAGTGGAAATATATTTTCATTCTCTTATTTAAAACTCACCAGTACAATGTAGTATTTAACTATTTAGAAAAATGTTCAAAATTTATCTCTCCTGGTTTCAAAATATTTCATAAATATGGTCCTTAAATTATGAATATAGAAAATTTGATTGTTTTTCTGGGTGGTAGCACAAATCACTTTATATTCTTACTTCTTTTCTTAATTTTACATACATTTAATGAAATTTTCTAATAAAAAATATATAGAAACATAAAAAAGTACCACACTAATAAAAGATGTTAACAATGAGGGAAACAGGGGAGGAGAGAGGTAGTAAGGGGGTGTAAAAGAACTATCTGTACTTTCTATTGAATTTTTATGTAAACCTGAAACTTCCTTTTTTTTTTTTTCCTTGAGACGGAGTCTCGCACTGTCACCCAGACTGGAGTGTAGTGACACGATCTCGGCTCACTGCAACTTCTGCCTCCCACGTTCAAGCAATTCTCCTGCCTCAGCCTCCCGAGTAGCTGGGATTTCAAGTGTGCACCACCATACCTGGCTGATTTTTGTATTTTTAGTAGAGATGGAGTTTCACCATGTTGGCCAGGCTGGTCTCAAACTCCTGACCTCAGGTGATCCATCCGCCTTGGCTTCCCAAAGTGCTGGGATTACAGGCATGAGTCACTGTGCCTGGCCATGAAAATTCTTACAAAAACAATAGTCCATTAGTTTTTTTTAAAAAAATGAGACTATGTCAAAGGGGCACATAATTCATCTTCAGGGCTCCCAGTAGGTAAATCTGGGAAAATTTGAACATAAATGAATAATTAGAGGAATAAATAAATTGAATAAAATAGAACTACATGATTTCATACAAATTTAAATAGATAAAGTAGATAAATGAATGAATAAGTGAGCAAATGAATTAACAGGAAGCCCTTCCTTACAATAGAATGCTGGATAATAAATGCAAAAGGAGTAGGAATGACGTAAACAGAAAATCTCCTTGTAGTAGCCATCACAGTGGCAGCCAGTTTGGGTAAATATTCTTTGAGGGGACTGTGCTGGTGAGTACACGTTTGATGAGGAATGGGTTATTAACATAATATCACCCTAGAAAATGCTAATAAATTAAAAATGGGGGAAATGATGACTTTACAATGGAGAAACCTGGCAGACACCAACATGACCAAAGTGAATAATAAATAAACCCCAGTGGGATTTTTACCAGGAAAGCATGACCTGAGTCTACCCATGTGTGAGGAAATGCTGGACGTCGGCTTGGGGTCATCCTTGCCATGTAGGAGAAGACCGAGGAGACGTGAGAATTAATGCAAAGCACATTCCTGGATGGGATTCTGGGTCAGAGAGAAAAATGAGATATTGTAGCACAGTTGTGAAATTTGAATGGGATCTCTAGATTGGATGGGAGTGTGGCTGCCATGTTGGTATTCAGACATGGGGAGCTGGAGGATGGTTACAATTTGGGCAAATACATACTGGAGAATTTAGGAATGATGGAGCTTCATGTCTCTGCCCTGCTTTCAAATGGTTTAAGAAAAACAAACCATAGATAATGGATATGTCCTACACACACACACACACACACACACACACACACAGAGTAGATAAAGTGAGTGAAGGAGAGGATGTGGTAAAATTTTAAGTCCTGAGGAATCTGGGTGAAGGCAACATGGATGTGCTTTGAATATGGAGCTCTAGAGCCTCCAAGGAGCAGAGACGGAAGTTTCTGGACTAGCCTGGAATTCCCCATGGAGGTCAGCTTGCCTTGAGCATGAAGAAATGGTTAGTATCAGAAAAGAGGGAAGGTTCTAGTAGAGACAAACAATGTGAGCAAACTCTTAGCCTTAGAGTCTGGAACAAACATGGCATGAAGAGGAAACAGTTAAGAAGACTGACTTGCTGAGGGTAAGCGTGGTGGGCTTCATGGTGGGAGAGTGGGTAGAAAGGTGTGGGACATCACTGTCATTTGTGATGACCACCACTCCATTTTCTTCAAGGACCTGCCTGTCCTCTATTCCATGTGGTCCCTGGAATGTATCTGAGACCGAGACTGAAACTGGCCTCTCTTCCCAGTCCATCTTTCTGGGAAAAGCAGTGTGTGCAGAGATGGTTTCATGACCCAGAGAGGACCCAATCCGTGCACTCCTCTGGTTTTGCTGGGAAGGTGCTAGGGCAAGACCCTGGGCCAGAAAAGATTGAAGGAAATGAATCCGAGCTTTCCAGAAGCTGCTTTCCTTATTGCTGAGAATAACGTTATTCCAAACGTTGCAGAACTTACAGAAACTTCAAATGTACATAAAAGTGCCTTTCCTCTTTTGTGATACTATCCTTTCTTCTCCTCAGTGCAGGCTGAACTCCTTCCCGTGGAGCTCCCAGCCAGCCTGGAGACTTCATTCTCCCGTTTCTCTAAGCTCCTGTAGCCTTTGTTGCTTCTGTGTCTGCTACCTTTTTAAATTCTTTAGTTTATCTGGCCTTGTATTATTTTTTAGCCATTTTACATGCACATGCCTTTGTTTTCTTAATTCTATTGTGGATTCCTAGGGAGTGGTTGGTAAATATCTTGCAATTACATATTTGAAATCCTTGATGAGAGAAAAAGTCCTTTGGCTGAGGACAAAGGTGGCTGGATTTCTCAATAGATAATATATACAAAGCTATTTGAGAAACTCCCCGTGTGTAAAATAAGCAAGTATTGCTTTCATTATTTATCCTGCCATTCTTCTTTTTTTTTTTTCTTTATTTTGAGACAAAGTCTCTCTCTGTCATCAGGCTGGAGTGCTGTGGTGCGATCACCACTCTCTGCAACCTCCGACTCCCTGGTTCAAGCGATTCTCCTGCCTCAGCCTCCCGAGTAGCTGGGATTACATGTATGCACCACCATGCCCAGCTAATTTTTGTATTTTTAGTAGAGGCAGGGTTTCACCATGTTGGCCAGGATGGTCTCGATCTCCAGACTTCGTTATCTGCCTGCCTCGGCCTCCCAAAGTGCTGGGATTACAGGCGTGAGGCACCGTGCCTGGCCCCTGCCATTCTTAATCATGCATTTACTTATTCCCACGCATCTCTAAATTCTCTTACGTTGCTATTCTCTCTGATGGAGACAGCAAGCTCCTGGGAGGCAAAGGATCTTTCAGTTCTCTTGATCCTCAGTAGCACATTGTATTGGTGCTGAGAGGAGACTGTCAGTGAAGGTGAAATGCATATGCTGGGAATGACCTAGATAATAGCTGGGTGAAAGAAAAAGCTGTTCTAAGCCAACCCATGCCAAAGCTGCAAGAAGTCAAACTGCAGACACTTCACTATTCACCTTTGTAATTGATACCATATCGTCTGGCCTGGAAGCATTTCAAATTAGGAAGTGGGCTATAAAGGGAACTAGTTGTTCCTACTAGTGCCACATAGACAAGTTCTATGGCAGGGTTTTGTGGTAGCAATCACAGGTAAAATGACATGAGTGTATTATTTTAGCTAGCACAGATTCTAGATAGATTCTCCCCAACATATTAGAAAGGCCTCCTTATAATCTCATGATAGAATCATTCACTTCCTGGATGCCTTGGGCCAGACAAGAGCTGGGCTAGGGTCTATTTTATTCCTTACATGTGTTTCTATACATCACCATGGTCTAAACCAAAGAGAATATATGCAGATACAATTTTGAACATTTTTCAAGAGGAGAACTGCAGCTCTGGATGAAGATGTTGGGGGTATAAACTGTTCTTTTTTTAATACAGAGGATTTGCAATTTAATTTGAATCATGGGATTAGAAAGGCCAAAATTGCATAATAAAAGGGAGTCATCATAGAAGATGTCATTTCAAGAAGAGGAGAGCAAAGTACTATATTCTTAAATGTAAAAAGATATGTAATCATCAATATCATTAGCAATGCCATTAACTGTCCTTTTTTTTCCCCCAGCAGAGAGGAAAAAAACCCCTTTATAAAACAAAACATTCATAACTAATGAAATCACAACTGAAGGACATACACCATTAATTACTTAGTGATCCCAGATGAATTAAGGAAAGCATTTGCTTTTCAATTGTGTGTAAAATTAAAGGGAGAATATACCAGGTGCTTGGGGTGTGCAGATAACCTTAAATAAATACATCCTTAATAAATCTCATGATCAACTTCACAGGCACCTTCCCAGGATCTGAGCCGAGTCTCTCTCAGCGCTTTTGGAGTGAAACTAGAACATGAGCTCCTCTACCAGGTGAGGCTTCGTCAGAGATTATTACTGATCATTCATTTTTATCTCGGCATAAAATACACATGAAGAATGGGGACTTGAATGTATGAGTGAATGCTGTGTAACAGGATGTGTTTATTCATTTCTTTTTCAATTTACATGCAACAAAATTCACTCTCTGTGCTGTTCCATTTTATAAGTTTTGACAAATGAATGAATGACCACGATCAAAATACAGAAATGTTCCATCATGGCCCCAAATTCCTTTGGGCTGGCTCTTTGTCATTAACTCTTTCTCCCATCCCCAAACTGATTTTCACTACTCTGCATTTGTGCCTTTTGTAGACTCTTATATAAGTGGAATAATATAGTCTATAGCCTCTTTACTTTTGTCACTTAGCAAAATGCATTTGACAATCAGCCCTTTTTATTGCTGAGTAATAATCTATGAATGTACTATAGCTTTTTATTCATTTACCCATAGAAAGATATTTGGTTTTCTCCCCCCAATTTTTTTTTTCCAATTAGAGATAAGGCTGCTGTCAACATTCACTTCCCAGTTTTTGTGCGAACAGAGGATTTCATTTCTCTTGGGTAAATGCCTGGGAGTGAAATTGATGGGCCATATAGCAAGCCTGTGTCTATATTTTCAAAAATTGCCAAACCATTTTTAAAGTGGCTCTACAATTTTGCATTTACACCAGCAAGCACAGTGTATAAAAATTCAGTTTTTTCACCTCTTTTCCAGCACTTGGTAATATTAACTTAAAATCATTTTTTAATACATGAGTAGTGGTGTCTCATTGGTGCGAGAGATGTAGCTTTAGAATTAATAAAGTACTCTGTGTATGTGTGTGGACATATATTTTACTGAAATTCTGTTGCATTTTATAATTGATTACATCTTATTTCAATAAAAATGGTAATATCATTTTCACCTTTTTAACCATTTCTTTCTCTTTGGGAACTTGCAGAAATCAGTAACTTAAAAGTTATTGAGAGGCCAAGTATGGTTGCCCATGCCTATAATCCCAGAACTTTGAGAGGCTGAGGTAGGAGGGTTGCTTGAGCTCGGGAATTCAAGACCAGGCTAGGCAACATACTGAGACCCTGTCTCTACAAAAATTTTTAAAAAATTAGCTGGGTGTGCTGGCACATGCCTGTGGTCCCAGCTACTCAGGAGGCTGAGGCGAGATGATTGCTTGAGCCCTGGAGGTGGAGGTTGCAGCAAGCCATGGCTGTACCACTGCACTCCAGCCTGGGCAACAGCTGAGACCATGTCTCAAAAAAAAAAAAAAATTAAGAGAGGTGATCAAAGAAGCCAACTTTGCCTCTCTTCCTGTGCTAACCTTCAGGATCACAAATCTGGCCTGTGCTGGTAAATGGGAGACAAAACTTCATATTGGATGAAAGACTGAGGTTTTGATATTAAAATTGACTGCAATTTTTAACACCGAAAAATGAGAATGTTTGTTAATATCTAAAAGTGATAAGTTGTGGGACTGTGTTTTATTGGTGAGTGTGTCAACTTGACTAGGCTAAGGGGTATACAGATACTTGATAAAACACTATTCCTGGGTGTGTCTGGGAGGGAGTTTCTGGAAGAGATTAGCATTTCAATCAGTGGACCAAGTAAGGAAGATTCACCCTCACCAATGTGGGAGGGCATCATCCAATCTGTTGAAAGCCCAACCAAGACAAAAAGGCAGATGAAGGACAAATTTATTCTCTCTGACCTGGGACATCCACTCTCTCCTGCCCTTAAATATTGGTGCTGCTGGTTCTTGTGCCTTCGAACTTGGACTGAATGACACCCTGGCTTCCCTGGCTCTCCAGCTTGCAGAGGGTAGATTGTGTGACTTCGCAGCCTCCATGATGATACAAGCCAATTATCATAACAAATCTATCATCTATTTGTCTATCTGTTTATCCATCTATCTATTATCTATCTATCTATCTATCTATCTATCTATCTATGTATCTATCTATTATCTATCATCGATCTAATCTATTATCCTATCTTTCTATCATCTATCATCTATCTATATCATCAGTCATCTATCATGTATCATCTATCAATCAACTATCATCTAGCTACTCTATTTTATCTACCTATCTTTCCATCAATCCATCTATCCATCATCTATCTATTTATTTATCATTTCTCCTATTGGTTTTATTTCTTTGGAGAACCCTGAATAATACAGTGAAAAGAGGTTACAGAGCAGGTCTGAAGGCAGTGGTAGAAAATAAATAAGTTTTAAATTACTTTTCACCTAACATGGTCTTTCTGGTATGTTTAAAAAATAAGTTACTGAATAAATGCATCAAGGATCTGGAGTTTGGATGGTGTTCAACAAAGACATGACGTATATCAAATTGATCCCTAAAATAAACATTGACATTCATTCATTATAAAACATGACCTAAACTTCTGAGGAGGAACTGCGACTGGATTTTCTTCATCTCCTGATCCATGGCTGCTTTATAAACACGTTTCCTGGTAGACATCCTCTGCAAGTGGCTGATAAATAAATGAGGCAATGGAAACCTACCGCTGTGAGAGTCGAGATTAGCCACCTGACTGTTTACTAAAGAAGTTGGCCTGGTGGAATGCTGCTCATATCAAGCTCCTTGCCAGAGACATGTTGTATCTGTCTCGTCTTCATGAAACTTCCTCATATTTCTTTCTTTTTTTTTTTTTTTTTTTGAGAGGGAGTCTTGCTCTGTTGCCCAGGCTGGAGTGCACCGGCATGATCTTGGCTCACTCCAACCTCCGCCTCCCAGATTCAAGCGACTCTCCTGCCTCAGCCTCCTGAGTAGCTGGGATTACAGGCACCTGCCACCATGCCCGGCTAATTTTTGTATTTTTAGCAAAGATGGGATTCCACCATGTTGGTCAGGCTGGTCTCAAACTCCTGACCTTGTGATCCGCCCACCTTGGCCTCTCAAAGTGCTGGGATTACAGGCGTGAGCCACCGCATCTGGCTTCTTCTGTGTTTCTAAGCTTACCTCTCCTAAGAATATTTTTCTGATGAGCTTAGCCCATAGTGAACAGTCCTTTGAGGCCTCGTAGCACCTGCAGTGAGACTCCTCTAGAACTCATAGTCTAGCACACAACTGGGTAGGTGTCGTGCTTCTTTAGTAAATTTAGGTTGGTTGAAGAACAACAAATATCTTAGCTTTGAAATTCTGATACTTACAGCATGTTTTTTATAATAACAATAGTAAATGTGTTAACTAATCAGTTAATCTGGCTGTAATTTATGAATTATTAAAGAGAAAGAAAATAAAGCTTTATCTAGTACCTGCCGTGTGCCAGCAGGTAGTAGGTGTTTTCTTATTTTTCCCTCATGTTAATGTTTCAAGTATGTATCATCATCCCTTTACACATAGTACAAAAATAAGTAATAAAGCCAAAGCCATCCCCTCAGTGTGTTTATTACTTTACAAATTCATGCTCTATACTACCTGTTGCAGATTATAAACTAAAACGGGCCCCTACCACAAAGTCTAGTGTATGGTAAGCATTTAGAATATATTTATCAAGTCAATCAATAAATAAAATTAACTTTTTAAATAAACTGAGTTATATTGTCCAATTTCTTATTGGAATAGATTGTGAGATATTTTATTGTTTACTTTGTCTGTACTATCAATGTCATGTAAGAACAAACCAAACCAAACCTCTTATACTATAGCTGGAATCAGGGCACCAAGCGACACATGAGAACCAGAGGAGAAGGCTTGTACTAAAGTGCTATAGAAATAGAAACTATTCGTTTCTCATTTTTGCCCATGTGTCAGGTAGTTAGTTGTTTCTAAGGAGCCATCCAAGTGGCCCCATAAGCATACTGTTTAAGGGGGTCTCACAGTGAATTCTTTTGTGAAACAAAGAAATCTCTCTCCTCTCATTGCTTCTCACTCTCTCTCTCTCTCACCCCCTCACACTTTCTTCATTCAACATATTTTGTGGACCTAAGGGCAATGTCCGGGGCTCAGGACACTGAGCTGAAAAGTCAAGATCTCCACCCTCCAGAAGTTTATACAGATAGAACAAATAAATCAGCAATCCATATTTCAGATTTTTGCATACTGCCATTTCTCAAGGCAGAGCCCAGAGAGACAAGCTGCCTTCGTGCTGTCGGCACTCTCCCTTTCTGGCTCGCTCATTCTTTGTTTTTGGCTCCAAGTAGATGCATGTCTGTGTGTGTGTGTGTGTGTGTGTGTGTGTGTGTGTGTGTGTGTGTGTGTGTCTGTTTTAAAGTGCAGTGAACTGCACCGTGAATTTCTTTTTCTCTGCAGATTTGGTAGGTGTAACATCTCAGCCAACACAGCCCACCTGCTCCAATCTCTGTTTCATCTTTAACAACTGGTGTTTTTAACAGTGGTGCTGACTCTGGCTTAGCTACTGAAGCACGAAGCAACCACAGAGGTCTGAGTTACCTAAACTCTTGAGGGGAGCATGGAGCCAGCTGTCCTAGAGATGGTGGCCAGACTTCCTGCCAGTCAGAAGAAAGAAAGGGCTTGGACCTAGCATGCCCCTCCTGGGGAAACAAGAAAACACAAGAAAATGATAGAACTGTGGGTGTGCTTTTGTAAAAAAGTATAAAGCAGTGAAAACCTACTCAGTATGCAGGTGTGCGTCTAACATTTCAGTTCTACTTTTGCATGCTTTCACAGGAAATTTAAGTGCTTCTCTGTAAGGGAAGTAATTTATGAGACAATGACATATTCCCTGGTGTCTGTGTGACCCATTTTGAGGGACACTGTGGGTGGCTCTCAAGCCCTAGAAGGATTCTCTGGAGCCTGAGGGGTGGTGCCACTATTCAATAACTTACGAGTTTGGTCAGATAGAAATTTGTGAGAATCTTAACTAGAGGTGATGCTGTGAACTTGGGAGACCCACGTTGCTGTGGCTGTCACCCTCCCTTCCTGGGGTGAGACCCTTCTCGGCCTGCCTGTCCTTGTTCCTTGCTTCTCTGTCCCCATCACTGAGCCCTCTTCTTGTCTTTTCCTGACTCCAGCACCAGCCTCTTATGTCAGCTGCACACCGTGCTGGGATAGCACTGGAGTTCCTTAGAAGGATTTTGTTTCTTGTTCTCTCAATGGACTTATGATAAATTTGATTCCACATACCATCAAAACAGTATAGCCATGGGACTTGCCATGACCAGTGAAATGTCACAATAATAAGGCAAAATAGAGCTCATCACTTATGGGGAAAAAACTTTAAAATCCAGCATATGCTTTGCCACACTCTTTTCCTTCTTCCATGGTAACCAGCAATGTCCCAGGTAGAAACTGTTCCTTCACCCAGAGTACTAGAGTGAAATTGTGATGATGGAGATCAGGTCCCTGCAGAAGCAGTGTGGACAATTAGCATAAACCCATCTGCCACCAGGTGTCTGAAAATGTCAGTTACTTGTTTCCTTGCCTCTCTTGCAGCTAGGCATGGGCATGTCATCCCACTTTAGCCAAAAGAATGGTGCTTCTTACAACATCCATTAGTACAGTTTGGTAATGGCATTTCCAGCTAATGGTTAAACACTGCTGCAAAGTGAAATCATGCAGCCTATAAATCACTGTCCCCTGTTCTCCAGGTTAGTCGAGGAATAGACTTGACAGTGTTTAGAGAAGGCTTCGACAAACTATGATTGAGGCCCCACCTGGCCCATTGTTACCTGTCTTTGCAAATAAGGTTTTTCTGGAACATCACCATGCTCATTCATTTACTGTTTGTCCATAGCTGTTTTCCTGCTCTAATGGCAGAGTTATGTAGTAATGACAGAGACAGTGCCCACGAAGCCAAAAATATTTACTACCTCCACCTTTACAGAAAATGTCTGCTGGAAGAATAATTTAAATCCTTCAAATATGTTGACTTTGTTGACCAAACTTTCAAAATGCATTTAGTAGAGACGGTTTAAAGCTATGGGTTACGTCTCCTGAAAAGCAGTTAAAATGAAGCTATTTTATGTGCTAACTACTACAGGCCAGGCTTTAGTAGCAGACATTGGATTACTTTGAATCTGAAATTTTAATAACCTTGACCCTTATCTTGTGCTTAGATTTCAGTGTTTTCCATGATCCATTCTCTAGCTAAGATGAGGATCACTTTGATCTTGAAAGCTCGATAAAGTTCCTTCTGCCGGGGACTGCCTTTTCTCTGCTTTTTGTCTGGCTCAGTCAGGTCTCAGCTTCAGTGTCACCTCCTCCGGGAGGACAAAGGGCAGTCTCCTTGCTTTACTCTCTCTTGGCGTCTTTTATTTTCTCTTTCATCACACCCATCTCACTGGTAACTTCTCCCTTCCTCCCTAGGCTCTGGGTTTCATAAAACCAGAATCTGAGTCTGCCCCCTTCACCTCTTGCATCCTGGGGACCTGGCACAGGGCCTAATGCAAGGAAGGAACCCAGTGAACAGGTTGGCACCAAGGACTACCAGCTGGTCCTAAGCCTGGGAGGACAACATGCAACGGATCGTGTAGCCGCGGGAATGTGAGTCCACCATACTCACTGGCGTAAAAATGCAACTTACTTTTTCTCTCTATAACCAAACTAGGTAGCTTATGAGCAACAGAACTTATGAGCTCCACTTTTCCTTATAACAAGATATTCATCTTACTACTTCCCATGCCTCAGGGCTTCAGTAAGAACTCAATTGCTCCCTCTTTGGAAACAATTCAGTCAAGTTCCTTTCCATCTCACTGTTTTTTTCTCTGAGTCAGGTATTGCCTTGGCTCTAGATAAGGGTCTGTAGATTAAGCGCATCGTCAGCCTGGCCCCCCACTTAGGTGTTCACTTTGGATGTGGGCTTCTGTTCTCCCTGTAGACATGGCTCACTCCTTCACAACATTGCTCCATCCAGCGACCCCCACCTAGACCTGTAAGTTTTGCAACTTTCTTTCGGCATCCCTTGCTTCCTTGAGACAACGACCCCCACCTGCCTATACTTGTAAGTTTTGCAACTTTCTTTCGGCATCCCTTGCTTCCTTGAGACTACGGGCCATGTTTCAGGCATGATTGCATGGACGGCAGGTGTGGGTGGGTGGAACCCATCAGCTTCCCCACACAACACATTCGCATGGATTCTGAGAGGCTGCCCTCAGACCAAATTGCCTCAACCTACTGTTCCCGTGCCCCGGTGGATGGAGACGGTACTTCCTATGAGAATACAGTCTCTTGGGAAACACTTTGGAAAGCTCCTCAGTGCCCCTCTGCTGGAGGATCTCCAAGTCATCTGGGGGTTTCATTTGTCCTGCTCTTGCGCCCTCTGCAGGGCTCAGGCAGAACAGGACGGTTACAGCTCAGAGCTCTCAGAACCCCTTTGCTTTTCAGCTGCATCTTTTCTGATCCTCCTTCCTCCAGCCAAGTGGTTGATTGTTGAGCTCCCTTCCAGAGGTGGAAAAATTTCTTAATGCATCAACCTATGTCCTCCAAATAATGTTTTGGTATAGACCAGTGCTCTATGTCTCCAGGTTCTGGATATATTTTAGAGGAAGCCTTTTCCTTCTCAAGAGCCTAGCTCATAGTATTAAAAAGTTAGGTGTTCACAACGATCATCTCTAAAATGATATCTGAGTTTACTTTGGAATATTGAAACCCAATGCCATTCCTATTCTAATATTCTCAGTTCTTTCTAAGGCTTAGTATATATCTGATTTGGAAAAAAGAGGACTGAACCCCTGACCTCTAAAAGCCCACAGACGAGTGAAGGTAACAGATCTATAAACAGATGCTTCTAACATCAAAGTGACCTTTGATGATGGAGACGCACACGTGACATCCTGTGACCAAAGAAGAGAGGTCTCCATCCTTTCCCGATCCCAAATTCACTTACAATTTTATTCCATCTCATGTGGACACATACTTCCTTAGCCCTCCCGACCCAAGTTGAAGGATTTCCCCCAAAGTATTATTACATTGGAGGAAAAATAGCTATGAAGCGCTTCTGTTAATAGTTTGAAAAGTATCATGCTGGCCACTAAGTGAAGTGGAAGATGAATCAGACCTCAATGTGGGGACAGAAAGATACAAAGGTGAGGGCACAACATAGAGAAAAGGCTTTCACAGTTCAGGGTTAATTTCCATGTGAATGGGACAGACAATAAATTGGGGGAACCCAAAGACAGAATTGCAACCTAGAGAAAAAGCTTTCTGGGCATCCCCATGGAGGGAAGCCGGCCTCTTAAAACTCCTGAACTTATTCTGACAAAAGAGCACCAAACCACTCACAGTTGAGATGCCTGGGGTCGCTGAGATGCATCCCTTGATCAAGCCGCTACCTCAGTCTTGACTCCTCCCTGGGTCTCTGTGTCTGCTCACCTGGGCTTATCTTACCCCCACAGGGCCTGCTTCTTGCCCGCTGGGGTCCATCCCAATTCGAGCTTCCTTCCGGGCCTAAATGAGTCAGGTTTTGTTTTCAGATGTTTCTCCCCAGCTCCTGTTAAGTCTTCTTTCCCCGGCCTGGATGTTGCTCCCGTTGATTTCCTTATGAGGTTCTCCTGGCTTAGCCTCAGTGACCTCAGCCACGGCTTCGTATTCCCCGGACTTGCCTCCGCCTCTGGCCTCAACCCCAGGAAGGAAAGTGCCAAAGCCAGGATGATAAGAGGGATTTGGCTGGGTATAAAGGATGTTAACGGGCAAATTAGCAAATTATTGGTGTTTCCCCTGCCCTTCTTTTGCTTCAGAATGTCAATCTCAGCACGAGGCCAAACTCTTCACCTTCTGAAGATGTCCAAGGGTCAGACACATGGTGTTGCTTCTTTGCTATAGATCCTGTCAAGGAGCCATAAAACATGGACTTTTTTTTTTTTTTTTTTACCTAGGAAGGCTTAGAAATCTCTCTGACCAGCTGGGTGATTCACGCCTGTAATCCTGGCATTTTGGGAGGCCAAGGTGGGCGAATCACGAGGTCAGGAGTTCGAGAACAGCCTGGCCAACATGGCAAAACCCCGTCTCTACAAAAGATACAAAAAATTAGCTGGGCATGGTGGCACACACCTGTAATCACAGCTACTCAGGAGGGTGGGGCACGAGAATCGCTTGAACCCGGGAAGTGGAGGTTGCAGTGAGCCAAGATAGTGCCACTGCACTCCAGCCTGGACGACAGGGAGAGACTCCATCTCAAAAAAACAAAATCCCTCTGACTAAACGTATTAGTTGTCTTTTCCTTTGATAGAGCCTGACTCCAAGTTGGAAGAGATGGAAACATCTAAAACATTCCATTGTACAGATGGAAGAGGCCTAGATAAAGAGAATTGAAAAGACTTATCCTGGACATAAAGTCAATACTGGTTTCAAACTTGACTACATATTGTATTCACTCGAGGAACATTACAAATGCTGCTTCGAGGGTCCCGACTCCATAGATTCTGACCTAATTGGTTTGGGGGCGCTGCATAGGCACCGAGGCTTTCTAAAGCTTCCCAGATGGTTCTCACATGCAGACAGTGCTGAAAATCCCTGACCCAGTTAGTGGTCAGCCAAGATGTTAAAAACAGGTGTTCTGCCCCAAGGCCTAGAATGAGTAATTACTTTTTAATAGGAGGGACCTGGAGCTTTCACATGTCACAGTGTCATGAAAATTGGAAGGGGACATGCAAGGCCATACTCCCACCCCTCGGTGACTCTCAATGTTTTGTCTGTGGTTTTTACCATCATTCTCAACTCTTTCCACTGCTCACAACAACGTTTGAACTGCCAAACCTAGGGGTAATCCTCTTTCAACAGCCTCTGGAGAAATCCCAGAGTTTATTCTCACAGGATAGAAAACTGAAGCCTTCATTAACAAATAAAATAAAGTAAAAGGTATGCTTTCTGTTACCAACAGGAAATTTTCACAGACTTTTAGGGTCATTTAGATAAAACTTTCATTTCAACATGCAACACCTTGTAGTCAGCGTGGTAGAATAAACTGCAATAAACATGAAGTAACCAGACTAGTTAGCAATCACCCACAGACACACACCTGTCTCCTCCATAAACTGTTAGACTTCAACAGGACACAAAAACAAGCCCTTGAAAAACCTGTGGCCCTTTACGATTTAAGCTGCTGATGATCTTTCCTAGCAGAAACTCAACAGATAAGATAACAAGCTGGAGATATGTTCAAAAATAAAAACCAGTATTTGGTGAAGATCAAGGCATAGCTCATAATGTCTGATCAAAGGTGTCTGAAGGGCTTAACCCTTACATGTACACCCAGGAGAGAGAACTAGGATGAGAACTTCAGGCTTCCTTTAAAACCAGATCTTGGGATTCATCAGACAAATGTGAGCAATCTGGCTACTTTTTCAAGATTTTCTACAGTCTTCTCATCTTCCCTGTTGATTAAAAATTCTTGTTCATCTACTGGGAAACATTAAGGTGTTTTTAAAACATCACTAGTTGGCCGGGTGCAATGGCTTAGGCCTGTAATCTCAGCACTTAAGGAGCTGAGGCAGGAGGATTGTTTGAGGCCAGGAGATTGAGAACAACCTGGGCAACATAGAGGGCCTCATCTCTACAAAATTTTTTTAAAAAATTATCTGGGTGTGGGCCGGGTGCAGTGGCTCACGCCTGTAATCCCAGCACTTTAGGAGGCCAAGATGGGCAGATCACGAGGTCAGGAGATCGAGACCATCCTGGCTAACACGGTGAAACCCTGTCTCTACTAAAAAATACAAAAATTAGCCGGGCATGGTGATGGGCGCCCGTAGTCTCAGCTACTTGGGAGGCTGAGGCAGAAGAATGGCATGAACCCGGGAGGCAGAACTTGCAATGAGCCGAGATCGTGCCATTGCACTCCAGCCTGGGCGACAGAGTGAGACCTGTCTCAAAAAAAAAAAAAAAAAAAAAAATTAGCTGGGTATGGGGGCATGCACCTGTGGTCCCAGCTGTGGCTGAGGTGAAAGGATTGCTTGAACCCAGGAGATTAAGACTCAGTGAGCTATGATCACCACTGCACTCCAGCCTGGGTAACAGAGCGAGACTTTTTCTCTTAAAATAAAGTAAATAAAACATTACCAGTAACAATGACTTTATTTTATTGCATTTTTTTCTTTTGCATGTATAGTATATTGTCTGTATGAAATTTTAAATTAACATATCTGTGTTTAATCCTTCCACAACTGAGGTAATTCTTATCTATTCAAATATTTAAATCATTCCAATAATATTTGGAATAGTAGCCTATTTCCTTGCCAAAAGACTACTGTGTCTTTTCCTTATAATGTGTCCCCAGCTTTTCTAAACATATCAAAGTTAATTTCTTCATTTTCTGTATTTGGGTAGCACTTTGTACTCATCCCAATTTCAGCATCTCCTCTTTTAATTTTACAGTTAATGTTGGTCTGCTAGTTTGAGTTCCTTGGAGGCAGACACTGTGTCTTTAAAAACACTTCCTGCACATTGGGAGGCTGAGGCGGGTGGATCAAGAGGTCAGGAGTTCAAGACCAGCCTGGCCAACATAGTGAAACCCCGTCTCCACTAAAAAAATGCAAAAATTAGCCAGGTGTGGTGGCATGCGCCTGTAGTCCCAGCTGCTTGGTAGGCTGAGGCAGGAGAATTGCTTGAACTCGGGAGGCGGAGTTTGCAGTGAACCGAGACCTTGCCATTGCACTCCAGCCTGGGTGATAGAGTGAGACTCTGTCTCAAAACAAACAAACAAACAAACAAACACTTAAAACATCCAGATCATCAAGATGAAGAGAATCAGGGAAGGCTTCGCTTGTCTGAAGTCATTCAGTTCATACCACCCTTCCTGAAGTACACGTTGCTGCCTGGCCTGAGCTGCTTGACACCCTCCGAGAGCATTTCACTTCAACATGTTAAATGATCCACTCTGGAACATGGCACCCAATGCTGCCCTTCACCCACTGTGCTAGTTCCTTGGGGTTGCCATAACAATGTACCATAAACTGAGTGACTTAAACAATAGTACATTTTTATCTCACGGTTCTGGAGGCAAAGAACACGGTCAAAGTATTGGTCGGGGTTTCTTCTGAGGTTGTGAGGGCCGATCGGTTCCAGGCCTCTCTTCGTGGCTTGTAGATGGCTGTCTTCATGTTTACGTGGCGTCCTTCCCGTGTGCGTGTCTCTAGATTTCCCTTTCTGTAACAACACCAGGCATATTGGATGAAGCCCACCCTAATGACCTCATTTTAACTTGTTGACCTCTGGAAAGACCCCATCTCTAAGTAAGGTCACATTCTGATGGTGGAGGTTAGGACTTCAACACATGAGTTCTAGGGGACACAATTCCACCCGGTTATCTTGGTGACCACATTCTCTATTCATGACTACAAGTCACATGCCCGTTTCTGAGCCTCCTTACCTCTTCTCATGTGCTGCCTTGTGTTGCCTGGGAGGTCCTGGTTTCTTTTAGAGTGTGGTCAAGACCCCTTTATCTCCCTGAGTGTGGGGTTCTCCAGGCCTTCTCTCACCCCTATGGATAGAGGCAGTCACTCCTTCTTGTACCAGCAACTCTTCCTTGGACTCCTGGCTGTCAGGCTATGGATAAGCTGACATCTCTTTCACCTAGTGGCCTGTGCATTCGCTGAGGGTGGGGCCCTGTCGCTGTCTCCCAATTCCATACCAAGCAGTTCCCCACTGATGCTTATTAGAGGAACACATGAGTGAACGAAACCATTCTTTCTGAACATCAAGTACCATTAAGACAGCTAAGGAGTCTGGGTACAGTGGCTCACACCTGTAATCCCAGCATTTTGGGACGCCGAGGGAGGGTGGATCACCTGAGGTCAGGAGTTCAAGACCAGCCTGGCCAACATGGTGAAACCCCGTCTCTACTAAAAATACCAAAATTATCTGGGCATAGTGGTTTATGCCTGTAATCCTGGCTACTGGGTAGGCTGAGGCAGGAGAATCGCTTGAACCCAGGAGGCGGAGGTTGCAGTGAGCCAAGATCGCACACTGCACTCCAGCCTAGGTGACAGAGCAAAACTCCATCTCAAAAAAAAAAAAAAAAAAAAAAATACAGCTAAGGAAAGCCTCCTCACAGGGCACTCATCAGGCCTTTCAGTCTATGTGACAAAGAAAGAACATTGAACCAGGTGGCTTAACCCGTTGCAGCCAAGGGCCCTAAAGCCCATTCCCGTTGGAGAGGGTTGGCCCTGACTCCACTCCCTGGCGGGCACATTTTCTGTCTTTTCATAGTGATGTTATGCTAAAGCCGCAAGAGGCACAACATTCCGCTTTCAAACATGAGTTGCGAGTGCCCTAAACTCAGAGACATTTAACAGTGCAGAATGGAAGTGAACTTATTTGTATAATGTCTTGTGGATAATCAGGAATTATTTTAAGAAATAAGTGACATATGCTAATTATAAATAATGGGAAAAATAGAAAACCAAAAGGAAAAAAACTTTCCCAGAAGATCCCATGTTTCAATCAGAAAGTGAGGGATATTTCCTAAAAACTTGGGACTTTTGTTGGAACAAAATATGGATTGCTTTACATATTTGTAGTGCCATGGATTTATACTTGTGTGTCTCACTTTTTACAGTTACTCCTACAATTACATTTTATTTTATATTGTGTCATATACATCTTTTTTCTATCTTTTCAAATACTTTATAAACAGAAAT